>NW_027099165.1:606750-951000 GCF_037042795.1 Molothrus aeneus | reverse complement strand
ATAGACAGGGATGAAACAACTTTGAAAGACAGAGACTAAAATGGCTTGTGATTGATTTTTTCTTTAGGAATGGGGAAAAGTACCCAAAAGGTGTTGTTTTCTAACGTTTTAAAATATACTACATCAAAATGAAAAACGGCAATAAAAAGAGTTGTACAAAGAAGTGCTTTTGACTTAGAAACACAGAAAAGTGGAGATATGAATGACATTTTCCTAAAAAAATGAAATTACAAACCAATATATACAGTGAACTACAATACAAAAGTAGGGAAGAGTGTACTTTATTTAGATCTTCTTGTATTGCTGCTGTATTTTCCTTCTGAGGAGAAGCTAGTATTTCAATGACGAAGTGTCTCACATCTGATAATTAAATGTCCTTCTTTCTTCTACTGCTGGGTAAGACATCCCGGCTGAAAGGAGCACTGAAGGTAAAGAACTGGTTCTGCGTGGTCTGAAACTAAAGGATGGTTCCATTGCTGACACAAAACCTTTTCTTTGTGGCATCGTAGCGGAGGCAATGTTTGTATCAGATGCGCTGTAGGGTCTGGCCGGTAGCACAACGGGAGGTACGTTGGTGTCAGACACAGTATGGACTCTGTGTCCAGGCACTGTCTGCTGTGCTGGGGTTAAGAAAAGGATAAAAAACAAATCAAGAGAGAATCTATGTTTGCTGTCAAATGCTGCTCACAAGGGCACGTATGTGAAGTACTTAGAAATGTTTGCTCCTTAAATGCTTCTTTGAAACACATGGCACCTGATGATGAGATTTATTTATTTATTTTGATGATGAGAAATATTTAATGGCCAAAGGACATTAGCACAAGTATCCTGCCCCATAATTTGGTGGTATAGCACTTTAAATCAAGTGCTACAAGTACTCACTTCAAGACATCTTTTACCTCTCATCATATTCACTCCAAAGCTGTGTTTTTTATTCAAGGAAACAAACTTATTCTGCATGTTAATGGTTTATAACAGAAAGAAAGGAAAAAGCCATGGCTCTTAAAAAGAAAGCAAGCAAGAAAGCAAGAAGGCAAGAAAGCAAGAAAGCAAGCAAGAAAGAAAGCAATTAAAATAAGTGAGAAAGAAAAAATTCAAAAAGAAGACTTAGCAGCAGGAGCAGAAGTAGCAGATGTACGGGGTGCTCTGGGTCCAAAGCTCACCTGAAATTTATATCTGTTCAGAGAGAATAAATTTACTCCAGAGAAGGTAAATTTTTAAAAGCAAGGAAATGCACAGAACTGAAATGGTTGTGTTTGCAAGAGAAGATGATTAAAACATGTTATTGGTATATAATAGAATGAAAGGAAGAAGCATTTGGCAAAAAAAAAAGAGAAAATAAGAAAGAAAAATGTAAAAAGTCAAAAAACCACCCACCCACTACTGCTACTCTGCAAAAGCAAAAAAATCGTAACAAGCAAACAACTGAAAAAAACCCCCAAACCAAAAATAGGCAAGCAATTGGGCACCAATAGGAGGAAGCACGGTAGTAATTTTAATCCTTATGTTAGCTTTCACCACCCCTTTCTCTTCTGAGAAATGTCTCAGAATATTTCTGTTAGCAAGAGTTTTAATGCTCCATTATGTTTCCAATTAAGGATTGTTGTATTTGCCTGCAGAAGCTGTGCAGCATGAAGGGAGATGCGGGCTAGGAAGCCACAGCCCAGGGACTACAAGTGTTTGACAAGCAGACTTAGCATCATGAGCTTGTGCTGCTGCAGGAGGTGTACGAGCAGCTTGGGCTGAAAGAGGAAACTGAAAAGAGGCTGTTCAGAGAAAATAAAATTACTTCAGAGGAGATAGATTTTTAAAAGCAAGGAAATGTACAGAATTGAAATGGTTATCGTTGCAAGAAATGGCTCTTTCAAAATGTCTGCAGTAGTGTTATTGCTCCATGATGCTTACAATCAAGTATTGTTGTATTTGTCTGCAGAAGTGTTGCAGCATGAAGGAAGATGCTGGCAAAGAACCTACATCCAAGTGACTATAATTTCTTGACACCAGACTTCCCATCAGGATCAGGAGTACGAGGTGAAATGGGTCCTTGGGGTACGAAGACAAGCTGAAATGATTCTGTGTAGAGCAAGTAAATGTACTTCAGGGAAGGTGCATTTTAAAAATATGGACATGCATGGAACTGAAATGGTTATGTTTGCAAGGGCAGGCTATTACAATGATTTATCACATCAAGAAAATAAGTGCCTTCAGTAAAAAAAAAAAAGTTGAAAGTGGAGATAATTTTAAAAAAGAAAAAAATTACAACCTAACCCCAAAGCACCCAGCGGAACCACTCCCCAAAACCAAAGAACCCAACCAACCAACCAAATCCAAACTGGAAAGAAAAATTTTGCCATGCAGTCGAGAACCAAAAGGAAAATGACAGAAGTAATTTTCATCCCTGTGTTAGGTTTCACCATCCCCATTCTCTCCTTTAAAAAATCTCACATTTCTGTTAGCACTCGTTTTACTGCTCCATTATGTTTAAAATCAAGGATTGTTGTATTTACCTACAGGATCTGTTGGGCATGAAGGGAGATGCTGCCTAGAAAGCCACATCCAAGAAACTATCATTTCTTGAAAAGCAGACTTAGCATCAGGAGAAGTAGGAGCAGCAGGTGTACTGGCTGCTTGGGATGAAATTGGAGGCTGAAAATTACCTGTTGAGTAAAAGTAAGTTTGAAAAAACCAGGAAATAGTCAGAACTGAAATGCTTATGGTTGAAAGGAAAGGCTATTAGAAAAATGTTAATGATTTCTAACAGAAAGAAAGGAAAAAGGATTTGGTGAAAAACAATGCAATTCAAAGAAGTCATAAAAGAAAAAAAATCCAAACTAAAACACCGCCCAGCCACAAAGACCACTTTGAAAAACCAAAAAGAATCCAACCAACCAAGCAGCTAAACCCAGAGTAATAAAAAACTTATCTAAGCAAATAAAGGACCCATAGGGAAAAAAAAATCCTCCAGCGTTACTTTTAATCCCTGGGTTAGCCTCCAACATCACCTTCCTCATCTTTAAAAAGTATTAGACCATTTCTGTTTGCATTAGGTTTCACGCTCCATTGTGTTTATAATTAAGTGTTGCGGGATTGGCCTGCAGAAGCTGTGCAGCATGAAGGGAGATGCTGGCTAGGAACTCACATCCCAGTGACTAAAATTGCTTGCAAAAGTGACTTAAAAGAAGCAGGACAAACAGGAGGTGTAGGAGCTGCTTGGGGTGAAACATAAGGCTCAGTATTATCTCTTGAGGAAAAATAGGATTTACAAAGCAAGGAAATGCACCAATTGGAAATGGTTATGGTTAAAAAAAAAAGCCTATTGCAGAATATGATAGGTTTGTAACAGAAATAAAGGAACACCAATTTTGCTATTTAAAAAAAAACCAAAAACCAGAATGAAAGAAGCATGCAATTAAAAGAAGTAATAAAAAAAATGAAAATGCAAACATCCACACATCCACCTCAACTACTCCCCATGGATGTGGGCTCTGAACCCACATCCAAATGGCTATAATTTTTTCACCAGCAGACTTATAATCAATAGCAGGAGCAAGACCATTAGGTGAAATGGGTCCTTGGGGACACTGTGAGGAGTCTGTCCAGAGAAAGTGAATTTACTTCAGAGATGGTAAATTTGAAAAAGCAAGGAGTTGTATGGAATGGAAATGGTTCTAGTTGGAAGGAAAGGCAATGTAGTTTCCAACCACAGTAAAAATTCTGTGCAAACAGAACACCAGCAAATACGTTGCTTCCAGACGCAGTATAGTATCTGCTGGGTGAGTGGCCTTCAGTCGCAGTCTAGTATCTGCTGGGTTGGAGCGGTGGCCAGATTAGAGGAATGCCCAGGCTAGAGGAGAATCCCGGCACGCCGCGTTCGCGTTTGAGGTCGCCACCTCCTTGATGATGGTGTCATGCGCACCTTCGTCAGCCACTTGCTGCTCGACTGCCTTCCTCAGCTTCTCGACAAAGTCGAGGAATGGCTCGTCCGCGCCCTGAAAGATCCTTGAGAAGGGGAGAAGAGGGGCCGCCCCCGGCAGCGCCAGGAAAGACTTTTCCGCCGCCCGGGCCGACTCCCGAAGCGCTTCTTGGGGAAGAACACTCGCCTGCGAGTGCCCGTCAACCCAGTTCCCAGTCCCCAAAAGCTGGTCGATAGCCAAGGGGTTACCCAGGAGATCAACCCCTGTGTGGGGCTGACCCCACAGGCCTGGGAGAGCTTCTGTCACTCCCCTCTTCCAGGCGGCCTCCCACAGTGTCCGCTCGGTGGGAGTGAGCAGACACGTGAAGAGGCGCCGGATGTCATAGGGGGTGACATCCACCTCGGAGAGTGTCGCCTGCAACACTCCCCGGAAGTATTCGCTCTCCCGGCCGTAATCTTTCTGGGCCTTGACCAGCTCTTTAATCTGCATATGGCTGAGGGGGACCCACTGACGACGCACTCCCCCACCCTCCTCGGGCTGGTAAATGACTGGGGCCGCGGATGGGACGGCGGCAAGCCCCGGTCTCCGGCACCCAACCCTCCCCCCCCGGACCCCGAAGCGTGGGAACCGGAAGAGGGAGCGCGGGAACCGGAAGGGGAGGTGAAGGAGGAGTGGCTGGGAACTGGGTGGTCCGATGACATAGGACCTTCCCCGGAGGCGGGGTCAAGAGGCGGAGCGGAACTGAATGCGGGAGGGGGGGAAAAGGGTGGTGACGTGGGAGGAACCGTAGGAGGAGCCACCGTGGGAAAAATGGGTGGGGAAGTGGGAGGGAAAAAGGGTGGAGTAACGAGATGGGCAGATAAATGGGAGGAGTTTGAGAAAGGGTGTGAACCGACAGGTGACGTGGAGGAAGGGGTAGGGTATTGGGAGTGGCCGAGAGGCAGGAAGGGGTTGGAACTTGGGAGAAAAGGGTTTTGGGAAAGAGACGGGGGTTTTCCCGCCAACTCGGCCATGCGGTCGCCTCCATTTTGGACTCCAAGGGAGCCATTTTGTGAAGCCGGAGGCGACTGGGAACAAACTAGGGATTTTTCAACTGGGGTTCTACGAACTGGGGATTTGGGGACAGGAGTAAGGGAGGCAGGAGAAGCCGAGGAGTCCCCAAGAGTCTGGCCAGGACTCCTGGGGCGGGGGGGCTGGGACCTCCGAGAGGAGCCAGGGGACAGATGGGCGCCCTGCGCTTGGCTGGAGGAGCGGGCTGCTCCCCTCAGAATCCCGGTTTTGGATTTAGGATGTCGGGAAGACGAGTTGGGGCTAGAGGGAGAGGTACACGAACTGGGGCAACCTTTAAAACTAACAGATGCCCTTTCTGAGTTCCCTTTTTCCTTTAAGGTCTTTCTAATTTGAGCAACTAACCTTGCCAATTGGATAAGCGAGGCGTCTCCTGGTCTAGTCAACTCTGAGAGCCTGAGTTTGACTCTCTGCCAAAAGGCAGGATCTTTGACTAGATCGGGAGAGACCTCCGGGAACTCTGAAACGAGCCATTTCACCAGCTTCTTAACTTCAGCTTTGTTATAAGAACAACCCCCCCCAACAAGGATTCCCCCAACTTGGACAACAAGCCCCTTTTGGGCCGCGGAAAGCCTAGCACCCATGGCTTGAAGAGATCTTACAGTCCGCGACCTAACTAAAAGCCCTCCCCGTACCGGAAAGGAAAACGAAAAGGGAAAAAGGGTGACTACCCACCAGCCCCTGGAAAACTCAAGGGAGGGCGACGAAACACCCGGGGAAAAAGGGTAACAGCAGGGAGAGTGGCGAAACACTCACAAGTCCGGTGGCAGTCAACGGAAACCGGGACGGAGCGGGACCTGCGACTGGACGGCTCCGGGTGCAGGAGTTGTCGTCCGGATCCCCAGGGAGCGTTGCCTAGAAGGCCTGCTCAACCGTGGGGTAGCGCTGCGGCCAAAGAACTGAAGAAGTCCGGTCCGTGGGGTCCGTGCACTGATGGTAATCCAAGCTCTACTGACCATCGCTGGTCAGGAGCTGCCAAGAAGAGCAGAGGGGCCCCACGTTGGGTGCCAGCACTGGAGCGGTGGCCGGATTAGAGGAATGCCCAGGGTAGAGGAGAAGATGCGAGTCCAGCCAGACTCCAGCTAACCAACACTCCCTCGGCCCAAAGCCAAGGGCTTGTGCTGAACCGTGGGTCGGGTTCACGGGCAGACGGCTGCAGATGGAGAAACTCCGATGTCGCAGGGTGAAGAAAGAGGCGACTCTCCAACTCCTCTGGGGTAGCGAGTTTAATAGGGAGCAGAGGGATGGGAGGATGAAAGGGATGAGAGCTGGAGAGCCCTGAGCCCTCTGGGGACCCGGATTATAAAGACTAGAGGAGGGGTCTGGGATAACAAATCACAGTTCAGGGACGGGAGATACATTTAAGAGTGACAAGAGAAAGGGGCCAATAGAACAGCGTTGGAGGTGGAGATCCGGCCCCACAGCCAATCACCCGACACCCTAGCCAGAAGATTCTGGAAAAAGAGGCAGGGGTGCCGAGTGACGGGCAGGTAGCCAGAGGAGGGGACTGAACATTACATAACAGGTAACTAGGGAAACAGGGGAGGGGTACAATGATTGACAAATAACTGAACAATGGACTAGACCGTTAACCTGAACAAAGGGGGGGGAAACCAAACAGGCAAACACAAACCACAACACCGGGTGATGTACTGAAGGCTGAGCTGCTTCCAGACACAGAATAGGTTCTGTCGGGTGTCATGATTCTGTAGCCTGGGTCGGTTCCAGACAGAGTATAGCTTCTGTATCTCTGACGTCCCCACTATTTAGAAACACGCCAGGGACAGCTAGGGCTGGAAGTGCTGCTCCGCCCAGCCCGGCCGCCAGCTGGGACCCAGCACAGGGACAGGGGACACAGGGGGCACCGGGGGAAAAGCAAGAGGTGAAAAAGGCAGCCGAGGGGGGAAAGCTAAAAATGCAGCCTAGGCCTGGAGCAGTGGCCGGTAGAAAGTGAAACGCCCAGGCTAGCAAGTGTCCAGCCCACCTCCAGCCAACAAGGCACTTCCCTGACACGAAGTCCGGGCCTTGTGCCTAAGCGATGTCAGGCTTGCGGATGTTTGGCCGTTGTAGGAAACTCCAAAGTCGTAGGACTGAATGAAGAGGCGACTCCCAGGTCCTTCGGGGTAGGAAGTTTTTTTGGCAGGAGAAGTGAGCAGGGGAAGGAGGAGAACCCAAGAGCCCTGAGGTTTTCCCCACCTCAGGTTTTAAAGGAAATGGGAGGGGTGAAGGACAACGAATCAAAGAGGGGAAGGGAAGGATACATTTGGGATTGACACAAAGGGAGAACCAATAGAACACAGTTGCGGGTGGGGCCCCGGTCCCTGAGCCAATCACCCGGCACCCTGGCCAGAAGATTCCAGAAAAAGAGACAGGGGTGCCGAGTGACAGGCAGGCAGCCAGGGGAGGGGAACAAAATGATACATTAGATAACTATAGCAACGTGGGAGGGGTTCTAGAGACTGACAAGATCTGGGAACCAGGCAGAACCATCTACATAAGAATGGGGGAAACAGGACAAACATAGAACAAACCACAACATAGGCCTACACAGCTCAATCCAGGAATCTAAACTTCCGCATAACTCTAACTAAATAAGTATGCGCATCACTAAATCTATATCTAAGCATCTAAATGTAAGCGTCTAAATGTAAGCGTCTAAATGTAGGCATCTAAATGTAGACGTCTATATGTAACTCTATAAATATATAAATGTAAATCAAAATCTATAAATGTAACTGATTCTTTCCCATCTATAACAATAAAAATCAATTTAACTGTATAGATGTATATATATACACATATAGACACATCTCTCTAAATCTATAAATGCAACCATATGCATATAGAAATAGAATTGTAGAAATCCATCAATCTATGTATGCACTAAGGGATTCCACCTGCCCAATGGTCACAGGCTCTCCCTCTGATTCTTCTTCTCATGCAGGGCAGCTGTCCCGGCAAGGCAGACCAGCTAGAAGTCTGGAAGCAAAGGGAACACTGGGTCAATATTGGACTCTGTGCATCTTTCCCTTTGGAAGTAACTGTCCTTCTATCAAAGTCTGTAAAAGATGGCCAGAAAGGCAGACTCTCACTTGCAGTTTCAAGCCTGCTCTTCAAAGAGCCAGATTCCAAGTGTTCAAAACTTCTGAAGTTTTGAAGTATCTCAATAAACTCAAAGCCCTGACAGTGCAAAGGGCCCCCACGAGAGCTTGAAACACAGACAGTCCCAGCTGCCACAAAGAAGCCCAGCCTTGCTCAAGAATGCAGATCCAAAGTGCTCTATCTCTCCTTTAGTTCTCTCTAATTTAAAGGTGTAATTTCAGTTTTTCCTTGAGCTGCTGGATTTGTGACTAATGATTTTGTTGGCCTCAGAGCTTCTGCTCCTTGTATTTTTATTGTATCTCACTACAGCTATCAGCAGACTGGTACTACAATGATTTAATGCTTGGAAACAAAAAGCTCAGACTTCTACATTCATTTTTTGCTGGGCTTTTCCTCTCTTGCTTCAAGAGTCACTCAGTGTTGCCTCCAGAGCACTGACACCCTGCAGCAAACTTATCCATGGACATCAGCACAAAACTGGGACACCCAGCTGGGTGACACAAGTGCCACAAGGTCAGGTTTATTTCCTGCTCTCTTGCCCCAGCAGAGGACTCAGTGTCAGAGCCTCTGGAGAAGCATGAAGGGCAGGGCTCAGGCAGGTTGTGCCAGTGCAGGATTTGAACTCAAGGCACCAGGAAGCAGCAAGCCTGCAGACAGGAACTCAACCCTTCTCATCTCCCTTCCTGCCAGAGGCAGGCTCAGAGCAGCCATCTCACACCTCTCTAAACCAATGGGGGCTCTGTCCTTCCCAAGCTCCTTGGGCTCCTGGGAATTGTTCCTGTAGCTCTTGGTGCCAGGCAAAGCTCCCTCTGCTGCAGCTCTGTCCACAGGCTCCCCTCCTGAAGACTCAGGGCCAACAGTAATATTCCCCTTGAAAGAGAAAGAGAGAAAGGGAGAAAGGAAGAGAGAGGAAGAGAGAAAAATAGAGAAAGAGAAAGAGAAAGAGAAAGAGAAAGAGAAAGAGAAAGGAAGAAACTGTTTGTCTCCAGTTACACAAAACACCTGGTCCAACAACTCCATGGCTCACACACTTAATCCCTTTCTCCTGACAAGAACTCTGTGCTGCAAAGCCCTTCAACAGTCAAAAAAATTTGACTTCTCAGACACAGTCCAAAAGCTGTCAAAGCTGACAGTGTTGAACTGTGGGGTGAACAGTGCCTACAGCCAATGTCCACGCCACCCGCAGCTCCCACCCTGTCTCACCAGCTCTGGGCGGCTGCCCGGTGCAGAGGAGGGCACCGCCCACTCATTGTGGAGCTGCTGGAAGCAGCTGTGGCCATCCCGCCCCGCTGCCAGCTGCTGCCTGATGGCCGCGCTCCAGTGCTTGATGCGGACAAGGAAGTTGGGGCGGTCACAGTGATGCTGTAGTGGAGCCAGACCCCGGCATTGCCTGACGCAGCTGAGCCCACCCAACCTTGCACCCAGTGGAAGCTGTAGCGGTGGAGCTGGAGCATGAAGCTGTGGAACTGCGTGGCTTGGAAGGAGTACAGGGCCACCCAGCAGGCATTGCCCGGGCTGAGCAGCTCCCACTGGAAGAGGGAGCAGTCGATGAGCAGCCCATGGGCACGGCTGTCCCAGCGCACAGAGCGGAGCGGGGGCTGTTCACCAGGCGCCACAGCTTGGCAGGGAAGGTGCTGGTGCTGAGCCCGGCGGGCAGCGGCAGCTCCGCCATGGCGCCAATCGCCGACTGTGGCCACGATGCCCGCAGCGCAATGGCCGCAGCTGCACCAGCGGCGCACGGCCTGAGGGGGGCGCTGCGCTCCAACGCGGGCCGGACTTGGTGGGGACGAGAGCGGCAGAGCCGCGGCTGCGGGCACAGCGCGGGCGGGGCGGCTCCGCAGCTGGCTGGGCTTTGCATGGCAGGGAAGGGAAGGGCAAGGCCCGGTATGGCACGACAGGGCAGTGGAAGCCCCTGGCGAGGGCACTGGGAGCAGTGACAGGCTCTGTCCCCACGCTGCATCCCGTGCCTGGGTAACCATCGGGGACAGAGAGGAAGGACATTGCTCTGTCTTGGCTGGGGAAAGGATGAAAAGGGGGTGTTAGAAAATATTCATTTGGTCTCCTTTTCAGCAGACTAGCTGGTTTTATCTCACCATGTCTGCCTGTCTTTGCCAGAGTTGGCACATTTCTCATGATTTGGAGTCAGCTACAGCAGCAGGAAGGGGCAGCAATTTTGTCAGCATTGTCATGAAAGCTAAAGTGCTGCCCCATGGATGGATGTTGCTTTCTTTCAAGGGATTTCTGGCCTAGAGTTGTAGCGAACTCACACTGTATCTTCCCAAAGGGCATTGCCTTTTTCTTTCCTCAGGAATCACCTCTCCTTTTTTTTCTCCCCTTCTGGGGAGAGCTCCAATGCAAATGCCTCCTGTGGCCAACTCTTGTCACTGCAGACTGACAAAGGAGATCTTGCAGTGGAGAGAGACTCCCTAGAGCTGTTGTGGAGAGCTGAAGGGGGAAGCTTTGTCCCTTAGTCTAGAAGTCTTGTTGGGGATGTGAAAAACAACTGCTCACTTTGAAAATTTTAAAAGGTTTATCAAACCTTAACAAAAACACAACAAAGGATTACATAAGGAAAAAGCTACAGTGCTGGGAACCGCCCATCATGCACACCATGTGGCCAGTTCATCTCCAAGATCAATGCTCAGTCTTTTATAGCCCTGGGGGTTACATCAGCGAGCCCTGGCCTCTCCCAAAGTCTGTCAGTCAGCTCTTCTTTGCCATTTTTTGGTGGAAACTGCTTTCTTGTAACTGGCTTGGAGGTCAGGTGTTGCCATGCCACACCCCCTAAGCAACAAGCTTTTCCATTCCCAACTGCCCCATGTAAGGGACACGTGTGCACACCTTCTTTCTGCCTGTCCTAGACAGCCCCGGCTGTCTGATGGCAACAATACAGGGGGAAAACAGAGGACATCTAAACTACAATAACATAATTATACTTATCTCTACAGCTTTTCTTAATATTCACACAATAGTTATCTTTTAATTGCAAGAGCAAATCATCTCATTATCCATCTATAACAGGAGCTTCATGTGTTCACCCTGGCAGTAAATTCTTGGGTATCATGATTATGAGCCTGGATTTACCCAGGCTTTTAAGTGGAGAAAACTTGGAGACATTTTTCCATGCAGTTCCTAGAAAACAAAGCTACATTTTCAGTGGAGGTTCTATTGTATTTTGAATCGTCTCTGATGGACTTGTGGGTTTATTTGCTGCTGGAGTTGAAAGGAGTTGATCAATAGTTACCTCATGAAAGCATGAGTTAGTTAACTATTAAGAGTCAGCAAGTATTAAGGACAAGCCTAAGAAGGAGGATGTGCCTCAGCCTTGTCAAGATAAGAGAAACAGGATGCACGTTGTTAAGATGAGAGGAAGAGAACCTGTTGAAACTGATGCAGAAACTGCTGATGAAGGACTGCCTGTGCTTGAGAAAGAATGGTGAAAAGTGCAAAGTGAGGAAGACTCCTGGCCTTCATCACAGTGACCCCTGAGAAAGACTTGTAGCCTTCCTCAGTACAACCACCAGAGTTCACCATGCTTGCTTGTCAACTATGCTAATGATATTAATAACTTTGGAGAAATCATTTGTATAACCACGCCTATCCCAAGGAATGTAATGAATATGCATGAAATCTGACCATAAACTGTGCTGTGTAAAGTGCTGAATGTATGTGTTAGGAGGAGCAATCCCCCAGATACTCAGCGCTGAATAAAGCAAATACCCACCTCACTGATTCAGTCTCTGAGGTGACTCTGGGCTCACTGTTGGAGTGAATCAGAGTAGTTGCTGGATATGAATCATTTTGAGTAATGTGCTAGAAGAAAATACTCAACTGAGAGGTTGAGCATCTTTTGTTCACAAATAGTAGTGGCTTTCCAAAATGTTGTTAGGGTTAATAATTCTATGCTTTGGGGTTTAATTTTGTTTTATTTTGGGGCTTTTCTTTCCAATGGTTTACGAATAGCTAGCATAGAGTTTTGAATAAGAGACTGCCTGTGACAGTGTTCACAGGGGTTTTCAGGTGAGGGAAGAGATGAGAATGTTGACTCCATGTTCAGCGGGCTTGATTTATTATTTTATGATATACATTATGTTAAAACTATACTAAAAAGAATAGAAGGAAAAGTGTCATCTCAGCAGGCTAGCTAAGCTAAGAATAGAAAGGAATGAATAATAAAGGTTTGTGTCTTGGACAGAGAATCCAAGCTAACTGGGCTGGGATTGGCCATTAATTATAAACATCCAAGATGGGCAATCACAGATGCACCTGTTGCATTCCACAGCAGCAGCTAACCATTGCTTACATTTTGTTCCTGAAGCCTCTCAGCTTCTCAGCAAGAAAAATCCTAAGAAAGGATTTTTAATGAAAAGATGTCTGCGACAAATGCCAATTGTGGTACTTTAAAATAGGAAGGATTCCATAATAAATAATGGAAGTGGAGTTTTTGTTGTAGTAGTGCAAAAATGTATTTAGTGATGCTGTCAGTCAATTCTGCATATAAATATTCAATTAATATAGCATTAAGAAATATTCTAGGTGTATAGGCAGTCTATTATTACAAGATTTTCAGTGTCTGCAAGTTGGTGTATCAAGGATCTCTATTTACTGCTTCCTTCTAATTTGTACTGTTTCCAGTTTGGGGTTGCTTTTTTATTGGGTTGGTTTTTTTTTTAATCTCAACATTTGAGTAAAATCTCTCTGCAGTGATCTTGTCTTTATGTTTTAGGCAGACCTGAGTCACTGCCATCAGGATTGAATTGTTCTTGTGAACGGTGGTGTGAAAATGCTTAAGGGCAGTCTCAGACACAGAGCTGCATTGTTTGCTGTTCTAAGTCCCATACTTAAATAGTTGATGTGAGTCTGTGCCAGTGCCATCTCGTAACAACCCCAATATAATATAGTGCTGGCTTACAGATGAATCCTGTGAGAAACAAATTTGAGATGTCTTTCAAGAGATGCTCCTAAACAAGAGATTTGTAGTCTGTACTTTGACAAGATCTGTAGAGTTTTTTGGGAACTGGGTAAATGGTGATCTGCTGGTGAATCACAGGCATCCTTTACAAACCATTAGTGTGGCTGACCTTGCTGGATCAATATCTCCCTCAGATGCAATGCTCATTTAACTATTGGCATTTTGTAGCACTTTTCCCTGTGTCCCATTAAAATATCCCCATGGACAAGGTTCTACATTGAGGCTGAGGTAAGGGAGATGGGGGTTTTGCCCAAAATCTTTGCATTGTTTCACATTCTGTTGTAAGTTAGAACTTTGTTCTGTGGCACTTGAAACAAACTTTTTAAGAAACAGTCTCTAACTGGTCTGGCTGCAAACAATTCATTTTCCATATCGATGCCCCTTATGCAGCAGGATCTGCACTGTGACTGTAAACCCTGATTATTCTCCCCTAATGTCAGTAAAGTCAGCAACAAGAAGAAAACCACTACAGTTCTTAGTTCATGTGGAGGCGGCCGGTCGGGGATGGCTTGACCTGGGTGCCTCAACCTTCCCAGAGAGAGGTCCCGCAAGAGACAGATTTGGAGGAGCCTTAGGCAGTCCTTCAGCCTCAGGGTAACCTCAGCAAGGGGTAGGCAGCTCAGCTCTTAGCAGTGATTTCAGCTCTGCCTTGCGAGGTGTACCCTGGCCAACAGAGGGACAAAGAGACAGGAGCACCGTGTGGCTGTTCCGCAGAGGTGCCTTTATTCCAGCGCCCCGCGAAGGACGCCGGTGACGGCAGCTCCCTCCTGAACGGGGCAGAAACTGGGGGTTTTGTGGGGAAAAGCGGGGGTGGTACAAAGGGGAAAAACCAATCGGTCCCAACAAATCTACATGGGGTTCCAAAGCATGCTGGGAACTCACCATGACCACGGAGGATTTCTCAATCCATGAGAGTTTGAGAAGATCTTATCATAGCCCATTCAAGGGATACCTTTCCAAGGGAGAGGGCCCATCTGTCTCCACAAGTTCATATATACCTGAACATCCTATTTCTGGCCCTCTAAAGTACATAATCATTCATGGGATCACAGTTTAAACTCAACAAACCAACACCTTAAGACTGAGTGTGAAATACATAGAAATGTTCATGTATGATGTTGTTTGCCTTTACAGTATGTGCTTCTAAACCAGTTATTTTCCTTTCTGAATACAAGTTTTTTTGTTGGTGGTGGCTATGTTGGTTAAATTCATGTCTAATAACTGAATTCATCCTAAGAAATTAACATTTACATCTGTTGTATATCCTAATCTAGATGAAGAAAAGTGGACAGCCCCTTGATTTTTGAGATATTGTTTCTGGGGAAATGTAGGTGCCCATTTGACTTGTGGATCTTGGTTGGAGCTGATTTGAAGATATATACTCATCTTCCCAGCAAGGCTGGCATTTAATGCTGAAATCTGACCTTAGCAAAAGGGTAACCAAATGAGGACTGAACGCTGGAATTCCACAGAAAAAGCAAAGAAAGGTGTTTTGAAAAAATGGAGAGGAAGAACAGCCAAGGCCCCAGTAAACTTGCTGAAAGGGCTTTTTAAAGGCATTAAAGTGTTTCTTTTACTCCAGGTTAAGTGCATGGGAGAAAAACCAAGAAGATATTCTCAAGGGTACAAACAACTTTACTGGGAAACTTTAGTAAATCAGCGAGCTTTGGGAAGAGATTTGGGCCAAGACTCAATCAACATAAAACACTTCTCAGAGCATTAACTTGACCCATTCCACTCAGCAAACTTTAAACCCATTTGATGTTAAGGTACTCAAAATGTTCCAAGAAGAGGCAATTAGAAGAAGAAGAAGAAGAGAAAGAGAGAAGATATACAGAAAAGCACACACATAGATACAAACTCCTGAGTTTCAGCAGTGTTCAAATAGATGCTTCAAGATGAAGATAGCATCAGGCCTCGTGCTGAGCCTTACATACCCCTGGGCTTTCATGGGCCCAAGCCCCGGCTGCCACTTCTGGTCATTTGGCCACTCAGAAGCTGGGTCAGGGGCTCCAGGGCTGCAGCGTGGGGCGTTTCCTCCAGTGTGCCAATGGCTGGCAGCTCAGCCAGGTGGGGATGCAGGCCCTTTGGGGGGTGTGAGGCAGTTCTCTGCCTTGCCTGGGGAAGGCCTGACCTTTCCTCCTCCACACACAGGTGTCCCAAAAGCTCTCACCACAAGAAATTCTGCAAGGATAAATCTGCTCTAGTTTCAGGTGGGCAAGTTCTCAAACAGAATAGAAGGGCTGATGTTACTTTGATCCTCTTGTAGGCACCTCCAGTTCATATTTATTAGAAGTGAGCAATAAGTACTATGACCATGACTAGAGGGGTTCTGTCCCCAGCTGAGGGGAGGAAAGAGACAGTCAACTCTCCAGGGCTGTGTGGACTGATGGCCTGGCCCATCAGACCCACAAGAGCAGGTGGCTTTTGTCGACACCGGTGCAAAATGTACCCTGATGCCATTGAGCCGTGTAGGGGCAGGATCATCTCTGTTCCTGGGGTGACGGGGAATCCCAACAGCTGACTGTACTGGAAGCTGAAGTGAGCCTTCATCTGAGCTGGCCACAAATGGCAAAACAGCCATGGCCCAGAGCCCTGTGTGTCCTTGGCATAGATTATCGCAGCAGAGGGTGTTTCAAGGGCCCAAAAGGGCATCATTGGGCTTTTGGGATAGCTACTGTGGAGACAGAGGAAATTAGAGAGCTGGTCCCTGGTGCCTCAGGGGATGCTTCTGCTGTGGGACTGCTGAGGGTCAAAGAACAAAGGCACTGATCGCTACCACACCAGTGCATTGTCAGAAACACAGCCCCAGGGGACTGCGCGACGCCATCCATGAGATGGTTCATGAACGGGAGAGCCCAGGAGTGCTCAGCAAGACTCGCTCAGCCTGTAGTAGTCCTGTATGGCCTGTGCATAAGTCCAAGGGAGAGTGGAGACTTACAGTGGAGTATCATGGCCTGAATGAAGTCACATCACTGGGTGCTGCCATGCTGGATGTGCTCAATCTTCAGTGTGAACTGGAGTCCATGGCCCTGTGGGTTTTTGAAGAATGTGTATTCCAGAGTACAGATCAGATGTGACATGGAGGAATAATTTTAAGTGGGGTCCTGAACAAATGAAACTGTTTATGCAGTAGCCCTTGGGGCAGTCAGGAGAGGAGAAGATGTTGACAATCTAGTGGATTGACCCTGGATGCACCCTGGCCAAAGCCAGTGTAACATTCCCCTCTCCCAAGGGGGCAGGTAAGAGAAAATATGGAGGCAGGCTGAGGGCATGGTGCTGTGACAGGACCAGCTGCCCCTGCTGCCCGCTCTGCCTATGGCATCTGCTGCTCTGTGGGTGTGCAGCTGCAGCAGGAAGCTGTGGGAAGAGGCGCTGCTGCCATGGCCCCATGGCTCTGGGACCCCATGGGGCTGTGTCCCCAGCACCTGAGTGCCACCCACGGTGGGGCTTATGGGGAAGGGCATTAGAAGGGAGAGAAAGCAGCACACAGAGATTTTGTGAGGGAAATAACAATTTATTTCCTTTTCCTTGAAAAAAGGGTTGAAAGAGCCCTGCTAGAGCTGCCAGTGGGGCAGCCTCTGGCAGGCCTGGGGAGAGCTCTAGGGCTGGGTCCCCTCTTTTGTCAGATATGCTGGGGCCCAAGGGACAGTCAGTCCCTGCCCTGGGAGCAGAGGGGCTGTGACTGCTGCCCTGGGCAGGGGGAAGCCTCTGATGTACCAGCTTCCTCCTCCTCATCAGAGCCTGTGGGGCTGCTGTCGGGAGTCCCTTGCTGGGAACTGCTGGAGCTGCAGCTGTTGGGGCTGCAGCTGCAGCTGCAACTACAACTGCAGCTGCAGCTGCAGCTGTTGCTGCTGAAGCTGGAGCTGCTGAAGTTGCTGGAGCTGGATGTCCTGGAGCTGGAGATCCTGGAATTGCTGGAGCTGGAGCTGGAGCTGGTGGAAGTAGAGCTGGAGCTGGAGCTGGAGCTGGAGCTGGAGCTGGAGCTGGAGCTGGCCACAGGGCTGTTGTTGTCATCCCTGACAGCAGCAGAGGGCAGAAGCCTCTGGACCTCCTCACGGCATTGGCCCATGACGATGCTGATGACATCATGGACCAGTGGTGCCGTGTGTTCCTCGAGGAGAGGCTGCAGCACCTGGACCAGCATCTCAGCATTTGGCCCGTAGATGCAAAGGCCATGCAAGATGCTGCTCTCTACGGCGTCTACCACCCACCACCAGCCCTGGAATATTCCCTCCAGCCTCTCATGCAGCCAGGGCCTCATGGAGTCCAGGAGATGCTGTCGTTGACGGAAAATTTCTGCCCAGACCTCAGGCAGGACACTGCCCACAAACTCCAGCCTTGATCCTTCCTGCTCTGCTGGAGACACTATCTCCTGTGGAGGAGGGGAAGGGGACGCCACAGGAGGATGGGAGCTGTTCTCATCCAGGCTGCCGAGAGCTCTCCCTCCCTGGCTGCTGCCATCTAGCAGCTCCTCAGGGACTGTGATGGATGTCTCCAGATAGTCGTCTTCTCCATGATCAGAAAATCGGACAGTCACTATTGTTCTTCTGCAGAGTGGGCACACTGGATTTCTCTGTGTCCACCGCAGGATACAGCCCAGGCAAAACTGGTGGTGACAGGGCAGAGTAGAAGCCACGTCCTCACAAGTGTCCTGGCAGATGGCGCAGTTGCTGTTGCTCTCTGTGGACATTTTTGTGCTCTGCAGCAGGGTCGTGGAGAGATAAGGATCAGGGGCTGTTTGCCCTCACTGCGGTCACCTCCCGCAGGAGGGAGAGGCCATGGGCACTGGCTGTCCTGGGGCAGGGAGGAAGAAGTGCCAGGCCCCTGGAGAAGGCCACCCTCCCAGCTCCCTGAGTCCTGTCACACACCCCACAGCCGCCCCAGAGGGACATTTTCCCCTCACAGCTCACCCTCAGTGCTGCATCTGCAGTGCTTGGCTGCCTGAAGCACGCAGGGCAGTGAGACAGGAGTGATGGCTCTGAGACTGGCACCAAGATCTGGCAGTAACAGCCACCACCCAGCACTAGAGCAGCCTGCCTTGATCCTCCACTCCACAATGTTGCTTGGATGGAGTTCAGGCTGGAGCCAGACTGGCCCAGGCACTGCCAACTGAATATAAGCAGTGAGGGACACAATGTCATCATCCCTTCCTTCTGTGATGTCACAGTCCACTGCTCAGTGACATCAGCCTTCACTCACCAGTGACAGCAAATCTGGCATTTCACCTTCTGGTACACCCAAGATAAGCAGGGAGGGAAGTAAGGTCACAACTCATTGCTAAGGGATGTCACAGTCCACAGGCTGGCAACATCAGCCTCCTCCACCCGGTGTTGTCACCGCAGGCCTTCCATCCCTGTACGTACATGGTGTTGGAGAAAAAAAAGAAATATAATTTCTTGTTTCCAACTTCTACATTCCCATATTGCTCTCCCTTGGTCACCTGCATCATGTGTCTGTGGCCATGTGTCTCATCATGCTTTAAAGTTCTCTCTGGAATACAGTGACAGGACACATGGGGATAATTCAAAGCTCTGCCAGGAGAGGTTGTTATTGAAATTGGCCAAATAGAAACTTTCTAACACAGTTTTGAGTATTAAAAAGCAGGCAGTCTTTATTACACCATGCTGGTCACTCAGAGGATCCCTTCTCTTAATTGAGTGCCCTGAGTGTCAGGTGAACAGAGCTTTTATCATACACATTGATTACCCATTCATTAGCTATCCCTGCTTACTTGATGTATATCTGTTACTTTATTTTACAAATCTGCACCCCTTATTGGAAGTCCTCGTTTGATTCTTTGGGGTCTCTCTTCAATGTCCGGTGTCCTTTTTAGGTGGCTGTTCCTTACCTCCCGCTTTGGAGTAAACACAATATCCTTTCTTGCCCAATAACTTCTGCTTTGTCAGCCTTGCAGAACTGAGCTGGCATCTTGCTCGTGTTTTGCATGACTTCTGTCTGCCTAAGTTACATCCTTCATCCACTTCTTCAAGGCCGTGCTGCTCTGTTCTATGGTTGTTATCAAGTGCCCCCTTTTCTTGAGACAAAAATCCTTATGGGAGCTCGTTTCTTAATACTATAATTTCACTTTACAGCATAAGGCATTACAACAGCTATATTCTGATGATTTAACCAGTCCAGCTGGGTAACCATGAAGTAAGTTTGGTCCAGATTTCTTCAAATCCCAAGGAGATGTTGTCTTGAGCTAAGGGGCTTTGGCTCTTTTGATTCTGGAATAATGTATTCACAATTTTACTCTGTCCATTTCAATGCAGTAAAATTGTCAACGGCACTTGCAAAGGTCCTGCTTTGGCTGTAGCAGAGCAGTTTCCCCAGTCTTTCAAGTACACCCAAGCTCTTGTTTGGAATTTGTTCACTGGTATGTCCAGTCCTGTTGGTCTGGAGATGGCCACTGCTTGCTGTAAATCCTGTAAACTTTTGCTAAGAGAAATGAGGTAATTATTCAAATCAAACTCTCCTTATCTGTGTGTGTTTCCTGAAATGTGTGCTACTTGGTAGGGTCAGCCATACAGCAGCTTACAGGGCCAGATTTTACTGGTGTCCCGTGGCTGAATTCTAATTCAAAGCAGAGCAAGAGGTAAGTCTTGGACCCATGTCAAGGAGGTTTCCTACATATTTTACCCAAGTTCAATTTGATTGCATAATTCATTCTCTCTACTTTGCCACTAGCTTGGGGCCTACAAGGAGTATGAAGATCTGTCCTGGTTTAGGGCAAATTTGGAAGAGAATTTCCAAAGGAGGGCCCCTCCAGTAAGCAAACCCACACATCCCCTCCCTCCAACTGGTTCAGGAAGGATTCCTCAGAGAGAAGTGGAAAGAACCTGTTTATTTAATAGGCACAGCACCCCCCAGCACACAAAATGAACAATACCGGATGACACCACTCTGAAAAAGATGACAAATTCAGAAAGTCTCTCTTGGGGGTGGTCGCTCTGTTCTCAGTCCCTCTGGCGCTGGGGCAGCTGCTGCAGCCACAAGGTGCAAACTCTCAGTGTTCCCAGGTCCCAGTCCGGAGCAGGTTCGAAATGGTCAGAAAAAGGAAAGGAGAAACAGTCCAGGAAGAAATTGGACAGTTTAGCTAAACTAGCTAATGAGCAAAAGCAAGCAGAAGCGAAGCAAGCAAGAGCGAGAGAGAGCAAAGTGAAGAGCAAAAGCAGCAGTCTCTGTGTCCCGCCAGGCTGATAAGAAAACCAAAACAAAACTTTCCCTCTTCAGAGCCAGTCTTAAAGGCACAGGACATAATATCCAACATTAACAGAACACATGAATGGGGATACAAGCATCATAATGTCACCCTAGGACAAGATCCCAGGCTATTCCCAGGGCTTTCCTAACCCCTTGTGTCCCTTCTGCAATAAAGTGGGAACATCTATCTGATGATATTCCCAAAGGTACCCCAAATCTAGGTATTGTTTGATTCAACAGCATTTTGGCCACTTCCCTAGACTGGTTGGTATGACAAGGGAAGTCTTGTGGCCACCCGGAAAAGGTACCCACCAGAACTAGGAGGGATTTATACTCTCATTTTCTGGGAAATTGAGTAAAATCCATCTGCCACTATTCCCCTGGAACACCTCCAGATTTTATGCCTCTTAGCACTACATTGTGAGCTGTGTTAGGGTTGTCTCTTTTACAAACTATTCATTTTTGGAGTCTTGATTGTACAATCTGAGCCATTTCAGACCCAATTATAGATTTTTGCAAATGTTTCAAAAGCTTTTCAGTACTCCAATGAGTGGCTTTGTGTTTGCAATCTGCTTTTTCGTGCAAAAGTGATTCTGGGACTACTCTTTGCCCAGTTGGGATAATTGCCTGGCCTTGTGGATCAAATCTTGCTTCTACAGTTTCAATTAATTGACAGTCCCTAGTATTATACCTTGGTTTTTCTACTGGGAGAGGTATCTCTGGCAAGGCTATTAAAGATAAAACTTTGTTTTCTAACATGTCTTTTTCTGCAGCCTTGTTGGCTAAATGTTTCCCCAATTCCAGTTTGGTCTTACCCACTTGGTGTGCTCTGCAATGCCTGATGGCAACTTCCTCTGGTTTCTGGATACTTTCAAGCATACCCAAGATTTGTTTTCCATTTTTGATCAATGTGCCTTGAGATCTCAAAAGGTCCCTTTCTTTCCAGAAATCCCATGTGCACATGCCACTCCAAAGGTGTATTATGAATCAGTTCAAACTCATTTTCCTCTACTCAATTCCAAAGCTCAATTGACTGAAATGAGTTCTACTTTCTGGGCTGAAACATCAGAGGGGAGTGCCCTCGATTGGATTACCTCGGGTTGTGGAGTCACTGTGCATCCAGATATTTGGATAGGAAGGTTGAGGGCATGGTGCTGTGACAGACCAGCTGCTGCTGCTGCCTGCTCTGCCTGTGGCATCTGCTCTGCTGCAGGTGTGGCAGCTGCAGCAGGATTTCCTGTGGGACCAGGTACCACTGCTGACATGGCCCTTGGACTCCAGGGGCCCATGGCTGTGCCCCAGCACAGGGGTGTCACCCACAGGGGGCACAAGGGGATGCGAAAGGGCATTAGAAGGGAGAGAAGCCAGTGTCTAGGGACTGTGTGAGGAAAATAACAATTTATTTGCTTTTCCTTGAATAAAGAGTTGCAAGAGCCCTGCTAGAGCTGCTGGTGGATTGGCCTCTTGCTGGGGCCCCTCCTCTTTTTGGGATACCAGGTCCACCTGGGCAAGTGGTCCGTGTTCCAGCCAGGAGCAGAGGTGCTGTGCCTTCTGCCCTGGGCAGAGGGACCTGCCACTGTCACCAGCTCTTTCCACAGTCATCCTGATGCTGGTCCTGCCCTGCAGGGATGGGCACAGGGGGGGAGTGGCTGTGAAACCCAGGGCAGGGGCTTTAACGTTGACTGCTCTCAATGAGTTGTGTGGAAATGACAGTTCTTCTGCCAACCAAGGCTGCCAGTGTTCCTGTGGTTGTATTAATGAGAAGGGTAGAGTGTGGGTTTGTGGTTCAATGGAGAGCAAAGCGGTTTAAATTGATTAATTGATTAATTAAATTGATTTCAATTCTTTCTTTCATGGTATTTTGTCTGTATTTATTTCATGGTATTTCAGACTGAAAAGTCTGAAAATCAAGGACATCTTTTTGGAATCTGCTGTCTGTGACCTCAATACTAGCCAAGTACCCTTCAGAACCTTGAACTGACTAAGCGAATGCAGGAACTCTTTTAGCTTTTTTTAGAGGGAGGAAAAAACCAAACCCAAACCTGCTTTCTGAATCCTTTGAAAATCTGACTTATGCAAGAAAGTATAATTTGGAATGTACAGATTTTCTGTTCATCATTCCTTCATATGCCTGTGAAGCCAGACCAATAATGCTCTTTTTACTGATTTAACACAGCTGATTGACATCAAACTGCTTGAAATTTTGGCCTCAACTTTCAATGATATTTTGAATATGAGAATTTCCATTTTGGGGAGGAACAGAATGCATTTGCACAGTTCCATTATGTGTTTTTTTTTTTTTTTCAACATACAGGTTCTCTCATTTCCCCTTCTTTAGCCTTAAGCATTAAAGTCAACCATCTGCTTTGGAAACACAGCTCAAATGTAACTCTTTCTCCTATTTTGTTTAACTTTTTTTTAGGGACTGTATATATTCAGTTGTAATTTGCTTTATAGAATTCTTTGTCCCTGTGGGACTGGAGAAAGATCACAGGAATTTCTCCCATCATAGATTTTACAATATTTTTAAATGTTATTATAAAGACTCTTTGACAATATTTAAATTTTGGTTTCTGTGTAACTTATTAAATCTGTACTTTAAAACAAGTGTTACCTAGCAGGCTTTCAGTTCAATTACAGCAATTGCTTTTCAGCAGGCTGATTTTCCTGTAGAACTAGACAAGTAAAGTCACTTAGGAAATCGAGTTTTCCACATTGTTGTGCTGTAGGAATGGTATTCCCTAGTTTAGTGCTCACACTGATACACCTCAGACCATGTGCCACTCACTGGCTTCCCCGCTACTTTCCCTGTGGCAGGATGGAGAGAAGAGCACAAATAGGTAAAGATCAAGGGTTGAGATAAGAACAATTTACTGGAAACAGCAGTGAAAAAGGAACACAAATGGTAATAACAACACTAGAAGGAGAGAGTACAAGAGGTGAACGAGTCACACATGATTGTTCACCACACAGAACTTGGCAAATCCCCTGACTTCCAGCACACCGGTGGAGGAAGAGCAAACCCCTTCCATTTCCCCCTGCCACGTGGCAGGTGGTATCCAATTACCCCAAGGCCCTGGCCATGCTCCTCCTGGCTGCTGCAAAGATTTCCCTCCTGGTCGGATCCAGGACACAGGATCTGCCCCGTGGGTCCTGGCTCTTGCTCTGTGGGAGAGACCCCCATGGCATCTGCCCCGGCAAAAGGGACTTCAGGACAACCTCTCACTTATTGACATCACCCCCTCTGCCCCCGCCCCAGCTCCCTTTTTGCCTCCAGAGAACTTTGACCAGAAGTAGCACTTGAGCACAGTTCTGCACATACTGACCGGGCAGGAAGGTGACCCACATGTCGCTCTAGGCACATGTGCAGCAAGGACAAAGAACATTTTTGAGGGGCTGGGTCTCAAGGCATTCACTCATGCAGTACGAGCCCTGTTTGTGAGAGGCACAACCAACAGTGGAGCAGTCAAGCGTGGAGAACGGGGGATCTCCTGAGCCAGGGAAGCCGGGGGGAGCAGAGAGGCGCAGCCACCGGGCAGGCACCGAGTGACACCTGCTGCTGGCGCACGGGCACCGCGGGGACACGCACACTTTGGTGTGAGCTTGCTGTGCTTTACTGGCAGAGCCAGGCCCGTGTCGTGGCTGGCGCTCTCCGGGCTCTGGCTGAATGGGGCGAGCCCCGGGCTCGGCTCAGCGGTAGCGGCGGCCCCGGCTGCGGTAGCGGTGCCGGCGATACCCGCGGCGGCGGGACATGGCCCGGCTCCTCCTCCGCACGGCCCGGCGCCGGGAGCGCCTGCGGCTCCTGCTCCGGCTCCGGCTCCTGCTCCGGCGTCCTCTCCGACCGTGGCAGGGCATGGTGCTTTTGGACGAGTGCTCTGTGTGTGTGTCTGCCCTGCTTTTTTATACAGGTGCCGGCGCGGAGCACACGGTGACAGAGCCAACACCAGCCGTGAGGTCACAATAGAGTATGCAGTACATATGCATTCTGTTTCTCAGAAATCATTAAATGGGCATAAATTGCTTGAGTCTGCACAGGTAGTCTCTGAGGGTCTAGTTAGGGATCTTCAGAGACCCTGGGTGTTTGCTGAGCTTTTGGACTTCGGTTGACCTTTCATTGTGGTTATCCATACAGTAGTCATTTGCATCTTGGTTATCTGAGCTGCAGAATATGTTCTTGAACCAACTGTATTGCTCTGGCTTGGCTTGGGACATAGATGGTTTCAGAGCTTTCAGTGTTCCACTACTCACCACTTCCTCCTAAGCTATTTGCACCAATCTCCCATGTAGATACTTTCAAGATTTGTCTTGGAAGTCTCACTTTCTATGATAATAATGTTTGTTATTACAAATATTTGCAAAACATCTCATGAAAGCTGAAATACAATTAATTATCACACAGAAAAAAATACAAACAGCAACAATTCCAACACGGGTTATAAATAATTCTTTAAGCCTTTAAAGGTCTGGTAGCCATGAGGAAAGTCAGTCCCACCAAGAGTGGGGACTTTTAGTCTTCTCCCATTCTTACATGTCTTTTTTTGATTGCTGATATTCCAACTTGCTGGATATCAAATCAGTCAGGATTCTTGTAACAAATCCAGCAGGGTTCAAGGCAGTAGCTGTCTTTAGCACCACGTCTTTTGTTCCAGGAGTACCACCTGTTACTTTAAGATTCTGCTCAGGGATAAGCAGTGAGCTCCTTTTTGCTCTACACCAGGCATAACCAAGTGCAGCACATAAACTGTCACTTTTTGCCCATTTATTTTCAAGTATATTCTATCATTCAGGACCATGCTGGCTCCTGCTCTCAGGTGCATTGGCCATCCCTCGAGTACATTGTGTAGTTGTTTTTTGAGAAATACGCTCAAAATACCACAGGGTTTCTTCCTTTGTTCTCATTCTTTGAGCTAAATATGGAGTTACTGTGCAAGGCAAAGGCACTCGTGTATGAACAGTGCAAAGGGTTCCATCAAATCTGGAAACTCCAGAGCAGGGGCTGTCATCAATAATCTTTAAAAGATCTGGAAAGGCTGTCTGTCATTCCAGAGTGCAGTGTAACACCTCCATGGATTCCTTTCATGGTTCATAGAAAGGCTTTTCCAAAAGTTCATAACTGGGGATCCATAATCAACACAGTCCAGTCATTCCCAAAAAGGCACACAGTCCTTTTACATATCTGGGCTCTGCTTCCTCACTTTGTGTCTCCAAACTGCACTGTCCTTGTGAGTGTGGCGGCCAGGACATCAGACATGGGCAGGTATGGACACGGTCTTGAAAACAAACACAAGATGTCATTGAAAATGAGCTTTAGATGGTAATATTCAAGACATTTTCAATGACATGCTTTATTACCTCTCCCTGTACTGACTGGACAAACCTTATTTTTGGTGCCAGCTGACTGGAATCAGGAATAATATTGGGTATACGGAAAATGACAATAAAACAATCATAAACAGAATATAAAATATTTTTCTACAAGTTTCAGTAACTTCAATGGCCACCTGGAGTCAGCACAACTGTCAGCCTGGAATTGTGTTCATGGTTCTCCCTGGTCTTTCCATGTCAGCTCCTGCTGCAGAGCAGCCAGGGGGCCTGGGCATGCTGCTGGCTTGTTTCCTTTGAGGAGGCTGGGATGAGGAAAGGCCAGGGGGTTGTGTCAAAGAGATGATATTTCAGTGCCCGTGTACGTGCTGGAAGCCTCACAGACTGAGGGGCCCACAACAGGATTGCCCAGAGCTGTCAGGGCTGCACCTTGCTGCCCTGGTGAGAGGTGTTCAGTGGCTCCTTTGCCTCAGAGAAAGCCAAGTGCAGCACTTTTGTGCAGAAACACTTCATTAGCCCTGGTTTGCACAGCTGCAGCTACTGGGCTTGGTGGGGTGCCCGTTTCTGCACTTGGGAATGAGCAGAGTCAGTGATGGGACAAGGCAGAGCATTCCCTACCTGTGCCCATTGTGAAATCCCTCAAGAAGAAGAAAGAAGAAGGACGAGACACGCCCTGATCCCTCCATCTTGTCTCCATAACTCCCCTGTACCAAAAACCTTAAAGTCTATATTTCACCCTCTAAATGTGTCTCTTTTACACCTTTTACTCTAAAGTGATTCTCTTGTCCTCAAACTCTTGTTACTTCTGTGGATGGATCAAAATCAAGCCACCAAACACTCCTGGCAACACTCCAGGATTTTCGAGACCCCCAAGGGTTCTCCTGGCATCTCTGGACATCGGGAACGATGTGCTGAGATCCCACAATTCCCTACTTGTGCCCATTGTGAAATCCCTCTGCCCCCACTGTGTCCTGTCCTGCTCCTCAGTGACATCCCAGCCAGCCTGGCACATGGAACTCCCTGTTTCCAAGGACACGTGGCCATTGTCACCGGCACAGGGCAGGACTGCTCAGAGCCTTCGGTGGCTGCAGCAAGAGCAGAGGTGTCAGAGCCACAGCGAGTGTTGCTCCAGCTTGGCTGGTTCCAGCAGCCATTGTTCAAGAGGCCGATCCACCCAGTGAGTGGAGGTAATTATTTACAGTTCTGTGCAGAAAGGGGGGCTCAGGGACAAATTCACAAAGCCAGCACCACGAGAACCCAGAGTGTCTTAGTATTTATACATTTGAGCAAAGAAAGCAATTAGTGTTCATTGCCTGCAAGTTCCCTAGTTCTCTCCATAATGAGCCTCTCACTTCTCATGCTCATTAGTCTGCATGCTCAGTCTCTTGCTTCTTCTTAGTGAGTGGTTTCTTGAGTGGGTGGCCATGGTCTGGCCCTGCTGGAATGGCCTTTTACCCTGGTGGAGCTGATTCAGCAAAGTTGCTGCATTTCCTTTATGAGGTTGTTCCTTTTCTCGGGGGTTCTGCCAAATGTTCTTGTGCCCATAAATTCTGCATTCTTTTTGTCCTACATCACTGGTGCATCCTTCTTCCCAAGCATTGCTGACCTTTCCTCTGTCTGAGGACACTGAAGCCTGTCAAGCCCTGCATCTCAACAAGGCAATTCAGCCAAGAAGTCACCTGCCTTTCCAAGGCCTGGCCATCAGTTCCAGCTTGCTGGCTACTTCTTGTTTCATGGGAATCATCTCCTTTCTTGTTGATGAGCCTTGAAATCCACAATAGCCAAACATCCAGGAACACATTTTCCAAAAAAGTATTTTGCATTGTGCAGATTTTTCAGCAGGATCAGTGTCTGTGAGGGAGCGGGAGCAGCCGAGGCAGAGCGGGATGGCGGAGCTGCGGGCCTGGGCAGGATCCAGGGAGTTCCTCAGGGCCCCAGTCCGCACTGCGTCCCGCAGGGCCCCCACCAGCACTGCGATGCCCGTCAGGGTGACCCAGGGGTGCCAGGAGCAACAGGTGAGGGGCAGGTGTGGGGCTCTGCGGGTTGGCAGCGGGTGGGGGCTTGGCCATGGTGTTGGTGTCAGGTGCTGCTGAGGCCGCGGGACCTGTTGGGCAGGGCTGGGGCCCCACTGGTGCTCCAAGGGCCCCTCTGAGGCAGCTGCCCGGGGGAAGCGACTCACAGGGATGACACGGAAGAGGTGCCAGTGGAACTGGGAGCTTCTCTGATGGAAGTGGCTCTCAGGGATGACACTGAGGAGGTGCCAGTGGAAGTCACATGTTCTCTGTGCTTTGACACTCGGAAAATTCACGCTCTGGGCATGGCGCATGGCCAAAATGTGTGGATTTCTTATGGTTACATGGTTGTACTGCACTCGCCGAATATGTCAGGATAAAGGAAACTCTAAAATTTTTTTTAGTATTAGGAGTAGCCATTACTTTATTCCTGGCTGTGATGCATAGTGGAGAGCTCCAGCCACATGCACACCATTTCAAAGCTTTTCTAGTTATGATACACTTGTAGTAAACAAAGAAATTAATTTTCATTGGTTCTAAATTACAGAATTCCTTCCAAAGTTTAATATTCTATTATCTATTGGGTAGTGATGGCTCCCTTCTCATGGTAATTAGTCCACAATTTTCAGTCTATTTATCATAGCATTTTAGATGTTATCTCCGCCAATTTTGCCTTCAGAATGAAGTAGTTGGATGGCAGTAGTTGCTTTTGCTAAAAGATATGCTTATGCCAACAGACATTTGTGATTTTTGAGTTCCAGTGGAATGTGTCACATACTGTACTATCTGATGAGTTCAGCCAGGCACCCAAATTTTGTAACCTCTGACTAACTTAGGATAAACTATTTCCTATAACTTAGAATAAACTATTATACATCTATTGAAATAATTGCATCGAGAGCTGAGGAAAAGATAAAGGGTTTTGTTGTCTGTGACAGTGTTGAAATTCATCTTTTTGCAGTTGAAGTTCTTCTAGGAGCTGACTCCTGGATGTGCCTCCTTAGTAGCAAATAAATCCCAGTGTCAGGTGCTGCCCTGAATTTCAGATCTCTTTCTGAGCCTCTCTGAATTTTTTCCTTAGCATTGGCCATTTCACTTGTACTCAGGGAGTTGATTTCAAGGGGAGCTTGTGCTTATAAATTTCCAGCAATTGGGAAAGGAGGACTTGCTACTTGAAGGCCTGGCTGCATTAGAAGCTAAGTGAGGGTGGCTCTCTCAGGGCCATTTTGTAGCTGGCTGCTTTCAAAGGCAGAACTGTGTCAAAGCAGCCCTTTTTGGTGATGTGACAGCAAACCTTTGCAAATCCAGCTCTTGTTGAAAATGGCGGGCTTAGTTAATCAGCATTAATGGAGAGTAGGCTGAAGATTTTACAGAAAATTTCTTTCTCATTTTAGCAAAATGCCAGCGGGGAGTCACACAATGGAAGTGCAAAGGATGTCAAATTGTATAACACACTTGGAGGTAGGGTTGACTTTCATATTTTGCTCAATGTCTGTAAGATTGTCAACTTGGTAATTCATTTTTGCAGCATTTCCATTGGAAAGGGGATCTCTTGTGTTCAGGGCTCTCAGCTGGAGGTGGTTTGGCCTCAGGTCAGCCTTGCAGTCTCTTGTCCCAGCATTTAGCCACTGGTTTGTTTTCCCCTGAGAAAGCCTGCCAGTTCTTTCTTGTTCCCATACTGCTTGATGTGTTGGAATTTGGAGCATGGAGGTCAAGGTTTGGACCACCTTATGCACTTACATTCACAGTTGGTAGATAAGATTTTGGGTTTGCAACACCTAGGCACTGCCATTATCCATTAAATCTAATTGGGAAATTGAAAGAAAATGACCTTGAGGAAGTGGCTTAGAGAATTTCATAAGGTCAATAGGGAAAACCATGCCTGATTTAATATTTTGTCTGGGTCATTAATAAGTTTCCCAAAATTCTGTGTTGGGTTTTTTCAAGGAAATTGAAAGGAAGATATTGATGTCATCTTGCCCACGGATTCCAACATTCCCCTCAAAGCACAATGTGCTTAGGAGGTGCCATTTGTGTTAATCTGTTCTGAGTGCTGTTTCTCCCAGGAGCCTGGCTCCAGGCAGACACGAGGTGCCCATTCCCCTTCCAGGCACTCAGTGGTGCTGCCTGCAGCAGTGAGCTGAGCCAGGTCCAGCCAGCTGCCCTGAGCAAAACAGGCTCTCACCTGGCTGTGGCTGCAGTCACCTGCCTGCAGGGACATCCCTGCCCCTGCAAGTGCAGCTCTTGCTCTGCCTTAGCCTAGTGCACAGCATTTTAAGGCAGCATCATGGTGGCTTTTGGAGAGACAAAACTCAACTTCTGAATTTCTCATTGGGGATGTTTTGTTTCAAATGTGAGTGATGATTTGTGTGATTCTTGGTGGTCAAGAATCACACAAATCCTAAGGATCCACCAGGATATTCAAAATCAGCTCTGTCCCCAAGAATACCCATCATAATTTTAAATCAATCATTTTGCCTTCTGCCAACTTCCCATTTGACACTTCTTTCTCTCCTTTCCTTTCCTTTGGGAAAACAAGCAGATGTGAGAAGAAGAGCCAAACCAAATCCTTCATGTCCTGCCCCTGAGGACAAGAGAACAAAGCCCATGAAGCCTGCAGAGAGGGAACAGAATCCTTGCAGTGCTGTTTATCGGCGACCCTACAGGGACAGGGTGATTCATTTACTTGCTCTGAGGACTTACAAGAAGCCAGAGTTACTTGCTCACTTGCAGAGAGATGGAATCATGCAAAAGGACAAGGGCACCCTTGCAAAGATCCTCCAGCAGGTGAGATTGTGGAGTTTGTGCCAGCATTAATTCCACCACACTAGTCTTTTGTTCCTAATTGTCACTTGTCCCTCTACTTTTTAAATTACTGTTTAAATTTTAGATACAGATGAACAAGTTAGCAAATGCTCCCTGTTAATTTTTTCCATCAACTTCATCCAGAGGTCTCAAGCTGCAGGTCAATGTGACAAAAAGAAAGAAAACTTCAAAACTTTTGGATCATTGTTGTTTTGCTAGAATGGCTGGCAATGAGTAACACTTTGTAATGCTCTGCTCCTCATGCCTAATTCAATTCTCTTTCTTTTCTGTGCAATGTTTAACTGCTTCAGGGAGTAACTTCACAGGGCTTCCTTGATTGTGTGAAATGGTTTGTCATGGCACTTAAAATTTCCTGGGAGAAGTTCCAGAGCAGAGGCGATCAGGAACTGCAGAGGGGCAGTATTTCATTTGAACAGTGTTGGTGGCCTCCCAATGGTACTTGGCTTCTCTGGGAACTGTGGGGATTGCCTTCCCAGGATGTTCCAGGCAAATCCTCCTTGATAAAGATGGTAGCCAAACTTTGAGCAGAGGGTTTCTTTACTGTCATGTGAATGAAATCTCCATCTTCCTTGGAACTCTTTTATTCGGTAACTTCTCCAGTGCTCCTCTCAATTCCACTGGTATTTCCTTATTATAGCCAGCCATAGGATGCACATGCATTGAAAGATGCAGTGGTTCTTTCCTTCCTTTTTCAATCTTCCCTGTTCCCCATGGCTGTTGCTGAATTATGCCAGCATTAATATATCAAGCAGGAACATTTCCTCTTTAGCTAGGAAAACAGTGTCTTGGAACCTATTCAAGGGAGGAAAATTAAATATGGATACATTTTCAGTTGATCCCACAGTGACTTTTAAAAACTCATTCCCTGAACTTGGGAAGTTTCTTGCTGGGTTTGCCCAGGGCAGTGGCAGGGCTTTTTCACCCTGAAAACATTCACAATATAATGAGAGCCATGTTCTGCCATCCCAGCTGAATTAGCCCATTTAGATTTCAAGATGATTATAAATTTTCAAAGCTCAGCTCCCTAGAAGGTATTGGATGGAAACATTTTCTCCTGTTCCATTGCAATCTTTGAGATTTCCTTGGAGTCAAGGTGCTGTAGGAGGTGTGAAGTGCCTCAGGGTCCAGGTTTGCATTCTGAAAATTCTGTGTGAGCAGCCCTGCAGCCTGAAATGCCTTGCTCAGGCTTTTGTGGACTTCAGAGCAAGTGGGGGTTTCTTTGGTATAAATCTCAAATGGGCAGTGTGAGCTTGCTGAGATCTGGTACACACATACTGTGTGTGTACACACTTCCAACACAAGCTGAGTTCTGTTTCCAAGGAGTGAATCCCTGATTCTGGGTATCATTGTCACTTTTACATTTCTTATTCGGCTGCGGGCAGACAGGCATCAACAGAGACCCATATTATAAATGTTTATCATGTTTTCAAGGAGAAAAGTCAAAGTTGTGGCTGCTGTTGGTGGTGTGTTAGATGAGTTTTTCAGTGTGTTGCAGGGGTCAAATTGATGGAGACTTTCCCAATGGGCTTTTCTGTGGAACTCTGAGCAGGTGTCAGGTGATGAAGTCTAAACCCGCACTTTAGATATCAGTGGTCTTGAGGTTTTACTACCTCAATTTACCTTTGTGAGTAGACTCTGTATTTGTCTTGTGGAAGATATGAACCTCATTTCTTTGCAAAGGGATACAGCAAGGCATGTGCACGGCCTTCTCATGGCAGAACTTTGCTGGAATGAACCCTGGATCTGCCACATAAAGAGGGACTCTGGGCCTGACCCCCTCTCCTTACACATTGTAGCTCTCAATGTTGTTTTCAAAGGAACTCTTGCTAGATATGAATGGAGCTACTGGGTTGTTTTCAATTGGTGAAACATTAATATGGCTGAAAACTCATGTGATAGAGGAATAATCAAGCTCTGAACAAAAAGACATTAATTAGTTGAAGCTGGGTGCTCACAAGCAGCTGTGCAGGACCAATCGTATTTCTGTAGTTTGCATGCAGCAAGCATAATAAAGATTTGTTTTCCTACATGTCTGCCTGTAGGTAGCCAAGTGGAATGCAAAGGATAATTCCTTCAGTCTGAAGGAACATCTATTTCAAACCCTTCAGACTGATTGGCCTGGCTACACTGAAATAGACAGACAGAATTTGAAGTTAATACTTTCTGGGTAAGTTCAGTCTTTCAGAGAAAGGAAAAAAGGCCTTGGGAAAAGAAGCTTAGGTTGTTAGAACATGCTGAGGTAGCAGGGACCTGCCAGGATCCTGGCCCTGCACAGGACACGACAAGAAGCACACCCTGTGCCCAAGAGTGTTGTCCAAACACTTCTTGAAGCCTCCTGCAGTGACCACTGGCCTGGGGAGCTGTTGCACTGCTCAAGCACCTGCTGGGGCACAAATGTTTTCCTGATATCATGCCTAAAGCTCCCTCAGCTCAGCTTCATGCTGTTTCCTTGAGTCCTGACACTGAAGGTCTCTGTTTTCCTTGCAAGGAATGAATTTTGACAGTTGATATTTAGGCCTTGTAACATAAAATATTTGACCATCCATACAGAAAATCAGCTCCATCTCAGAACACCTCCAACATCAGTCAAGCGACATCTCTGGAATCTTCTGAGAGAGATGCTCCAGCAAGACCTGCTCAGGTATTTTGTGCATTTTTAACACTCTGGACTCTCTGGTAAGTTTTAGCAGACTTGCTGGTGGTGTAAAATTGTCATGTGAATGTGCAGGATCTTCCCTTTTGGGGAAGCCTTTGATGGAGCTCCTGAAGGGAATGTCTTTCTCCCAAAGCATTTTAGCTACAGACTTGAAGTAGGACTTGCTAAGTGCTAAGATGGGAAAGTAGGAATGAGACAGAGCCTGCATTTACCTGCAGTCCTTCCTGGTTTGAATGCTCTTTTAAGTGAAGAAAGATGTGTGTTAAAACTCTATCCAATTGGAAACACTACATTTTCAGAATGGGAGCAAAAGCTGATCCTGATCATAGGTTAATGAATGAATTATTTTGTTATTGATGCAGAAACGGCCTCTGGCTTCTGAGGTTTCCAGTCCTGTGACGAGCAAGAAGAGGAGAATTGGCCACCAGCCCAGTCATGTCCAGCCAGCAGCTGGTGGCCACTTTTCTTCCTTCCTTCTGCCTTCCACATCTCTTTTCCCTTTGGACATGGCTCCAAGTGCCGGCTCCCTTTCCCCCTGCACCCATGTGGTGCAAGCGACAGAGAAATTTCATAGTTCCAGGGTCCCAGCACCTGCCAGGGAGCAGAAGGAGATCCCCAGTTCAAACGGGGAGAAAAATGAATTGGGGAGGCTGAAGCAGTGGCACCGCTTGGATTTCGATGAAGGTATTGATGTGCTGGTTTTCCTGACTCCTGTGTGGATAACTGTGGTGTAAAGATTTCCTTATTAAGAGAAGCTTCTGCCCAAATTAAGGTGCAAGCATAACTCTTCTCCACAGTCAATAGTAAAAATGTTATTGAAGAGGAAATGCAAACTAAGGAGATAGGAAGAAATAAGGGAAGAGAGGCAGGGTGAGGGGAAGAGAGAGACTTTAAGTGGGGAGATATCATCACCACATGGACTCTCTGCTGTCCAGCCAGTCCTACCAAACCCTTGGTCTTCTCAGTGGTGGGGATCCCCAAGACTGTCTGGAAGTACCACCTTTATACTCTCCAAGATTGGAGTATCCACGGGGTGGTCACAGCTGTCCCCACATCCCAGGCTAGAAGCCATGCAAGCACTGATTTTCCTTACTCATAGTCTCTACAGTGGAGGTTTTTGTCTGGTGTCCTAATTCCAAACCTTCACCTCTGTTAGGCCAAGGCTTTGTGCTTTTCTTCTTGCCAGTTGTACTTCTCTCAAATTCCACTTGTGGTGGCTTGTCTTATGGGAAAATCCTTCTTTGAGAATGCTCTGAAATATTTAATTGTGCTCTTGCACCTGGTGAAAAGGGAGCTTTGAAAGTGGGCACTGGATACACGAAGGCACTGCTCTACATGACGGCTCTACCATTGTCCCTGCGGGACGGTCATGATAAATCAAGACTTTTTTATTTTTTCTGCCATTACATTAGATTGTAACTCTTGGTTTAAAAGACAACAACAAAGCCCAGAATCTGTGCTGCTGGAACCTTTTCTAAAAGTACATTGATTTTTAGAAATTCTCCCTCTAAGTAGTGCAAAACCAATCAAGAACAAAGAAATGTGAAATAGATTGCTGTTGGGAGAATCTGGTTCAAAGAAAGAGCCAGACACTAGAAGCCAAAGGGAATGGATGTTTTCCTTTCCCTCTGATTTCTAGTAAAATGACATGCATTGACTGAGACAGCACTTTTTCCATCAGCAGATTTTCAGGACTGCATGCTGAAGGCAGAAATCTGTCACACATTTATTGCAGACTAGTTTACTGAAACCTGTGGATCAAATCTCAGTGATTCCATGGTTGTTCATTGAACTCAGCCTTTACATGGAAACTGCAAAAGCTACAAAACCTGGGCTGTGGTTTCCTGGCGTTCTACTTTCAACTGGACTGGGAGTTTCCTCTCCATCCTAGCTGCAGAATTTCATTCTTCAAAAGCTGTGGGAGTGGTACAGGCTGGAAACAACATTGAAAAGCTAAACAGAAATGCATAAAGAACACTTGATTTCTGATGACGGAGATACACCCAGCAGGGCAGAGTTCAGTTGCTTGGTTAAATCTGTGGGTTCTCCCTTTTGGAGGTTGACCTTGCAAATGACAAGCTGGGCTCAGCCTGGAGGCAGGTTTGGAGCGTGCAGATGCCTCTTGCAAGTGGTGGTGTGCTTGTAGAGACAGGGGCTTTGAGATGGTCTTTCCACATTTCTTCTGGACATACACACGGTACCTGCAAACCTCGGGATGTCTTTGGAAGGATTCCTGTTTGAATCTATAAACACATCAGCAGCTTTCTTCAGGAGCCAGTTCCCAAATTCTGCCCAGCTGGTGAAGGAAAAATCTGTTCTTTGTTTGAAGTTTGGGACTTAGGCTGAAGCTGTCATGTGGATTGAGAGAGAGCAAATGCACTTTTGGAAATGAAATGCTCACAGCAAAGCTGTTCTTCCAAGTTGTATTGAACACACTGTGACAATTGGTATTTCTGTCCAGTTTCATTACCACAATTACACTAATATTTATACTTCTGCTATACAACTAAAATCAACAAAAGCAAGTGGAACATCAAAGAACATCTCTTTTCTCAAGAATTGAAGCTCAGGTAGCTTAAAAATTGACAAGGATGGGCTTTTTATGCTTGAAACAAAACCTGAAATGGAAAGCAGAGAGAGACGACCATGATCTTGATTGTTCCTTCCTGTTTCAGCTGACTTTTCCTTATGGCAGCTCTTTTTAATATCATCATAATTCTTGAACATTTCTTTGGAAAGAGGGCTGCGAGGTTATGCTTCACAAACGCCTTTGAAAAAGGCATTGCCAAATCCCTTTGCCAAGAGGCAAAGGGCAATTCCCAAGTGCAGAGCTGTTTCCAACCCCATCCTGCCACTTCAGTGAGGAGCACTGGGTTTTGGCTGCAGGGTATTGGAGCCTTAGTGCCAGTAAGCCCTAGAGAATGGAATTGGCTTTCCTGCTGACAAGAGTGCAGGCACTCATTGGAACTGTGGGCCCCTGGAATTGGCAGGGAAGTGGGGATAAAAACATGGCATGCAAAGAACTTCTGCTTTCTTCTATATTTCTTTTTGGAACCTTGATGTTGATTTCTCTCCAGCCGTTGTCTTTGGAAGCTGCATCTGTTGCTGCATGACTTGAATGGCTGTGCAGATGCCACCTCATGCCTTCAAATAAGAAAAGCTGAGCTGGGGCTAACACTGTGGGAATGCACAGTCTGTAGAATAAATTGGCCACTCCCTCTCTCTAATTCCCAGGACTGTATAGTGTGGAGGTTGTGTCTATTGTATTATTAAATGATGTTGCTTCTTGTCAGTAATTTACTGTGAGAAGAATGCTCTGAAGGACTTTTTCAAGACTGTCCAATGGGGATCTTTTGGCCTTTTAATGATCTCCTGATGAAGAGTGTCAAAATTCTACTTTTCTGCAGGAACAAGAAAAGATACTTCCATTGCCTCCGCATGCTCTGCAACAAGCAATGAACCTGACTATTTGAGGTGAGTAAAAGAACAATTCAGCCTTGTCCCTGTCAGTGGGGTGCAGTGTCAAGCTCTTTCCTGTGCTGAAAGGATGAGTTTGAGCAGGTTTAGCTGGGCCTGGAAGGCTCAGAGCAGAGATGAACACCGAGGTGGGTTAGGCCCGGACGGGCCTTCAGTCCGGTGCCTCCCAAAATGTTGCAAGGCATCTGCAATTTTCTTTTCAAACTTAACCTGCACGCTAGTCAGGTGTATCTGGCCTGGGATGCATCCTTGGCACAAACTGTTGTCTGTTCTGGGGCTGAACTTCAACTTGTTGAGGATTTACTGCTTGTAAATATTAATCTCAGGATGGTTTGAAATGTTTATCCCCACGTGGAAAGTGTTTTTGTGATCCAAAAAGAACCAAGTCTTAAGGCCCAGAGGAGCAGAAGCATTGGTGTGAGAGTTCTGGGAAGTGGTATCTATTGTTCTCATTGCCACTTCATCTTGGATTTGTATCATGAGCTTAATAAACCTCAGGCCTGTTGATTTGAGGGAGAAGGGAATGAAGAAGATTTGACTCCCATCATCAGTAGGTTTAAGCATTAATGAGTCTTGCCCTTTTTAGGAGCAGATGCTGTTTGGGTAGTAGGTGTAGTTTTAGGCTGATTTAGAGTTTGCATTTGTGGCTGTTTTCCAAATGCCTCAGTTCCATGGTCAGTGATGTAATTGCTGTCTGCTTGAAGAACCGGATATTGTTATTAACTCTGTTTGCCATTATACAAGAATGTGGCTCAAAAGTCCAGCTCTTTGCAACTCTCAACTGCATAAATGCATTCCATTACAAAAATGTTTCACAGATATAGTTTCACAGGTAAATGTAACAAATTTAAGCTTTTCCTACATAAGAAGAGATTATACTTTAGTAATGTATCTCCTCTTTCTGAAGCTGCTGTGTTTGTCATTTGACATTTGAAAAGAGGGCAAATCTTTTCTAAATGTTCTCTACTTGCTAATGAACAAAACTTCTACAATGTAAGCTAATAGTAACTAAGAATCGGACACCTAGAAATGTGGCAGATTCCTAGAGTTACCTGACTTGCATGAGCTTGAAAGTAGAAACTGTCAGTCCCAGAGCAACTGACTCAAAGCTTGGGTGTCTGTGTTTGACATTACCCTGTGCTTGGTGTAAAATTACACCTGTGTTTTATGGACTAGAAACATACTGGAATGTTCTCTTAGAGTTCACTCATGGAAAAATGTTCTCATTTTTTCCATTAGAAAATACGTAGCCATTGTCTCCTTGGAGCAACGGCAGCGCTACAAGGATGACTTCAATGCAGAGTATGAGGAATACCGGAATTTACATTCTCTGATTGACAAGACCACAAAGAAGTACAGACAGTTTCAGGAGCAATGGAAGTCTCTGACTCCCGGCTCTGAAGCCTATCAGGTAAAGAAGGATAAAACCATGAAGACTGTGCTTCATCATCACTGCAGTGTTTTGGATTGCCGGGAATGTCACTGCTTAGTGAGTCAGGACGGAACCTGCAGAATTGGCATATATGCTCAGACACTGCTTGGGCTGGGTCTGTTTTTTTCCAGACCCTGCCCAAAAGCCCCTGTTTGAGCTTTCTCTGAAGAAACAGTAAGGGGAGAGGAGTCCCAGACAGAGGGTTAGAGCATGGGCTTTTTCTGTTGCCTATTGAGAGGCCAAATTGCATCTCTTGGGTGATGCTGGGAGATGGAGATTTGTTTTTGCAAATGTCCCAGAAGAGTGGTGGCTGACAGAGAAGAAAAGCTCTAGAGTCAGACTGAGTGAACTTTTAGTGTTTTACCAAAGTTTGCATTTTATGATGATGGTGAAACATTCCTCATGTTTTTTTTCTTGTAGATGCTGCATCATCGAATCCTAGCAGAGTATCAGCAGTTACAACAGGTACGTGTGACACCAGAGCTGCAGGGCCATGGTAACTGCTGAGTCTGCCTCAAGGCTTTTTTAAAGCAAAGGACATCAGACTCCAGCCTCTGCAGAAGTGTTTGCATGCCCTAATTTTCTTTTGCTTTCTCCTTCCCAGGGTAGCCCCAGCTACTCTGAAATGAAGAGCAGGTGCCTGTACCTCCACAACAAGCTGGCCCATATTCAGAGCCGCATTTCTGAATATGACCAGCAGTGAGTGGAGTCCTGGCACCAGACATCTGCTTCAGCCTGGTGACATCTGCAAACCCTGGATTTTTTATTTCAACTAGAAGATTAGGTTTTTAGGATTTCTTAAGTTAGTGTTGAACAGTAGGTTATGTTAGCACTGAGCCATAGAATATTTCTTTAAAATATAGGATTAGTTTAAAGAAGTTTAGTAAGTTTAAGAAGTTGAAAGATGATAGTATTGAACATTAACAATAAAGAAATCTCACTATTGGTAATTCCTTCTCTCATTGTTGCTTGTATCATATTTGGAGTGGGTTTCTTCTGGTCAATTCTGTCCTTCAAGTCCTAAGTTTGTCCACTGAAATAAATTTATCAGTAGAGGCTGGAAGCCCACTGCCTGTATGATGAAGTTGTGCACATTTAAAGAAAATATTGCAGCAAATGGAAATGGTTTATGATAAGTATAGGGATGTTTTTTGACCTTTCTTGTTAATGCAAACTCCTTGCCTAAGTAGTCAAAGTTTTAGAAGTTTGTACAACACAGTCCCAAATCACTTTGTTCTGGAGGGTTACAGAGGAGTGCACATGGGCTGCTCTAAGCTGTCAGCTGTAGCAGCTCTCAGGACTGCTTGTAAATCATGGCCTCACCTTGTCAGTGATCCAAGGAATATCAGATCTTTGCAAGTGTCGCTATTGAGCCCGACATGGTGCAAAGCAGCAGGACTCACTCAGAAGGCTGTTTAGACTTATTTATCTAAGGAAGAAGTTGCTTTTACAGTTTTACAAGGTGTTTACATTTACTTAACCAACACATACACTGCCCAGCGGTCATAAAAAAGATACAAAGCTTTCTGCAGGTGACAGGCGCCACGCCACAGTGTAAGGCAATCACAGTCCAGATCATTTTGCCTACACTTTTTTCTCTCTCTTTCTTCACATTGTCATGGTGATAGCCTTGGTGATTCCTCAAGAGAGATATGAGGCTTCCTTATCTTCAAGAAGCCTCTGCTGGCTTAGAAGAACAGCACAGAAATGTCTTTTCCCCCTGCAAGAGTTTTCTAAAACACATGGAGAAATGTTGGAGGCAAGGTAGTTCAATGGGTTTTAAAGAGAAATGGGGTTCAAGTGTCCCCAAAGGACCTCTATGAGTTTTGTAGCTTTGTCCAAACTAGTCTGTCACAACCAGCCTTTCTAGAGAGTTCGAGATGCTGATTCCTGCACACACCTATGGGGACTTTAAAGTCTAGTCCTTTTCCTAAATTTCCTGCCATTTATTTATTTAGCTGAAAAGGAAGACATGTTACCAACAAGGTCATAACTTTCTTTTGGGAAAGGATATGAAATTGAAGGAGGGAGGCCAATATTTGGGAACACTCAAAGGTGGCTGTGAATGCCCTTTCTTCCTTAGAGTATTCTGCAAATTTCTCAATGGCCTCCAAGCCAGTGATGTTGAGTCCCCAGTCCTGAGAGATCTTGGGGTGTTTTGTGATTGAACAGCTGAGCCATCGTTGCCCTTCTGTTCTCCTTCAAGGGAAGTTCCACAAAATGTCACCTCTTAAACCCTGAGACTTGGGTGCTTTTTTGCCTGGGGCAGGGGTTGCTCCTACAGCTCTGCAGTGCAGCAGCCCCAGGAACGCTGCTGTGGGGGACATGGGGTGAATTGTGCTGGGGAGCCTCCCCTTGGCCTGGGGGCTGCTGCTGGTTGACAGAGCATGCAGGAGTGCTGCTGGTGAGGGTGGGCAGAGACTGAGGATTTTTCATTATTACACCTTCATGGCTCATCTTTCCTTTTATGACATTTCTTCTAACTAATTCTACACTGCATAAAAAGGTTTTATTTTCATGCTTTAACAAATTGAGGCTTCAAATTCCTGTCTATATTTTCCCATCCAGTTCCTTTAGTCTTGGGGCTGGCATTTCTTGGGGGAAGGTCTATCAATGTACTGGTCCCATCCCCTTTAATTGCTGCAGGAGTGCTTGGGAACACAAAACACTTGAAAGTTCCTTTCCACTTTTCTTTAAGTGCCTTGTTGCTGTACTTTCTGACATAAGACACAGTCGCCTGGCTGATGAGGATGTACCTGAGCATCCAAAGCAATCATGGATGCTTACACCAGAAACCTGTGCAAAATTGAGAGCACTTTTCACAAGGATGGGAAAAACTGACTTAAATTATCTTTTCCTATCATATGACTTTCTCTAGAAAGGATTGTTATTTGGTATTGTCTTCCATAGAGCATTTCCTAAGGGCTCACGTTTTCTTTCGAAGTCACTGGAATTCCGATCCTCAATAGTGCAAGGGGAAGCACTTGTGGTCACTTCAATGAGTTTTCCTGGCAACTTTTACTCCTTTCTGTTTTTGGACTCTGATTTGGTCTCTCAGCCTCGCTGCTGGGGCATGACCTCCAAGGGCTACGTAGGTCCCATTTAACTGGGAGTGTTTCAGATAAATTTTGTTTGTTTATGAAATGAGAATCTGTATCTGATGACATTCCAAAAGGAATCCCTAGTCTTAGTAGTATTTCTTTTATTGTTACTAGAGGTACTTCTTTAGCTCTCTTTGGTGTGACAAGGAAAAGCCTCTGGTCATGCAGAAAATGGGTCTATTAACCTAAGTAATTTTATCCTTCTTGCTGAGGTAACTGAGAAAAAATGTCATGGGCATTAATCTTCTGCACTACTTCCCTGTTTTGGGATCCCTAAGGGCAGCTTTTGTAAAACTGCGCATTGGTCGGAAAGCAGAGTTTACATTTCACCTATCACAGTCCCTATCAGCCTAACACTAAGTAGTTGCCTTTCCAAGATGTCTACTGTATTTTCAATACCCCAATGGGTTTCTTTAGCTTTGTCTCCTCTAGTTTGAATCATTGTTGCTTGAGGCACTTGAACTTGTTGATTTGTTGCTACCCATCAGCCTCCAGGACTAAATCAGATATTTAAGGATTTTGTGGAATGATTATTTTCATCAAGCTGTTTTGTGTCTGATTTGGAAAGGTTCACAGCTTTGGAAAGAATTGCCAAGCAGATGCTTTGTTCTGCAACCTCTCTAGCACTTTGGTCTGCTCATCAGTCTCCTGGGCTTGTCTGAACTGCTGAGCTTTGCAGTGATTATTGAAACTTCAAAAGGGAACTGGATGCTCCCAAAGCTGTTCCTGTTTGATTGGAGATGCTGATTCCTTGCAGAAGGATTGAGGAACATGGAAGCATTCAAGGCAGTAGCGGTCTTTAGCACCACGTCTTTTGTTCCAGGAGTAGCCCCTGTTACTTTAGGAAAACCAGTGAACTCCTTTTTGCTCTACACCAGACAAAACAAGTGCAGCACATAAACTGACATATATTTTCCCATGTATTTTCAAGCTGATTCTATCAATCAGGAACATGGTGGCTCCTCCTCTGAGGTGCACTGGTCATCCCTCAAGTACAATGTTTAGTTCTGTTTTAAGAAATACAATCTTTTCCAAAGGTTTCTTTCCAGCATTCTCAGTCTTTGAGCTAAATATAGGGATAATGTACAAGGCAAAGGCACTCATGTAGGAACAGTGTAAAAGGTTACCAGTCAAATCTGGTAACTCCAGAGCAGGGGCTGTCATCAATGTCTTTTTAAGATATGGAAAGGCTGTCTGACATTCCAGAGTCCAGTGGAACACCTCCTTGGATTTATTTCATGATTCATACAAAGGCTTTTCCCACAGTGCATTACTGGGTATCCATTATAAACACAATCCAGTCATTCCCAAAAAGGGACACAGTTCTTTTATACATGTAAGTTCTGGTGTTTTTCAATTTGCTTCCTTCCTTTCTCTACCCAACTACACTGTCCTTGTGAGTGTGGTAGCCAGATGAGACATGGGCAGATATGGTCATGGTACTGAAGACAAAGACAAGATTTTGTGATATCGTAAATGAGCTTTGAATGGTAATATTCAAGCCATTTTCAATGCCATGCTTTTATTACCTCTCCCTGTAATGACTGGACAAGGGTTTCACTGGTGCCAGCTGACTGAAATCAGGAGTAAGCTTGGGTATGGGGGATATGAAAACCAAAGCATCCTAAGCTGAGTGTAAAATATTTTTCCAGAAGCGTCAGTAATTTCAATGGCCACCTGGAGTCAGCACAACTGTCAGCCTGGAATTGTGTTCATGGTCCTCCCTGGTCTTTCCATGTCAGCTCCTGCTGCAGAGCAGCCAGGGGGCCTGGGCATGCTGCTGGCTTGTTTCCTTTGAGGAGGCTGGGATGAGGAAAGGCCAGAGGGTTGTGTCAAAGAGATGATATTTGAGTGCCCGTGTACATGCTGGAAGCCTTAGAGACTGAGGGGCCCACGACAGGATTGCCCAGAGCTGTCAGGGCTGCACCTTGCTGCCCTGGTGAGAGGTGTTCAGCGGCTCCTTTGCCTCAGAGAGAGCCAAGTGCAGCGCTTTTGTGTAGAAACACTTCATTAGCCCTGGTTTGCACAGCTGCAGCTGCTGGGCTTGGTGGGCTGCCCCTTTCTGCACTTGGGAATGAGCAGAGTCAGTGATGGGACAGGGCAGGGCATTCCCTGTCAGGTTCGGCTGTCTGTCTCTGCCCTGACACGGGTAGTGTGGTTCTTGGGTGGCACGCATTTCAAAGGACGAGCCTGGACTCTTCAGCTTTTCAATCTTCAGATTGTTTATCATTTCTTATCTACAAAATTTTCTGTCTGCCCAACAGAGGTCTGATCTGCAAGCAGTCACAGGCACTCTCTGACCACACACGGGGCGGTCATGTCTTTTTATACTAAAATCTACGTACACAATATTTACCTTTATTTTCCAATGCTTTTCACCCATGTTAGCAAGTGCACCTTCACCATAAACCAATCCCCAAGTGCCAACATCACCACAGGAGATGGAGGACAAGAAGAAGAAAGAAGAAGGATGAGACACACCCTGATCCCTCCATCTTGTCTCCATAACCCCCCTGTACCAAAAACCTTAAAGTCTATATTTCACCCTTTAAATGTGTCTCTTTTACACCTTTTACTCTAAAGTGATTCTCTTGTCCTCAAACTTGTTACTTCTGTGGATGGATCAAAATCAAGCCACCAAACACTCCTGGCAACATTCCAGGATTTTCGAGACCCCCAAGGGTTCTCCTGGCATCTCTGGACATCGGGAACGATGTGCTGAGATCCCACATCTCCCCCTTCTGTTTGCACCAAGAAGACTTCTTTGGCAACTTGACTCATGACACATCTCACACACAAAAAGATGCATGGGACGATGAGCATGAGGACTAAGAGTATTATTAAAATATAAAATCCCATTTTTAAAAACCCTCTCCTTAAGGGAGAAAGATCAAAAAATCCCGCCACATCATCAATCCATGACCCAGTGATTTTGCCTAGTTTCTTTATACTGTCTTTTATATTTTGAATACTTTCATGAATTGATCTTGAATGATCCGAGAGATTCATGCAGCACATTCCCTCAAACTCTTCACATCCATGTCCATGAGCAAGCAATAGATAATCGATTGCTGCTCTATTTTGCAGAGTTGCCTCTCTCACACTGCTTATGTCTTTTAACATATCACTCAAAGCGAGAGAGATTGATTGAGCATGCTTGCTCAACCAACAACCCATGTGGTCCAGTTGAGTCAAGGCCACCCCCGACGCTGTCTGAGGTGAGAAAATTGCTGCCGCAATTCTCCTTGCCTTGTCCCAGGTGTACACTTCATCATCACAGTCTGCACTGTAATGTTGCAAGAACCTTTTTTCTTTGTGTTTTTGCTCTCTCAATACTTTCAGATCTGGTGATAACATTGAAATTCTCCCAATGCTGCATGGACCTCCCTTGGCATTTGCAGGAATGCCGTGCCAAATTCTGTCCCCACAAATTAAAAACAATCCACGTGGCAATTGCACTGGGACCTGGATTGATCCTTTGGCTGTCGTCACAGTGTGATTGCATCAAGCTGATGTGTTTCTATAATATTTGTGATTTGGTGTGACATCAACGCTTTTGTTTGTCCTTGACACATTCGAAATTTCGAATTTCATGCATAATTCCATTGTTGTGGACCTGAAAATTTCCAGTTCCTGCGGTTTGGTAGAAGCCACAGGTAAAAGATGTGTCCAAGCACACCATTCATTCACAGGATCTTTGATGACCTGCGAAATCTCCATTGGAGAATGCCCTGGAATTGGCCATTCGCCCACTGGCAACCCAACCATGCATGCTGTGAATGGTTTCCCTGGTTTCAAATGTGTCAGGCAGATACTTTCTAAATTTGCTGCCTGGGCTAACGTTTCCCAAACATTTTGTTTTGGTTGACTGACGGGTAGATTTGCTCCGTTGCTTAAAGCAACAGATGAAAGCATGAGCATCATGAAGCTCAAGACTTCACCCTTATAAAATTTCATTATCATGCTCCCACTCAAAGCCACAAAGGAAAAAACTCCCAAAGTTTTTATTCTTTTCGTCCCTCTTCTGAGTCGCTGCTCACAACTTGAGTTTCTTCCTCCGTCTGCGTACTCGTTTCTCTGCCTCTGGGATCTGTGCTCTCCTGCTCTCTTGTCCGAAATGGCTTCATGTGTCGCGCTGACACCCACTTCAGCCCTCGCCCTGTGGAAACACAAGCGAAACCCTTGCCCCAAGTGATTAGTTTGAAAGGACCCTCTATTTGTCCTGTCTCTGGGTTTCTGATCAAAACCAAAGGATTTTCCCTTAGTTTTGCCTGAGAGCTGTTTGAAAAATGCCTCACAATTGGTGGATTGGGTTCAGAAGACAAACTGTTAAGAAAATTCAACACATACAATGCTTTGTTTAACTTCATGTGTGGTGTCGCCTCTGGCTCCCCCCTTTTCTGCCTGTCCAAAAGAGATTTCAGGGTGTGATGTGTTCTTTCAATGATTGCCTGACCTGTGGGTGAATGTGGAATGCCAAATGTGTGTCTGACACCCCATTTTTTCAGGAATCTGTCAAGCACCCTGCCTGTATATGTTGGACCATTATCTGTTTTTATTTCTTGAGGCACACCTAATGATGCAAATGCTTGTAAAAAATGTCGACAAGCATGTTCTGCTGTTTCCCCTGCATGTGCTGAAGCAAAGACTGCTCCTGAGAATGTATCTACTGACATGAACATTTTTGAGTCTCCCAAATGATGGATATTTTGTAACATCTGTTTGCCACAGCTGAAGACTTTGCAGTCCTCGTGGATTGACTGCTCCTGTTGAAGCAGGTGGTTGCACGAGTTGACAATCTGGACAAGCACTAATGATTTCCCTCGCCTGAGTTTTTGTGAGACGAAAGGATTCCATCAGCGCCTGCGCATCCTGATGAAAAAATGCATGACTCAGTCGTGCTTGCTCAAAAATGTCCGGAAGTGTTTGTGAAATGGGCATTGTCAATCTGTCTGCCTGAGCATTCCCTTCCGCTAGAAATCCTGGAAGTGTTGTGTGCGCTCCGATGTGAGTGATGAAATATTCTTCTTTCCTGCTTTCTAGCACTGTTTTCATGCTCACTAGATAGGAATATAAAACTTCGTTGCTGACTTCTTTCAAGAGCAAACCTTCCAATCGCTTGACCACACCTGCAACGTATGCAGAGTCCGTGACCAAATTGAGCGGTTGTTGGAACAACTGAAATGCTCGGACAACAGCTGCCAACTCCACAATTTGTGGAGAGCCTTGAACTGTCTTCACGTTTGATTCCCATTCCCCTGTCGTTGAGTTCATCCACGTGATCACTGACTTGTGTGTCTTTCCTGAGCCATCAGTGAACACTGTGATCCTGTCCAGAGGTTCTTCACTTATTTTTGGCTTTGCTCTGTAGCATATTTGCGATTGCAACATTCTATGTTGTGGAAAATTGATTGTGCAAGCTCCTGGAAAAGTTAACAATGCAATTAACAAATCTTTTGATTTCTGCATCGCCCAATCAAAATAATCTTTTTTCAAAGGCAGATAAATCTTTGAAAATTCTCGTCCCGCCATTGTCAGCAATCTTGTTCTCCCCTTTATGATGATCTGTGCTGCCATCTCCAAATCTGTCAGAATTGTCTTTGAAGGCCTATATGGTAAGAAAATCCACTCTATGATTATTAAAGGATCTCTCTGAGATGCGTCCCATTGGAAGATCAAACCATGGAATTGTGCTTTCTTTCCCAACACTGCTAACTGGAAAGGCAACGATTCAACGAATCGATGTGCCTGTCTCTTCTGAATGGCAACAGTAACTTTTTCCAACTCCCTCTTCGCTTCCTTTGTGAGCGTCCTGGGAGATCGAATGTCTGCATCTCCTCTCAAGAGATCAAGCAACGCTGGAATGTCATTGTTTGTGATTCCCAAAATCGACCTCATCCAGTTGATTTCCCCTAGAAGTTGTTGTAAATCATGCAGATTGTTGACTTTTGTGCTGATTTCCATCTTTTGAGGCCTTATTGTTTTCTCCGAGATTTTCCACCCTAGATATTTCCAAGGCGCAACCTCTTGAATCTTTGAAACACTGATTTCCAGACCTGCCTTTTGCACTTCTGCAATGACACAGTCACGAGCCTTTTGCAGCTCTTGTTGTGTCGACGCCGCAATGAGCAAATCATCCATATAATGAATGCTTCTCACCTTTGGGAATTTCTTCTGCGCTGGCGACAAAGCTCGTGCCACGTACCATTGGCAGATTGTCGGCGAGTTTTTCAGGCCTTGAGGAAAAACGACCCAATGGTACCGCTGCAGAGGCGTTTCCTTGTTGATACTTGGAACTGAAAAGGCAAGCCTCGGAGCATCATCCGGATGAAGTGGAATGCTGAAGAAACAGTCCTTGAGGTCAATGACCACAAGCGGCCAATCTCTGGGAATCATCGAAACAGATGGAAGACCCAGCTGAAGCGGTCCCATGTCTTCGAGGACTTCATTGATCTTCCTGAGATCATGCAACAGCCTCCATTTGCCTGACAGCTTCTTCTTGATGACAAACACTGGAGAATTCCAAGGGCTGTTTGTCGGCTTGATGTGTCCTTTCTGCAACTGTTCTTGGACCAGGGCTTTCAATGCACTCAACTTTTTTCGCTCCAGGGGCCACTGATCCACCCAGACTGGATCATCTGTTTTCCAAGTCAACTTCAATGTGGAGAGTGCCGCAGTGACCCCTACTAAAAATCCACCTCGATCTTCGTGCCCCATTGTGCCAAGAGATCTCGTCCCCAAACTGTGATTGGCTTCTGCACAACGAAAGGACGAATGATCGCCGTCTTGTTTCCTGGTCCCGTGACAACGATGGCATTCTCACTCTGCAGACACAGAGAAACTCCCCCTATGCCTGCGAGCGATCCCAAGGGCGCAATCAAGCTCCAGTTGCGAGGCCAAAAGATATAGGATATTACTGTGACATCTGCCCCTGTGTCGAGCATGCCTCTGACTTCTATTGTTCTGTCTCCACAAGTTAATTGGCATGTGAGCGTGGGTCGATCTCGGCCTATGTGTTTTACCCATGTGGTATGTATTTCGACATGTTCTCTCAAAGGAAGCCCTTCTTCATCGAAGATTGACATGACTTCAATGGCATGTGGTGGCAGAGCAAAAGCCCTCGCGATCTGAGTGTTTTCCGCCACGGTCAATGGTGGACGAAGTGCTTTTGCCAGAACTGTCAGTTCCGTATTTTTGTCTGCGGAAACAACTGACAGATAAACAATAAGTCCAAGGATTCTGCTCCTGTCCTGTCCTATTATTAAGAAATCTTGTTTTTTGTATGAATCTCCGCGGATTCCTGTTGGAACCTCCGCATGACTTTCATCCAGAAAGCAAATTAATTTGGAAGTTGCCAGTGTGCACTGTGCCCCTGGTGGAAGGAGTTCTGGGTCGCTTGAGAATCGGCTGAGGAGTTTGCTGAGGGCGTCTGCTTGACGATCCCCGATGATTGTCCTGTTGGTTGTTGTGTCACCGCCATCACTTGTGTCGACACGCACTGACGGTTTGTGGGCGCGCTCCTTCTCCCGTTTCCCAGAAGCGGTAGAGGATTCCCTTCCACGTCTGTCTGGGAAAAACATTCTTTCACAGAGTGTCTTCCTCTTCCGCACCGCGCACAAAGTGGCTTTGCAGGTTTTTGTGTCTGCACTTGTGCGTGTGCTTGTGGACAATTCTTTTTCAAGTGTCCAAACGCCTCACATTTGTAGCATTGTCCTCCTGATGGATTGCTCTTCTTCTGGATGGTTGCAAGAACTTTATTTATGTTTTCACTCTGTTGTTGGAGTACCTTTTCCAGCATCTTTTCAACCTTGTCCTGATCTTCTGACTGCCTCTCCGGGTTTCTTCTTATCTGTTCTCCCCATTCTCCTCTCAGCTCATCCCTCACGATCGACGCGACGTGCTGAGGTGTTCCCACTCTGCTGCATGCCTCCACCATCTCTGCCAAGGATGGCCGTCCTGGCATTGCGCTGATGACCCGTTGACAATCCGGGTTGGCATTGCCGAAAGCTAGACTTTCCATGAGAGGTTGCTTTGCCTCGTCAATCGTCACCTGTCGATCCACAGCTTGCGAGAGTCGATCTATGAAAGATGAGAATGGTTCTGTGGGACCTTGCCTGACGCATGAGAATGGGACGTCCGGAACTCCCGCTGGCGCAATCTGCAAGATTGCTTTGCGTGCTGCTTCTTTGATGTCATTCAACACCCGTCGTGGAAGCCGTGCTGCTTGCTCCACTGGATTGTCATCTGGAGGATCTCCTGCTAACTGTGCTTCTGTGAGGTTTGCGTTTGGCCCACCTTGATAGCTGGCTCTCAACTCTGTGAGATATCTTCTTCATCTTCTGTCCCAGATAAGACTTTGTGTGTCAGTGAGAATCATCGACACAAGACATCGAATGTCAAATGGCGTGAAATCATACGTATTGAATGTCCCCTTCAGGAGCTGTTTGAAGAACTGCGAATTCAGACCATTGTTCTGAATGGCTTTTGATAAGTCTTTGATCACCTCGTGACCCAGCCTTTCCCACCTTGGATTTTGGCCTTGTGCATCATATGTCACTGGCATTATTATGTCTCCTGATCCTCTGATCAAACCCTTTTCTTTTGATAATTCATTTCGAATTTCCTTCCAGTCTATTGGTTCTATTGGCTGTTCTTCTTCTTCCTCTGGAAACTCCATTGGCCATTGCCTGCACAATGGAATCGTGGAGGTTCTTGGTGATCCTTCGCTCCACGTTCTTCGACTTGAGGTCTTCAGTCTTGCTCCTAAATCTGGAAAAGAAACTTGAGGCTCTCTTGAACGTGTTCTTTTTGCTGCATCAACAGACTGCAGAAGATTCCTTGCTGCTTCCGCCGCTGAAAGCATCCATGCTGGAATTCCCTCTCTTGCTGTAATGTGTATCATTTATTCTTCTTGAGGCTGTGTTTCATCTGAGCTGTCTTCAACTTCATATGATCCTGAAGTTGATGGAATATTATCCTTTTGCTGTGTTGTTGTTGTTGTTTTTATTTTCTTTAATGTAGCTTTCTTTTTATAAATTGTTGGGAAAAATTGCTGCATTGTTGCAGTTTGGCCAGCAGGTGATGTGGTGGCGCTGTCGAGCAGTTCCGACATGTCCTGCAATGTGGTCGTCCCTCCACGAGGTGGCGCTGTCGCCTGCCTGGACAACCTTGATGACGACACGAACTCGATCGGTTCCTGCTCGGCAGACTGCAACGCTTGCAACCGTGTTTGAGATCGAGTTTGCATGGCTGTTAATTGAGCTGGCATTGAGGGTTGAATACTTGAATGTTTCTTTTGAGTGGAAGGGGTTTGAACCATAGGGTTTGAGGCTAAAGGCATCGGTCTCGGAGAGGGGGTGGAGCCCCGGGATGTCGAACCCCGAGCGTGGCCCCTCCTCTTCGCCCCAGACGTCACAGAGGATCGGACCCGCCCCCGACCTCGCTCCGCCGGCACTTCCCGCGCATGCGTGCCTTCGGGGACGCCCCCTGCCTCCCCTGTACTGACGTCACTGTCTCCATCCCGCTCCACCTCCGAAGTCTCCTCCCTATTGTCTGTTCCTGTCCCTCTCTCCTCCTCCTCTGACGCTGTATCCACACCCCCCGCCGAAGCACGCAGCCCCCCCTCCGCGGGTGCCCCCTTTCTCGCTGCGATTCGAGCCGATCTCCGGGTCCAGATTTCCGGGTCTGACGTCACCACCGCGCGTCTCCTGCGTCCCCCCATGGCAGCTCGCTGGAGCTCTGCAGCTGCTCCGCCCTTGCTGCCTGTGTCTGACGCTGCTGCATCGGTTTGAGAGCCCTCCCCGGCCGGTCCCCGAGCCTTCCTCGACCCGCGCGCTTTTGGCACCGCGCCAAATGAGGCTGCCGCCGCTTTCGGCGTTGCGCTCGCAAAAGCCGCACCAGAACCCGTGTCCCCCATCGCCTCCACGCCCCCCCCACCGGCCGCCGCCACTTCTGCGCCGCCGCGCCTGCCGCGAGAGAGCGCATCCCCCCTCCCCGCTTGTTCCCTTTGAACCCCTCTCCCCGACTCCGCCACCTTTTCCACCTCCTCTCCCTCTGACCCCTGTGAATCGGGATGGTACGCTCTTAGAGAGCGACCTGCCTCCTCAATATCACTAGGAGAAAACTTTATTTCATCAGGGAGCAGAATGGTATCATCTGTGTCTGAGTCAGAGTCTGAAGCCCCTGCACTCTCTGGAGTCTCAGGGCGCTTTAGGGTTCCCTTGGGTTTTCGGGATGGTGGGACTGAAGGCAATGACATTTCTCCTTGTCCCCTTTTCTCGGGCATCTTTTCCCCCGGGCCAATTGAGATCAGAGCCAATCTCTGCTTTGAGCCTTGCTCTGGCCCCTCCGCCCCTTTGGGACCTGCAACAAGTTGTTGCCTGGCTGACCCTCTCAACTGAGTCGAGGTCGCCTCTAACATAATTCTTGCTGAAGACAGCAATTTCAAGGCTGTCTTATCATCATTGGTGGCTAGAAAATATAGGTATCTGTTAACTTCTTGCCAAAAGCCTACTTCAAATAACAACCGTGTTTCTGAGTACGGGTAATTACACCGCACCCACAGCAGTAATTCTCTAAGCTTTTTCTTTGGGATCCCCCTAGTGTGTGTGTCTGCCACGCCCTGTAGGTCGGACAGAATCTCTATTTGTTCCTGGGAAAGTGTACCCCCCATGTTCTTAATTCTTGACCTTCTCACCGAATTCCTGTCGTCAGAGCAGTCCGAAGGCTCCTGGTCACTGGCCTGCAGGTCACAGGAGATGGATTCAGAGGCGCCTTTCCGATTCCGATTCGGGCTGTCCTGCTACGAACTTTCTTCGGCTGAAGTGGAGTGCAATGTTCTCTGTGGCTGCTGCGTCTGCAGACTCTCCTGGCTGCTTTCTGGCTGTTTTCCCAAGGAGTTATCAGTGCTCTCCTGGGAATGAGTCCAGCTCGGGAGCTGCCCACTCGGTGCTTCAAGGCTGCCCTGTGCAAGAGGTGCACACCAGAGCTCACCGTGGCTCAGCGAGTGCTGCCGGATGCTGCTGGATCGCCGGTTGCTGCCGAGTAGCTCACCAGGTCATCCGCTGGGTGCCCACCGGGTGCCCACCGGGGGCCCACCCAGGGACGCCAAATGTCGGGTTCGGCTGTCTGTCTCTGCCCTGACACGGGTAGTGTGGTTCTTGGGTGGCACGCATTTCAAAGGACGAGCCTGGACTCTTCAGCTTTTCGATCTTCAGATTGTTTATCATTTCTTATCTACAAAATTTTCTGTCTGCCCAACAGAGGTCTGATCTGCAAGCAGTCACAGGCACTCTCTGACCACCCACGGGGCGGTCATGTCTTTTTATACTAAAATCTACGTACATAATATTTACCTTTATTTTCCAATGCTTTTCACCCATATTAGCAAGTGCACCTTCACCATAAACCAATCCCCAAGTGCCAACATCACCACAGGAGATGGAGGACAAGAAGAAGAAAGAAGAAGGACGAGACACGCCCTGATCCCTCCATCTTGTCTCCATAACTCCCCTGTACCAAAAACCTTAAAGTCTATATTTCACCCTCTAAATGTGTCTCTTTTACACCTTTTACTCTAAAGTGATTCTCTTGTCCTCAAACTCTTGTTACTTCTGTGGATGGATCAAAATCAAGCCACCAAACACTCCTGGCAACACTCCAGGATTTTCGAGACCCCCAAGGGTTCTCCTGGCATCTCTGGACATCGGGAACGATGTGCTGAGATCCCACAATTCCCTACTTGTGCCCATTGTGAAATCCCTCTGCCCCCACTGTGTCCTGTCCTGCTCCTCAGTGACATCCCAGCCAGCCTGGCACATGGAACTCCCTGTTTCCAAGGACACGTGGCCATTGTCACCGGCACAGGGCAGGACTGCTCAGAGCCTTCAGTGGCTGCAGTGAGAGCGGAGGTGTCAGAGCCACAGCGAGTGTTGTTCCAGCTTGGCTGGTTCCAGCACCCATTGTTCAAGAGGCCGATCCACCCAGTGAGTGGAGGTAATTACTTACAGTTCTGTGCAGAAAGAGGGGCTCAGGGACAAATTCACAAAGCCAGCACCATGAGAATCCAGAGCGTCTTAGTATTTATATATTTGAGGAAAGAAAGCAATTAATGTTCATTGCCTGCAAGTTCCCTAGTTCTCTCCATAATGAGCCTCTCACTTCTCATGCTCATTAGTCTGCATGCTCAGTCTCTTGCTTCTTCTTAGTGAGAGGTTTCTTGAGTGGGTGGCCATGGTCTGGCCTTGCTGGAATGGCCTTTTACCCTGCCAGAGCTGATGGAGCACAGTTGCTGCATTGCCTTTATCAGTTTGGTCCTTTTCTTGGAGGTTCTGCCAAATGTCCTGGTGCCCATAAATTCTGCATTCTTTGTGTCCACCATCAGTGGTACACCCTTCTTCCCAAGCATTGCTGACCTTTCCTCTGTCTGAGGCCACTGAAGCCTTTCAAGCTCTGCACCTCAACAAGGCAATTCAGCCAAGAAGTCACCTGCCTTTCCAAGGCCTGGCCATCACTTCCAGCTTGCTGGCTACTTCCTCTTTCATGGGAGTCATCTCCTTTTGTGTTGATGAGCCTTGAAAGCCGCAATAGCCAAACATCCAAAAACACATTTTCCAAACAAGTATTTTGCATTGTGCAGGTTTTCAGCAGGATCAGGGTCTGTAAGGGAGCGGGAGCAGCCGAGGCAGAGCGGGATGGCGGAGCTGCGGGCCTGGGCAGGATCCAGGGAGTTCCGCAGGGCCCCAATCTGCACTGCGTCCCGCAGGGCCCCCACCAGCACTGCGATGCCCGTCAGGGTGACCCAGGGGTGCCAGGAGCAACAGGTGAGGGGCAGGTGTGGGGCTCTGCGGGTTGGCAGCGGGTGGGGGCTTGGCCATGGTGTTGGTGTCAGGTGCTGCTGAGGCCGCGGGACCCGTTGGGCAGGGCTGGGGCCCCACTGGTGCTCCAAGGGCCCCTCTGAGGCAGCTGCCCGGGGGAAGCGACTCACAGGGATGACACGGAGGAGGTGCCAGTGGAACTGGGATGTTGCTCTCATGGATGCAAGTGGCTCTCAGGGATGACACTGAGGAGGTGCCAGTGGAAGTCACATGTTCTCTGTGCTTTGACACTCGGGAAATTCATGCTCTGGGCATGGCGCATGGCCAAAATGTGTGGATTTCTTATGGTTACATGGTTGTACTGCACTCACCGAATATGTCAGGATAAAGGAAACTCTCTAAAATTTTTTTTTAGTATTTGGAGTAGCCATTACTTTATTCCTGGCTGTGATGCATAGTGGAGAGCTCCAGCCACATGCACACCATTTCAAAGCTTTTCTAGTTATGATACACTTGTAGTAAACAAAGAAATTAATTTTCATTGGTTCTAAATTACAGAATTCCTTCCAAAGTTTAATATTCTATCTTCTATTGGGTAGTGATGGCTCCCTTCTCATGGTAATTAGTCCACAATTTTCAGTCCATTTATCATAGCATTTTAGATGTTATCTCCGCCAATTTTGCCTTCAGAATGAAGTAGTTGGATGGCAGTAGTTGTTTTTGCTAAAAGATATGCTTATGCCAACAGACATTTGTGATTTTTGAGTTCCAGTGGAATGTGTCACATACTGTACTAACTGATGAGTTCAGCCAGGCACCCAAATTTTGTAACCTCTGACTAACTTAGGATAAACTATTTCCTATAACTTAGGAGAAATTATTTAACATCTATTGAAATAATTGCATCGAGAGCTGAGGAAAAGATAAAGGGTTTTGTTGTCTATGACAGTGTTGAAATTCATCTTTTTGCAGTTGAAGTCGTTCTTGGAGCTGACTCCTGGATGTGCCTCCTTAGTAGCAAATAAATCCCAGTGTCAGGTGCTGTCCTGAATTTCAGATCTCTTTGTGAGCCTCTCTGGATTCTTTGCTTAGCATTGGCCATTTCACTTGTACTCAGGGAGTTGATTTCAAGGGAAGCTTGTGCTTATAAATTTCCAGCAATTGGGAAAGGAGGACTTGCTACTTGAAGGCTTGGCTGCATTAGAAGCTAAATGAGGGTGGCTCTCTCAGGGCCATTTTGTAGCTGGCTGCATTCAGAGGGAGAACTGTGTCAAAGCAGCCCTTTTTGGTGATGTGACAGCAAACCTTTGCAAATCCAGCTCTTGTTGAAAATGGCAGGCATAGTTAATCAGCATTAATGGAGAGTAGGCTGAAGATTTTACAGAAAATTTCTTTCTCATTTTAGCAAAATGCCAGCAGGGAGTCACACGATGGAAATGTGCAGGTTGTCAAATTGTACAACCCACTTGGAGGTATGGCTGCCTTTCATATTTTGCTCAATGTCTGTAAGATTGTCAACTTGGTAATTCATTTTTGCACCATTTTCATTGGAAAGAGGATCTCTTGTGTTCAGGGCTCTCAGCTGGAGGTAGTTTGGCCTCAGGTCAGCCTTGCAGTCTCTTGACACTGCATTCAGCCACTGGATTGTTTTCCCCTGAGAAAGCCTGCCAGTTCTTCCTTGTTCCCATACTGCTTGATGGGTTGGAATTTGGAGCATGGAGGTCAAGGTTTGGACCACCTTATGCACTTACATTCACAGTTGGTAGCTAAGATTTTGGGTTTGCAACACCTAGGCACTGCCATTATCCATTAAATCTAATTGGAAAATTGAAAGAAAATGACCTTGAGGAAGTGGCTTAGAGAATTTCATAAGGTCAATAGGGAAAACCATGCTTGATTTAATATTTTGTCTGGGTCATTAATAAGTTTCCCAAAATTCTGTGTTGGGTTTTTTCAAGGAAAGTGACAGGAAGATATTGATGTCATCTTGCCCATGGATTCCAACATTCCCCTCAAAGCACGATGTGCTTAGGAGGTGCCATTTGTATTAATCTGTTCTGAGTGCTGTTTCTCCCAGGAGCCTGGCTCCAGGCAGACACGAGGTGCCCATTCCCCTTCCAGGAACTCAGTGGTGCTGCCTGCAGCAGTGAGCTGAGCCAGGTCCTGCCAGCTGCCCTGAGCAAAACAGGCTCTCACCTGGCTGTGGCTGCAGTCACCTGCCTGCAGGGACATCCCTGCCCCTGCAAGTGCAGCTCTTGCTCTGCCTTAGCCTAGTGCACAGCATTTTAAGGCAGCATCATGGTGGCTTTTGGAGAGACAAAACTCAACTTCTGAATTTCTCATTGGGGATGTTCTGTTTCACATGTGAGTGATGATTTGTGTGATTCTTGGTGGTGGTCTACATAGATCCTAAGGGAATATTTAAGATTGAATACCTGGGGTGTGAGGACTGGCATTAGAGAGTCAATTGTGGAATTTGGTGCCACATGTGCTTTGGGCTGGCACAGAGAAACTCAGGTGAGACAGGTCTGGTTGCTGGTAGGGTACAGGGTGCCTTTGCAACATGCTCCATAAAGGACCAGTTAGGGACTGGGCTTTGTCACAGAATCAGAGAATATGGGAGTTTGAAAGGGATCCACAAGGATATGCAAGTGCAGCTCTGTCCCCAAGAATCCACCAGGTACCCGTGGTCCTTGTCCAAATGCTTCCTGAGCTCTGCTGGACTTGGTGCCATGAGCCCACTAAGTTGTGGGGAGCCTTTCCCAATGCCTGACCCTGACCACTCTCTGGGTGAAGAACTCTTACCTCATTTTCATCTTCATCTTTGGTCATGGTTCCAGGCACTTTTTCTTAGAAGTCATTCAGGGGTATGATTTTAGGAGGTGTTTTGCTTGAATGCTGTGGGAAGTTTCTGTATCTTCATGGGATTGAACTTCTCAAAACATTAGCAGTGCCTTCACTCTAGAACTGGCACGTTTACACTGTTCTATGGAATTGAAGTGTGTGATATTTGTGCAATTAGGTTTGCAGGCCAAACTGAGAGAGGCATGGTCCAAGGAACAGCAAGTGGAGAAAGGCATTAAAAGTTGGACCTACATTGACAGATTGAAGGAGCGTGTCAAGAAAGGTCAGTCTCTGTGTGTGGCATGGAAGAGACAAAGCTCCTGGATTTCTCAGCAGTACTCATGAAGTCTCCATCAGCCATGGAGCACGAGTTCCTGTTTCAGAACAGTGCCTGGTGTGTCATATCCCCTCCCTCAACCTGCTGGCCATGCTTCCCCTGATGCAGCCCAGGACACGGTTGCCTTTCTGGGCTGCCAGCACACCTTGCCAGCTCATGCCCAGCCTCTGATCCAGCAGCACCTCCAAGTCCTCCCCACCTTCATCCCCAAGCGTGCCTGGGTGCCAGGGCATGTCCCAGCCCCAAAGACGCAGCACTTTGCTCTTGCCCTGGTTGAACCTGATGAGGTTCCCAGGGCCCTACTGGCCAAGGTTTTCCACGTCCCTCTGGATGGCATCCCAGGCCTCTGGTATTGGCAAATTTGCTGAGGGTGCATTTAATCCCACTGTCCATGTCATTCTTGACATAGCCAATGCTTGGGCTTACAAATTGGGAAATCATATCAAAGCACCATGCATAAAAGTAATTCTTCATAAATACCACCCCTCCAATATCACTCCTTTACAGGTATTTTAATGACTGTTGCTTCCTAATGCTTTACTGTTTGGATCTTTGCTGATCCATAAATGCTGAACAAACAGAGTTTCAAGAGTCTCAGTACATCCTTTTGAATCAACTTCCTTGCTGTTTCCCAACCCCCCATTTGACAATTGTTCCTCTGTTTTTCCTTTACTGAAGTGAAAATTCCCGAGCTCAGGAGAGCCCCACACAGCTCTCCAGACCTTGCTCCTGAGAGGAAGAGAACGATGCCCACGAACCCTGCCAAATTCTTCCAGAGACCATTCAGGACTGTTTCTCAACATCCCATCAGAGACCAGCTGATTCATTTACTGGCTCTGAAGAATTACAAGAAGGCAGAGCTACTTTCTCACTTAGAGAGAGAGGGAATTGTGGAAAAGGACAAGGAATCCCTTGGAAAGATCCTTCAGGAGGTGAGAACCTGGAGTTGCTGCTGGCAATGCTACCTCTTAGCTGTCTTACTTCTTAATTTCTGATTGAAACTTAGGGTTTCAATCAGAAATTAAGGAGATGCTTAGGAAATGCTCCCTGTTTACATTTTTCCATCAGCTTGACCCAGTTTCCCCCCAATGACAAATCCATGTGAGGAAAGAAAGAAACCTTCCAAACTTCGGAGGCATTGTTGTTGTTTTTCTAGAATGGCTGGCAATGATACATTCTTTGTAATGCTGTTGCTTCTCATGCCTTTTTTTAATCCTCACACTTCTCCTTGCACTGTTTAACTGCTTCATGGAATAACTTGACAGGGTGAAACTCTCAACTGGGTGAAACACTTAGCTGAGCTCCTTAAAATATCCTGGGACAAGTTTCAGAGGAGAGAATTTTGGTAGCTGCATAGGGCAGCATTTCACTTGAATGGAGTTGGTGGCCTCTCAATGGTACCTGGCTTCTTCTGGGATCCGTGGGGATTGCCTTCCAGGGAAGGGTGTTCCAGGCAAATCCCCCATGATAGAGGTGGTGGCCCAGCTTTGAGCACAGGGGTTCTTTGCTGTTGTGTGGATTGAGTCTTCAGCTTCCTTGGAACCCTATTATTATTCAGTGACTTTTCCTGTTGTCCTTTTAGTTCTGCTGGTTTTCTTTATCACTTGATGTCCTTATTTCTTTATCATTCATACAATTGACATTGATTGCAGGATGCAGTGGCTGTTTCCTTCCTTTTTCAATACTCCCCATCCCTGTAGGCTGTTGCTGAATTATGCAAGCCTTAAGTAGCATCTAAAGTGGCAATATTGCCTTTTTAGCTATGAAAGAAGTGATGCTAGGATTTCAAAGCTCAGCTCCTTAGAGGGTAAGAGGTGAAAAAAATTTTACCTTTCTCTTTCTTTATGTCAATGTTTAAGGAGATTTTGAAGGAGTATTTTCTTGTTTGCAGTGTGAACTGCCTCAAGGTACTGGTTTGCATTCTGAAAGGCCTGTGTGAACAGCACTTCATCCTGAAAACTGTTATTCACCTTTTTCTCAACTTCAAAGGGAGGTGGTGTTGGTTTTGGCTATAGATGAAAAACCAATTGGGTGAATTTGCTGAGCTCTTATACTCCCAGCCTTCCTTCTTCCAACAAAACCTTAGCTCTGCTTTTAGGAAGTGAATTTGTGATTCTGAGTATCTTGGTTACTTTTAAACTGTTGAAGTGTAGCTCTAGGCAGATTATCTCATACAAGTGTTCCATAGAAAGCTGAAGCTTCCTCTGAGCAAGCCCTTGAGAAAGAGAAGCACTTCTGTTTGCAGAGACAAATGCCAGCATCCTGTGGTGCGACATGGGATGGTGAAAACGTGCCCTGTTAGAGGCCCAGGCTGTGCTCTGCCATGGCAATGCAGCTGGGTGAAACAAGAGGGCAGCCGGAGTCCTCCTGAGGGTGGAAAAATAGGGATTTGCCCGTGGAGATGATGTTCTTCATGTCCTACTCAAAAGAAAAGGAAACAGAAAGGAAAAACCTGGCCTCTCCATGTATTTCAAATGGTGAAGACTGAGACTTCTGGCATAGTGTACTTTGACTCTCAAAGCTGTGTTAAAGACCAAAACTCCTGGATCCCTGGTGCAGGGAGAGGTTTTCACAGTGTCCATTTCCTCCTTTGCTTACAGCAGTTAGGCATTTACTTACATCCAAATTTCTACAGCCCAAATGGACCACGCCTGTTAAATCTTGTTGCCTCTTACATGTCAGCTGCTCTGTTCTTCACACTGAACAAAAGTCCTGGAAATCTGGTGCGTGATTTCCTTTTCAGCTTTGCTTTAGCTTTGCACTATCAGTATTACATGTGTAGTCTGCCTTCAGGTGTAATGAACATGTATGTTTGAAATGTCTGTCCTTAGGTAGCCAACCTGGATGCAAATGAGGATTCTTTCAGTCTGAAGGAACATTTCTTTAAAGACATTCAGGAAGATTGGCCTGGCTACAGTGAAAGGGATAGACAGACATTGGAGGTGACCCTTTCTCAGTCAGTTCATTCAGGAAAACAAGCATTTCAGAAAACCCTCTGGGGAAATGAAGGTCTGTTTTACCTGTAAGGGAAGAGCCATGACTGTTGATATTTTTGCCTTGTAACGTGAAATATTGGACCATGCTTACAGAAAACCAGCTGCGTCTCAGAATGCCACCAGTACCAGCCCGACACCATCTCTGGGACCTTCTGAAAGAGATCCTCCACCCAGAACTGCTCAGGTATTTTGTGAATATTTTAAACCTTCTCCCCCCATGTCTGCTTTTTTATCCCACTTGCTCTTGATGTCCAAGCTGTGATGTGAAGCAGTTCTGTTGTCTTTATATCATATGAACCTGGAGCATGCACTTCTAATGGGATTCCTCTATGCTTTTCAAGATGGTTGCAATGTCAAAGCCTGCAACAAGCTTGCACACATGCCTTGTTTCTCATGGTGCATAGGGAACTCTGCTAAGGACAAGATGTGGACATGTTTTTGGTTCCTGGCCGTGTCTGTGCGGGCTTCTTGATGATATGGCAGCTCTAGTACTTGAAACGTGCACGGACACGCCAGTGCTACTGTTTGAAGAGAAATCTTAGGGAAGTCAGGAATAAGGACAAATTCCAGGAGTGAGGCTTTTGTAGGAAACTTGTTTTTCTCTCCTAAGCAGCACTTAGGCCCCAATTTTTGTTCCATGGGTGAGGAGGGAACTCTTGAGTCATGAGGGAATGCCTTGGACTTGTCAGGCTTAAAATCAAGACATGGCCTGTTTTCTTAGCAACACAAGAGGGCAAGGCAAACCCTTTGAAAGTATCTTGGAAAATGCTGCATAAAAGATTCCTTTTCTATACCTTAAAGAATTCCCTTTAAACAGAGGAGGGAGGACACAGCTCTGCCTTCCCCTTCTCTCTGTTGTTATCATCTCTGCTCTGGACACGCTGTGACCGGCAGCCACCGGCGGCTTCTTGGGGCAGCTTTAGGGAATGGTGTGGGTTTGTGACAGCAAGAGCTGAGTGTGTTCCTCGCGAGTCTAGGCAGAAACAGGGAGCAAGATAAAACCAACCTGAGCTCCCCGTTTTGGGGAAGCCTTTGACAGAGTGCTGAAGGGAGTGTGTTTCTCCCAAAGCCTGTGAGCCACAGAGCAGGAGAAAGACTTACTGAATACTCAGGGGAGGAAGTAGGAATGAAATAGAGAACATTTTTAGCTGCAGCAGCTCCTCATATTGCAGGTCATTTTAGGTAAGAAAGGTGTTTTTCCAGCCATTGCCAGTTCAGAAATGCTGCGTTTTCAGAATGGGAGCAAAACTAATTGGGATCATCTTTGCAGAAACGACCTCTGGCTTTTGACTTTCTCCATCCTGTGATGAGCAAGAAGCAGAGGATTGACCAAGAGCCCAGTGATGTCCAGCCAGCAGCTGGTGGCCATGCTCCTTCTTCCTTGGACCTGCCTTCCACATCCTGCTCAACTTTGAACCTGCCTCCAAGTGTCAGCTCCTTTTCAAGCTCCACCACTGAAGTAAAACAAAAAAGTAGCATTCAGACACAGTCTGGATTCCCAGTGTCTGCCACGGTGCAGGGGAAGACTCCCAAATCCAAAGGTGAGAAAAGAGAATACAACAGGGTGTCAAACATCCCACGCTTTGGATTTTTATAAAATGCTTGCCATGATCAAAGCCAAAGAGATGAGCAGAGAGCACAGGACCCAGGCAGAAAAGGAGTCATACAATCCAAGTGCCAAGGGTATTAAACAGAGGGACCACTTTTACGTATGCTTCCATTTAATTTTTACTGGATATTTGTATGATTCTTTAGTCTTATCCAGCCTCTCATCCACCGGCACCTCCAAGTCCTCCCCACCTTCATCCCCAAGCCTGTCTCTGGTGCCAGGGCATGTCACAAACTCAAAGATGCAGCACTTTGCACTTGCCCTGCCTGAATCTGATGAGGTTCCCAGGGTCCCAGTTCCCAAGCTTGTCCTCGTCTCTCTGGATGGCATCCCAGGACTCTGGTGTTGGCAAACTTGCTGAGAGTGCATTTAATCCCACTGTCTATGTCATTGTTGACACAGCTCCATGCTTGAACTTACAAACTGGGGAAATCGTATAAAAGCAGCATGCATAAAAAGAATTTTCACAAAAAGCTCCCATCCAGTATCACTCCTTTACCAGCTTGTAATGACTGTTTCTTTTTATTTCTTTACTATTTGGATTCTTATAGACCTGTGAATGCCAAACCATTAGAGGTTCAACAGCCTTGGTACATCGTTTTGTCCCAACATCTTTGTCTTCTCCAGACGTCCAGTTTGAACTGTTTGTTTCTGGTTTTCCCTCCCTTTAGGAGAAAAAGCAGAGGTGAGAGGAGCCCAAGAAAACAATTCAGGGCCTGTGCCTGAGAAGAAGAGGATGATGCCTGTGAGGCTTGCAGACATCGACTGGAGCGGCTGCGCTGCTGTTTACGGCCGGCCCTACAGGGACAGGGTGATTCATTTACTTGCCCTGAGGGATTACAAGGAGCCAGAGTTGCTTGCTCGGCTGCAGAGAGATGGAGTCAGGCCAAAGGACAAGGATTCCCTTGGAAAGATCCTTCAGCAGGTGAGATCTTGGAGCCTGTGCCAGCAATTCTTCCATCATGCTGTTCTGCTGTTCATAATTGTACTACTTCCTCACCTGTTCAAATTAGAGGCTTTTCCAATTCTTCTTCGAGTTAAGTTCCACTGCTTTTTCTTTCTGATAGGCGTTCATAAGAGGAATAACCATGGAAAGATGCCTTAACTCCTTCTTTCCTATTTAAAAATTCCCCATAGCCATAGGCAGTTGCTGAATTATGCAAGCATTATTATATTAAATAGGATTGTTTCCTCCATGGCCAGGAAAAAGCATTGTGGAACCTAATCAAAGAACTCAAATTCAATGTGGATGCAGATTCAGTTGATCCCACAGTGACTTTTGAGAACTCATTCCCTGAACCTGGGCAGTTTGTTGCTGGGTTTGCCCAGGGCAGTGGCAGGGCTTTTTCACCCTGAAGACATTCCCAATATAATGAGAGCCATGTTCTGCCATCCCAGCTGAAGTAGCTCCTTTAGATTGCTGTAGTTTGCATAGAGGTGGAATGAACATTTGTTTTCCTGAATGTCTGCCTGTAGGTAGCCAACCTGAATGCAAGGGATAATTCCTTCAGTCTGAAGGAACATCTGTTCCAAACCCTTCAGACTGATTGGCCTGGCTACAGTAAAATCGACAGAGAGATTTTGAGGTTGATACTTTCTAGGTAAGTTCAGTCTTTTGGGGAAGGAAAAGAGCCTTTTCAGAAAAAGCCCAGGGAAATGAAGCCGGGATTCTTAGAATATGCTGCCCCAGCAGAGGCCCATCAGGGTGATGGAATCCAACTCCTGGCCCTGCACAGGACACCAGAGGCATCACACCCTGTGCCCAAGAGTGTTGTCCAAACTCTTCTTGAGCTCTTGGTGCAGTGGCCACTGGCCTGGAGAGCCTGTTGCAGGGCTCAAGCACCCTCTGGGGCACAAATATTTTCCTGATATCCTGCCTAAAGCTCCCTCAAGGCAGCTTCATGCTGTTTCCTTGAGACCTGACACTGAAGGACTCTGTTTTCTATACAAGGAAAGAACTATGACAGTTGATATTTAGGCCTTGTAACATGAAATATTGGACCATCCATACAGAAAATCAGCTCCATCTCACAACCTCACCAGCCGCAGCCAAGCAACATCTCCAGGGCCTTCTGAGAGAGATGCTCCAGTAAGACGTGCTCAGGTATTTTGTGCATTTTTTAACATTCTGGACTGTAGAGTAAATTTCATCAGACTTGCTGGTGGTGTAAAAGCTGTGATGGAATGTGCAGGAGCAGGCCTAAGCATCTTTTGCCTCAGACATTCTGAGTGCTGTGACAGGGAGGGTGTGACAAGAAGAGAGGATCCTGCAGGGGTGGAGCAGCATTGTCCTGAGCCAACTTTCTGCTCTGCCTGGAGACTTGAGCTCCGTCCCCAGCCTCAACTCATTCCCTGGAGAAGGGCTCCAAGGGCTGGCTCTTCATGTGTGACAGAACTGCATAAAAAAAATCTCCTGTGCATTGGAGGCTGCACGAGGCTGAGGCAGATGGGGCCCTCTCACTCCCTTCTCCCTTCTCCCTTCTCCCTCTGTTTCTTTGTCCCTCTCATTGTTGACCCCAGCTCTGCACTATCCACATGGCTGGACAAAGCACAGGATCTACAGAATGGTGATATTCCCTCCCTCCCTGCTCTGCCTTAATTTCTCTCCTCCCTCCCTGTGCCTGGGCACAGCATGGCTGTCCTGTTCTGCTCCATCCTTGGCCCTGAGCTTTGCTGTGCTTGTGGGGAGCTTGTGGCCGTGTGCTGTGCCTTGTGAGGCAGCACCTTTGAGAAGCTCCTTGGGAGGAGCTGAGAGATGAGTAAAGGGCCCTGAGCAACAGTAAGGGCTTGTTGGGAACCACTTGTGAAACTCTCTTGTACAAATGGAAGGGCTTGTTAGCCAACAGCTTTTGAGTCTGCAGAGTGGGGAGCCTGCTGGATTTAAGACAGCTGTACCTAAAAGCACAAGGGTTTCTTGACATGTGGCTGCCATCTGTGTTCATCCTGATGAGAATTCACAGCCAACCATCACACCCTGTACTGCTGGGTTATAATAGTGATGCAATAATCTTCTTTTTAACACATAAAACTCTAAAACAGCCAGGTTCCTCTTTAATAAATCATGTGGGTGTGAGACAGCAAAAGCTGAGTCTTTTCCTGGTGTGTGCAAGCAGTAATTGGGACGTAGACAAAACTTACTGGGCATCCCCATTTTGGGGAGGCTTTGCTGGAGCTGCTGAAGGCAGTGTCTACTTCCCAAAGCCTTTTAGCAGTAGACTTGGAGAAGGACTTGCTAAGTCCTAAGATGAGACAGTAGGAATGTAGCAGAGCAGATATTTACATGCAGGTCATCCACGTTTGACAGCTAGTTTGAGTTAAAAATGATGTATTTTCAACCTTTGCCAGTTCCCAAATGCTGCTTTTCTAGAATGGGAGCCAAAGCTGATCCTGATCATAGATGAAGGAATTATTTTGCTGTTGTTGCAGAAACGGCCTCAGGCTTCTGGCTTGACCAGTCCTGTGAGGAGCAAGAAGCAAAGGATGGAGCAGTAGCCCAGTTACGTCCAGGCAGCAGCTGGTGGCCACTCCTCTTCCTGGCTGCTGCCTTTGACATCCCATTCTACTTCTGACCTGTCTCCAAGTCTGGGCTCCATTTCCCCTGCACCCTTAAGGTTTCAAGAAAAAGACAAATTTGGAGTTCTTGAATGCCAGCCCTTGTGTGCAGACGACTACCATGTGCAAAGAGATGTGAAGAGAGCTGGGGAGGCTGAAGCTGTAGTGTCCCTTGGATTTCAATGAAGGTATTAATGTGCTGCTTTTCCTAACTCCAGTGTGGATACCAGTGGAGTAAAACTTGATTTTTAAGAGAAGCCTCTGTATGAATTAAGGTGCAAGCAAGACCATATTTCAGAGTTAATACTACAGATGTTATTTAGAAGTAAATGTGAACTAGGGAGATAGAAAGAATAAAGGAGGAGGTGGGCCAGGTGGGGGGAAGTGCTGAGATGAACACCGAGGTGGGTTAGGCCCGGACGGGCCCTCCCTTCCTGCAGTGCAGTTGCACAGGCTCAGCTGCAGCAGTGGTGCTGCATCCCCTCATCGAATGTGCAGTGCAGGAGGGGAGGGAGAAGTGTGTGTGTGTGTGGTACAAAAGACTGGAAATTGCTCCCAGCCTGTGTCAGAGCAGGGATGTTGGCAAGGGCAGTCAGGCCTCCTGCAGCTCTGGGCTCTGGGGCAGCTGCGGCCTTTGGAGCAGGCGCGGCAGGGCCCTGGGTCACACTGGATACAGCCAGGGATGCTCCGTGCAAGGCTGAGGGCAAGGCTGGCCCTGCAGGGGAGCAGTGCAGTCAGGCCTGTGCTGGGGCTCTTGCCAACAAATGTCACTGGGCAGAAGGCAGCAGTGAAGGCTACTGCTTCTCAGGTGCCTCCCAAAATGTTGAAAGGCATCTGTAGTTTTCTTTTCAAAATTATCCTGCACACCAGTCATGTGCATGTAGCCTGGGATGCATCTTTGGCACAAGTTGTTTTCAGTCCTGGTACTGAATTCCAACTTGTTAAAGATTTACTGCTTGTAAATATTAATATCAGGATGGCTTAAATTGTTTATTCCCTTGGGGAGGGAGATTTTGTGATCCAAAAAGAACCAGGTCTTCAGGCCCAGTGGAACAGAAGCATTGGTGTGAGAGTGGTGGGAAGTGGCATCTATTGTTCTCATTGGCACTTCATCTTGGATTTGTATCATAAGCTTGATAAACCACACTTTGTTGATTTGAGGGAGAAAGGATTGAAGAAGGTTTGACTTCTGTCAGTGGCTTTAGGCATTAATGTGTTTTGGCCTCCTTAGGAGCAGATGTGTCTTGGGTTGTTGTTGTTTTTGTTGTGGTTTCAGACTTGTCTAGAGTTTGGTTTTAGGTCTGTATTACAACAGCCTCAGTTTTGCAAACTTCCCAGAAGGGTGGTGGCTCATGGAGAAAAATAGCTCAAATGTCAAACTGAGAGTATTTGTACTGTTTTACATGAATAAAACAAACTGGCCAGGCTTGGTAACCTCTGAGTGTGCCTCCAGGCTCTTTTAAAGCAAAGATCATGAAATTCTAAACTCTGCAGAAATGTTGGCATGCCCTAATTTTCTTTTGATTTCTCCTTCCCAGGGTAGTCCCAGCTACTCTGAGATGAAGAGCAGGTGCCAGTACCTCCACAAGAAACTGACCCACATTGAGCAATGAGTGTCTGAATTTGGCCAGCAGCAAGAGGAGTGCTGGCACCGGTCGTCTGCATCAGCAAGGGAAAATCTCTGAACTCCGGCTTTTTTATTTTAAAAGAAGAAGATTAGTTGTTTTAGGATTCTTCAACTTATCAATGAGGAGATAATTATTTGTTAAAAACATAGGATTAGTTCCTCTAGGATTATAGAAGTTAGCATTGAACTGTAGTAATAAAGAAGTTGCTTTATTTTTAACTCCTTCTCTTGTTGTCACTCATGTCATATTCAGAGTGTCGTTCTTCTGGTCAATTCTTCTCTTCAAGACTTAGGTTTGCCCACTGAATGAGTTTTGTCAGTAGAGGGTGTTAGCACGCTGCCTCTACTGTGAAGTTGTGCACATTTCAAGAAAAGATTGCAGCAAATGGAAATTCTTTATGATTAGAAGAAGCCTGTTTTCCGACCTTTCTTGTTAATTTCTTTGCCTGAAGTGGTGGAAGGTGTAGAGGTTTGGACCACCCCCTCCCACAATCACCTTGTTCCGGAGGGTTACAGAGGAGTGCACATGGGCTGCTCTAAGGTCTCAGCTGAAGTAGCTCTCAGGACTGCTTGTAAATCATGACCTCACCTTGTCAGTGAGCCAAGGAATATTCAGATCTTTGCAAGAGTTTTGTAAAACAGTTGGAGAAGTGTTGGAGACAAGGTGCTTCAATGGGTTTTAAAAGAAAAATTATGTTCAGGTGTCCCTATGGAAATGCTGTCCATTTCTTTACATATTTTAAACTGCTCTGTCTCAACCAGCCTTTCTAGAGAGACACAGATGTTGGTTCCTGCACAGACCTATGGGGACTGACGCCGGCAAGGAGGCCTGTTCACAGACACGAACAGGACGGGGCTGCTGTGGAAAGTGCCTCCAGCTGTTTTATTTTTCAGTATCAGTCTCATTACAGGATTATGACAATGGGAAGATGCTGGCAGCTCACATTCCAGGCAGCAGGCCAGAATACTTAATGTTACAACTTACTTTATAAGCTTCTTGACCAATCACACAAAGCAAAAGCATATTGACAGTAGTTCTAGCCAATCACCATAAGCACACGTGCCTTTGGTTAAAACAATGCTTGCTTATTTGGAATACAATACCCACTTGTAAGCCTTAAAACACAACGCACAGAGCTCCTTTATTAAGCTTTAATCTTCCTAATATCTTGCTAGATAAGCTTTCTGCAACTTGGAGAGCTTTTCAGACAAGCATTAATACACAGGCCATTGTTCTATTTGCCCTTGCTTTTTCTACAGTTTAAATAATTTTTCTGCTGACCCATCTCATGACTGCTGCTTTAGCTCTACTCACAGTTCTGCTGTATCTGAGGCCTGCCTTTTGCAGCTTTCCCCAAAACCTTCTGATTTTGTGGATTCCCACAGGGACTTTGAAGTCAAGTCCTTTTCCTAAGTTTCCTGCCATTTATTTATTTAGCTGAAATGGTAGACCAGTTATCAGCAAAGCCATAACCTCTTTTGGGGAAAAACAGGAAATTGAAGGAGGATAACATTTGGGAAGACTCATTAGGACTGTGAATGCTTCTTTCTTCCTTGGAGAGTATTCTACCAATTCCTGAATTGTTTCCATGCAATGATGTTGAGCCCTCATACCTGAGAGACCTTGAGGTGTTTTGTGATTGAACAGCTGAGCCATCGTTGCCCTTCTGTTCTCCTTCAAGTGAAGTTCAACAAAATGTCACCTCTTAAACGTGGAAATTTGGGTCCATTTTTGCCAGGGTCAGGGGTTGCTCCTACAGCTCTGCAGTGCAGCAGTCCCAGGAATGCTGCCATGGGGGACATGGGGTGAATTGTGCTGGGGAACTGTGGGAACCCAGGAAATTCCTCTGGCTGCTCTGGAGGACTGGGGACCCTGTCAGGGGGCTCAGAGACCTTGGCCCAGAGCCCAAGACCCCTGTGCCTTTGATTTAGCTCTTGGAAAAAACCATCACCAACCTTGTATGAAGAATTACAAGCCACCAAAGTTAAAGTAGAAGGAGAGTGAATTTATCACAGGGTAGAAAAATGGATTTTTGGGGTTTTTAGAATGGGGGTTCAGGGGGCAAGATGGAGGAATCTGGGCGTGTCCAGCCTTTCTCCTTCTTCTTGGCCTCCAACTTCTGCTGTGATGTTGGCACTTTTAGATCGGTTTAGAGTAGAAGCTCACTGTCTAACCTAGATGATCAATATTGGAAAGTAATTGTAAATATTGTACACGTAGTTTTTAGTATAAAAAGATAACACCGCCCAGGTGCAGGCAGAGTGCCTTGGACTGTCTTGCTGAGTGGACCTCGGCAGGACAGGAGAAAGAATTTTATAGATAAGATACAATAAACAACCTTGAGAATGAGAAATGAGGAGCTCTGACTCCTTCTTCGACCGCCGGGCAGGGAAAAGAGACTTTCTAACTCTTCTTGGGGTCACTCTGACCAGCGAGAGACCCCGAGAGGGAGCCTCCAGTTGGCCTGGGGGCTGCTGCTGGTTGACAGAGCAAGCAAGAGTGCTGCTGGCCAAAGGGTGAGCTGAGAATGAGGATTTTTCATGGTGACCCCTTCATGATTGATCTTTCCTTTTATGGAATTTCTTCTAACTAATTCTACACATCATAAAAAAAGTTATATTTCCATGCTTTTACAAGTCTAATCTTCATGTTCTCGGCTGTTTCTATTTGCCCCTCCAGTTCCCTGTGTGTTGGGGCTGGCTTCCCTAGGGGGCAGGTGTATCAATGTCCTGGTCCCATCCCCTTTTATTGCTGCAGGAGTGCTTGGGAACACTTCAAATGGTCCTTTCCACTTTTCTTTAAGTGCCTTGTTGCTGTGCTTTCTGACATAGACACTGTCCCCTGGTTGATGAGGATGTACCAGGGCATCCAAAGTCATCAGGGATGCTCATACACAAAGTTTCAGCAGAGATGAGAGCACTTTTCACCAAGATGGTAAAAAAGGAATTCAATTATCATTTCCTATCACATGACTGCCTCTATCTGGAAGGGATAGGAACTTGGTAAGGTCTTCCATAGAGCATTTCATGTGGGATGACTTTTTCTTTAAAAGCCACTGGAATTCTGATCCTCAGAAGTGGCAGGGGAAGCACTTTTGCCCACCTTATTGAAGTTTCCTGGAAAATTTTACTAATTTCTCTCTTTTGACTCTGATTTTTTCTCTCAGTCTTGATGCTGGGATAAGACCTCCATGGGCAGAGTAGGTCTCATTTAACTGGGAGTGTTTTGCATACATTTTGTACACTTTCAGCTATGAAATGAGAATCTTAATCTGCTGGCATTCCAAAAGGAATCCTTAATCAGAGTACTATTGATTTTTGACTGGAGGTATTTCTCTAGCTTTGTTGATGTGACAAGGAAAAGCCTCTGGCCATACAGAAAATGTGTTCCCTAAACCCAATAAATATTTATATGTACTTTTTATTAACTCAGAAAATTGTCCTTGTCATTAATATCTGGTACTACTTCCCTGTTTTGGGATCCTGAAGGGCAGTCTTTTGTAAAACTGTGCATTGATCTATAAGCAGAGTTTACATTTCAGCTGTCACCGTCCTTGTCAGCCTAACACTAAGGAGCTGCCTTTCCAAATTGTCTCCTGTACCTTCAATACCCCAATGGGTTTCTTTGTCTTCTCTAGTTTATGTCATTATTGCTTGAGGCACTCTAACTTGTTGATTTGTTGAAACCTACCATCCTGTAGGACTGAATCAGAAATTTAAGGATTTTGCTGAATGATTGTTTTCATTGTGGTGTTCTGTGTCTGATTTGGAAAGGTTCACAATTTGGAAAGAATTGCCAAGCAGATGCTTTGTTCTGCAACCTCTCCAGCAGTTTGGTCTGCTCATCAGTCTCCTTGGCTTGTCTGAACTGGTGAGCTCTTCAGTCCATTATTGCTACTTTAGCAGGGAACTGGATGCTCCCAAAGCTGTCCCTGTTTGATTGGAGATGCTGATTCCTTGCAGAAAGATTGAGGAATACAGCAGGATTCAAGACAGTGGCTGTCCTTAGCACCACATCTTTTGTTCCAGGAGTAGCACCCGTTACTTTAGCAAAACCAGTGAGCTCCTTTTTGCTCTACACCAGACATACCCATGTGTGGCACATAAACTGACATTTTTTTCCCATTTACTTTCACGCCTATTCTATCAATCAGGACTGTGGTGGCTCCTGCTCTCAGGTGCACTGGCCACCCCTTGGAGACAATGTTTTCTTAGGTGTTCTTCTAAGAATAATGCTCTTTTCCACAGGGTTCTTTCCTGCATTCCCAATCTTTGAGATAAATATGGAGTTACTGTGCAAGGCCAAGGCACTCATGTGTGAACAGGGCAAAGGGATCATTCAAATCTGGTATCTCCACTGCAGAGGCTGTCATCAATGTCTTTTTAAGATATGGAAAGGCTGTTGGACATATTGGAGTCCGCTATAACACCTGATGGGATTCCTTTCATGGTTCATACAAAGGCTTTTCCAACAGTCCCTAACTGGGGATCCATAACCATCACAATCCAGTCATTCCCAAGAAGGGACACAGTTGTTTTACAGATGTCGGCTCTGATGTTTGAGAAAGTGCTTCCTTCCTTTCTGTCCCTAAAATGAACTGTCCTTGTGAGTGTGGCAGCCAGGAAAGCAAACATGGGCAGATATGGACATGGTCTTGAAGACAAAGACAAGACTTGGTGACAAGGGAAATGAGCTTTGGATGGTAATATTCAAGCCATTTTCAATGCCGTGCTTTTATTCCCTCTGCCTGTAATGGGTTCTTTGTTGCCAGCTGCCTGAAATCAGGAGTAAGCTTGGGTATGGGGAAAAGGGAAAGTAAAATGATCAAAAGCTGAGTATAAAATATTTTTCCAGATGCATCAATAATTTCAATGGTCACTTGCAGTCAGCACAACTGTCAGCCTGGAATTGTGTTCAAGGTTCTCCCTGGTCTTTCCATGTCAGCTCCTGCTGCAGAGCAGCCAGGGGGCCTGGGCATGCTGCTGGCTTGTTTCCTTTGAGGAGAGCGAGATGAGGAAAGGCCGGAAGGTTGTGTCAAAGAGATGATATTTGAGTGCCCGTGTACGTGCTGGAATCCTCACAGACTGAGGGACCCACAACAGGATTGCCCAGAGCTGTCAGGGCTGCACCTTGCTGCCCTGGTGAGAGGTGTTCAGCGCTCTTTTGCCTCAGACAGAGCCAAGTGCAGCACTTTTGTGCAGAAACACTTCATTAGCCCTGGTTTGCACAGCTGCAGCTACTGGGCTTGGTGGGCTGCCCGTTTCTGCACTTGGGAATGAGCAGAGTCAGTGATGGGACAGGACAGGGCATTCCCTACCTGTGCCCATTGTGAAATCCCTCTGCCCCCACTGTGTCACATCCTGCTCCTCAGTGACATCCCAGCCAGCCTGGCACATGGAACTCCCTGTTTCCAAGGACACGTGGCCATTGTCACCGGCACAGGGCAGGACTGCTCAGAGCCTTCAGTGGCTGCAGTGAGAGCGGAGGTGTCAGAGCCACAGCGAGTGTTGTTCCAGCTTGGCTGGTTCCAGCACCCATTGTTCAAGAGGCCGATCCACCCAGTGAGTGGAGGTAATTACTTACAGTTCTGTGCAGAAAGAGGGGCTCAGGGACAAATTCACAAAGCCAGCACCATGAGAATCCAGAGCGTCTTAGTATTTATATATTTGAGGAAAGAAAGCAATTAATGTTCATTGCCTGCAAGTTCCCTAGTTCTCTCCATAATGAGCCTCTCACTTCTCATGCTCATTAGTCTGCATGCTCAGTCTCTTGCTTCTTCTTAGTGAGAGGTTTCTTGAGTGGGTGGCCATCATCTGGCCCTGCTGGAATGGCCTTTTACCCTGCCAGAGCTGATGCTGCATTGCCTTTATCAGTTTGTTCCTTTTCTCGGGGGTTCTGCCAAATGTCCTTGTGCCTGTAAATTCTGCATTCTTTGTGTCCACCATCAGTGGTACACCCTTCTTCCCAAGCATTGCTGACCTTTCCTCTGTCTGAGGCCACTGAAGCCTTTCAAGCTCTGCACCTCAACAAGGCAATTCAGCCAAGAAGTCACCTGCCTTTCCAAGGCCTAGCCATCACTTCCAGCTTGCTGGCTACTTCCTCTTTCATGGGAGTCATCTCCTTTCTTGTTGATGAGCCTTGAAAGCTGCAATAGCCAAACATCCAAAAACACATTTTCCAAACAAGTATTTTGCATTGTGCAGATTTTTCAGCAGGATCAGGGTCTGTGAGGGAGAGGAAGCAGCCGAGGCAGAGCGGGATGGCGGAGCTGCGGGCCTGGGCAGGATCCAGGGAGTTCCGCAGGGCCCCAATCCGCACTGCGTCCCGCAGGGCCCCCACCAGCACTGCGATGCCCGTCAGGGTGACCCAGAGGTGCCAGGAGCAACAGGTGAGGGGCAGGTGTGGGGCTCTGCGGGTTGGCAGCGGGTGGGGGCTTGGCCATGGTGTTGGTGTCAGGTGCTGCTGAGGCCGCGGGACCTGTTGGGCAGGGCTGGGGCCCCACTGGTGCGCCAAGGGGCCCTCTGAGGCAGCTGCCCGGGGGAAGCGACTCACAGGGATGACACGGAGGAGGTGCCAGTGGAACTGGGATGTTGCTCTCATGGATGCAAGTGGCTCTCACGGATGACACTGAGGAGGTGCCAGTGAAAGTCAGATATTCTCCAAACGGTGACACAGGGAATTCATGCTCTGGTCATGAGTCCTGGCCAAAATGCATGGATTTCTCATGGTTCCAAGTTTGTACTGCACTCACGGAAAAGGTCCAGATAAAGGAAATTCTCTAACAGTATTTTCTACTATTAGGAGGATATATAACTGTATTTCTGGCTGTGATGCATAGTGGAGAACTCCAAACACATGCACACCATTTTCAAAGCTTTTCCCCTTATTGATTTGATTTTTATCAAACAAAGAAGTTAACCCTCATTAGTTCTAATTTAGAGTTCCATTAAGTAATATTCTATATTCTTTTGGTATTGATGTCTCCCTACTCATGCTAATTAATTCACATTTTTCAGTCCATTTATCATAGCCTTTTAGATTTTATCTCAGCCAATTTTGCCTTCTGAATGAGGCAGTTGCATGGCAGTAGCTGTTTTTGTTTAAAATGTACTTAGGCTGACAAACATTTTAGTGATTTTTAACCTCTACCGGAATGTGGCACATTGGGTACTAAATGATGAGTTCAGCCAAGCAAGTTCAGCCAAGTTCAGCCCAAATTTTGTTACATCTGATAAACTGTTTCCATTTCACATCTATGCAAAAAATTGCATCTAGAGCTGAGGAAAAGAGAAAGGGATTTCATGTGTGTTGAGAGTTGCAATTCAGATTGTGCAGATGAAATTCTTCTCAGAGCTGACCCTGTGTTGTGCTTCCATAGTGCCAAATACATCCCAGTGCTGGGTCCTGCCCTGAGTTCTTGATCGTTTTGTGAACCACTCTCACCAGGAGTGTTAGCTGAGTCAAGCTGGCCAGGTCCATTGTACTCAGACACTTGATTTCAAGGGAAGCCTGTGCCTAGAAATTCCAGCAACTGGGAAAGGATGACTTGCTACTTGAAGGCTTGGCTGCATTAGAGGCTAAATGAGGGTGGCTCTCTCAGGGCACTTTTGCAGCCGGCTGCTTTCAGAGGGAGAACTGTGTCAAAGCAGCCCTTTTTGGTGATGTGACAGCAAACCTTTGCAAATGGAACTCTTGTTGAAAATGGCGGGCCTAGTTAATCAGCATTAATGGAGAGTCGGCTGAAGATTTTACAGAAAATTTATTTTCCTTTTTAGTCAAACGCCCGTGAGGGATCGCACAATGGAAGTGCAAAGGATGTCAAATTGTATAACACACTTGGAGGTATGGCTGCCTTTCATATTTTGCTCAATGCCTGTAAGATTTTCAACTTGGTAATAAATTTTGGAAGCATATTCTCAGTACAGGGGATCACTTGTGTTCAGAGATCTTGATAGTGGAGTCCTGGAAAATGTTAAAAATAGTCTTTGAAAATATTAGGCCTTGTATTTTCTCAGATCACTGCACGTGCGTAAGCAGTATGATAAATGATATAATTGTTAGATGTGATGATTGTTTAGTAGTTAATTGTAATTATTATATAACCATAAGAAGAATCGTGAGAAATTATGTTGGAAATTTAAAGGGGGCTATGTTTAGCTGAAATCTGTGTATACAATAGAAAAATATAAGTTTGATAATTATCATGAAAGTTATATAATGATAGAGTATAAAACACGTTCACCTTGAATGTATGGTTGGAATCAGATTTGGGTGGAAATCACCCCGATTCCCAGAGCTCTTCAATAAAAAGCACCGCATATAATCGCTTCTGTGATTATGTGTTTTTGAACGCTAACAATCTCAACCTGGAGGCTGTTTGGCCTCAGGTCAGCCTTGCAGTCTCATGTCTCAGCATTCAGCCACTGGTTTGTTTTCCCCTAAGAAAGCCTGCCAGTGCTTCCTTGTTCCCATACTGCTTGATGGGTTGGAAGTTGGAGCATGGAGGTCAAGGTTTGGACCACCTTATGCACTTACATTCACAGTCTTGGTAGATAAGATTTTGGGTTTGGAACACCTAGGCACAGTCATTACCCATTAAATCTAATTGGGAAATTGAAAGCAAATGACCTTGAGGAAGTGGCTTAGAGAATTTCATAAGGTCAATATGGAAAACCATGCTTGATTTAATTGTTTGTCTTGGTCATTAATAAGTGAATGTTGCCACAATAGTACACTGGGTTCTTTTCAAGGAAAGTGACAGGAAGATATTGATGTCATCTTGCCCATGGATTCCAACATTCCCCTCAAAGCACAATGTGCTTAGGAGGTGCCATTTGTATTAATCTGTTCTGAGTGCTGTTTCCCCCAGGAGCCTGGCTCCAGGCAGACACGAGGTGCCCATTCCCCTTCCAGGCACTCAGTGGTGCTGCCTGCAGCAGTGAGCTGAGCCAGGTCCAGCCAGCTGCCCTGAGCAAAACAGGCTCTCACCTGGCTGTGGCTGCAGTCACCTGCCTGCAGGGACATCCCTGCCCCTGCAAGTGCAGCTCTTGCTCTGCCTTAGCCTAGTGCACAGCATTTTAAGGCAGCATCATGGTGGCTTTTTGGAGAGACAAAACTCAACTTCTAAATTTCTCATTTGAGAGGTTTTGTTTCAAATGTGAGTGATAATTTGTGTGATTCTTGGTGGTGGTCTACATAGATCCTAAGGGAATATTTAATATTGAGTACCTGGGGTGTGAGGACTGGCAGTAGTGAATCAATTATTGAACTTGGTGGCAATTTTGCTTTGGGCTGGCACAGATAAACTCAGGTGAGACAGGTCTGGTTGCTGGATGGGTACAGGGTGACTTTGCAACATGCTCCATAAAGGACCAGTTAGGGACTGGGCTTTGTCACAGAATCAGAGAATATGCTGAGTTCAAAGGGATACACCAGGATATTCAAAATCAGCTCTGTCCCCAAGAATACCCATCATCATTTTAAGTCAACTCTTTTGCCTTCTGCCAACTTCCCATTTGACACTTCTTTCTCTCCTTTCCTTTCCTTTGGGAAAACAAGCAGATGTGAGAAGAAGAGCCAAACCAAATCCTTCATGTCCTGCCCCTGAGGACAAGAGAACAAAGCCCATGAAGCCTGCAGAGAGGGAACAGAATCCTTGCAGTGCTGTTTATCGGCGACCCTACAGGGACAGGGTGATTCATTTACTTGCTCTGAGGACTTACAAGAAGCCAGAGTTACTTGCTCACTTGCAGAGAGATGGAATCATGCAAAAGGACAAGGGCACCCTTGCAAAGATCCTCCAGCAGGTGAGATTGTGGAGTTTGTGCCAGCATTAATTCCACCACACTAGTCTTTTGTTCCTAATTGTCACTTGTCCCTCTACTTTTTAAATTACTGTTTAAATTTTAGATACAGATGAACAAGTTAGCAAATGCTCCCTGTTAATTTTTTCCATCAACTTCATCCAGAGGTCTCAAGCTGCAGGTCAATGTGACAAAAAGAAAGAAAACTTCAAAACTTTTGGATCATTGTTGTTTTGCTAGAATGGCTGGCAATGAGTAACACTTTGTAATGCTCTGCTCCTCATGCCTAATTCCATTCTCTTTCTTTTCTGTGCAATGTTTAACTGCTTCATGGAGTAACTTCACAGGGCTTCCTTGATTGTGTGAAATGGTTTGTCATGGCACTTAAAATTTCCTGGGAGAAGTTCCAGAGCAGAGGAGATCAGGAACTGCAGAGGCCAGTATTTCATTTGAACGCTGTTGGTGGCCTCCCAATGGTACTTGGCTTCTCTGGGATCTGTGGGGATTGCCTTCCCAGGATGTTCCAGGCAAATCCTCCTTGATAAAGATGGTAGCCAAACTTTGAGCGGAGTGTTTCTTTACTGTCATGTGAATTAAATCTCCATCTTCCTTGGAACTCTTTTATTCGGTAACTTCTCCAGTGCTCCTCTGAATTCCACTGGTATTTCCTTATTATAGCCAGCCATAGGATGCACATGCATTGAAAGATGCAGTGGTTCTTTCCTTCCTTTTTCAATCTTCCCTGCTCCTCTAGGCTGTTGCTGCATTATGCCAGCATTATTACATCAAGCAGGAACATTTACTTTTCAGCTAGGAAAACAGTGTCTTGGAACCTGCTCAAGGGAGGAAAATTCAATACAGTTGATCCCACAGTGACTTTTAAGAACTCATTCCCTGAACCTGGGAAGTTTCTTGCTGAGTTTGCCCAGGGCAATGGCAGGGCTTTTTCACCCTGAAGACATTCCCAATATAATGAGAGCCATGTTCTGCCATCCCAGCCGAATTAGCCCATTTAGATTTCAAGTTGATTATAAATTTTCAAAGCTCTGCTCCTTAGAAGGTAAAGGATGTAAACATTTTTTCCTGTTCCATTGCAATATTTGAGGAGATATCCCTGGAATCAATGTGCTGCAGGAGGTGTGAAGTGCCTCAGGGTCCAGGTTTGCATTCTGAAAATTCTGTGTGAGCAGCCCTGCAGCCTGAAATGCCTTGCTCAGGCTTTTGTGGACATCAGAGCAAGTGGGGGTTTCTTTGGTATAAATCTCAAATGGGCAGTGTGAACTTGCTGAGATCTGGTACACAAACACTGGCTTTCCTTCCAACACAACCTGAGTTCTGTTTCCAAGGAGTAAATCCCTGATTCTGGGTATCATTGTCACATTTACATTTCTTATTCAACTGCGGGCAGACAGGCATCAACAGAGACCCATATTATAAATGTTTATCATGTTTTCAAGGAGAAAAGAAAAGTCAAAGTTGTGGCTGCTGTTGGTGGTGTGTTAGATGAGTTATTCCATGTGTTGCAGGGGTCAAATTGATGGAGACTTTTCCAATGGGCTTTACTGTGGAATTCTGAGCAGGTGTCAGATGACGAAGTCTAAACCTGCACTTTAGATATATCAATAAATATATCAATGGTCTCAAGGTTTTACTACCTCAATTTACCTTTGTGAGTAGACTCTCTATTTGCCTTGTGGAAGATATGAACCTCATTTCTTTGCAAAGGAATACAGCAAGGCATGTGCACGGCCTTCTCATGGCAGAACTTTGCTGGAATGAACCCTGGATCTGCCACATAAGGAGGGACTCTGGGCCTGACCCCCTCTCCTTACACATTGTAGCTCTCAATGTTGTTTTCAAAGGAACTCTTGCTAGATATGAATGGAGCTACTGGGTTGTTTTCAATTGGTGAAACATTAATATGGCTGAAAACTCATGTGATAGAGGAATAATCAAGCTCTGAACAAAAAGACATTAATTAGTTGAAGCTGGGTGCTCACAAGCAGCTGTGCAGGACCAATCGTATTTCTGTAGTTTGCATGCAGCAAGCATAATAAAGATTTGTTTTCCTACATGTCTGCTTGTAGGTAGCCAAGTGGAATGCAAAGGATAATTCCTTCAGTCTGAAGGAACATCTATTTCAAACCCTTCAGACTGATTGGCCTGGCTACACTGAAATAGACAGACAGAATTTGAAGTTAATACTTTCTGGGTAAGTTCAGTCTTTCAGAGAAAGGAAAAAAGTCCTTGGGAAAAGAAGCTTAGATTGTTAGAATATGCTGAGGTAGCAGGGACCTGCCAGGATCCGGGCCCTGCACAGGACACACCAAGAAGCACACCCTGTGCCCAAGAGTGTTGTCCAAACACTTCTTGAAGCCTCCTGCAGTGACCACTGGCCTGGGGAGACCGTTGCACTGCTCAAGCACCTGCTGGGGCACAAATGTTTTCCAGATATCATGCCTAAAGCTCCCCCAACTCAGCTTCATGCTGTTTCCTTGAGTCCTGACACTGAAGGTCTCTGTTTTCCTTGCAAGGAATGAATTTTGACAGTTGATATTTAGGCCTTGTAACATAAAATATTTGACCATCCATACAGAAAATCTCTGAATGCCACCAACCCTGGCCAAGAGACATCTCCAGGGCCTTCTGAGAGAGATGCTCCAGCAAGACCTGCTCAGGTATTTTGTGCATTTTTAACATTCTGGACTCTCTGGTAAGTTTTAGCAGACTTGCTGGTGGTGTAAAATTGTCATGTGAATGTGCAGGATCTTCCCTTTTGGGGAAGCCTTTGATGGAGCTCCTGAAGGGAATGTCTTTCTCCCAAAGCATTTTAGCTACAGACTTGAAGTAGGACTTGCTAAGTGCTAAGATGGGAAAGTAGGAATGAGACAGAGCCTGCATTTACCTGCAGTCCTTCCTGGTTTGAATGCTCTTTTTAGTGAAGAAAGATGTGTGTTAAAACTCTACCCAATCGGAAACACCACATTTTCAGAATGGGAGCAAAAGCTGATCCTGATCATAGGTTAATGAATGAATTATTTTGTTATTGATGCAGAAACGGCCTCTGGCTTCTGAGGTTTCCAGTCCTGTGACGAGCAAGAAGAGGAGAATTGGCCACCAGACCAGTCATGTCCAGGCAGCAGCTGGTGGCCACTTTTCTTCCTTCCTTCTGCCTTCCACATCTCTTTTCCCTTTGGACATGGCTCCAAGTGCCGGCTCCCTTTCCCCCTGCACCCATGTGGTGCAAGCGACAGAGAAATTTCAGAGTTCCAGGGTCCCAGCACCTGCCAGGGAGCAGAAGGAGATCCCCAGTTCAAACGGGGAGAAAAATGAATTGGGGAGGCTGAAGCAGTGGCACCGCTTGGATTTCGATGAAGGTATTGATGTGCTGGTTTTCCTGACTCCTGTGTGGATAACTGTGGTGTAAAGATTTCCTTATTAAGAGAAGCTTCTGCCCAAATTAAGGTGCAAGCATAACTCTTCTCCACAGTCAATAGTAAAAATGTTATTGAAGAGGAAATGCAAACTAAGGAGATAGGAAGAAATAAGGGAAGAGAGGCAGGGTGAGGGGAAGAGAGAGACTTTATGTGGGGAGATATCATCACCACATGGACTCTCTGCTGTCCAGCCAGTCCTACCAAACCCTTGGTCTTCTCAGTGGTGGGGATCCCCAAGACTGTCTGGAAGTACCACCTTTATACTCTCCAGGATTGGAGTATCCACGGGGTGGTCACAGCTGTCCCCACATCCCAGGCTAGAAGCCATGCAAGCACTGATTTTCCTTACTCATAGTCTCTACAGTGGAGGTTTTTGTCTGGTGTCCTAATTCCAAACCTTCACCTCTGTTAGGCCAAGGCTTTGTGCTTTTCTTCTTGCCAGTTGTACTTCTCTCAAATTCCACTTGTGGTGGCTTGTCTTATGGGAAAATCCTTCTTTGAGAATGCTCTGAAATATTTAATTGTGCTCTTGCACCTGGTGAAAAGGGAGCTTTGAAAGTGGGCACTGGATACACGAAGGCACTGCTCTACATGACGGCTCTACCATTGTCCCTGCGGGACGGTCATGATAAATCAAGACTTTTTTATTTTTTCTGCCATTACATTAGATTGTAACTCTTGGTTTAAAAGACAACAACAAAGCCCAGAATCTGTGCTGCTGGAACCTTTTCTAAAAGTACATTGATTTTTAGAAATTCTCCCTCTAAGTAGTGCAAAACCAATCAAGAACAAAGAAATGTGAAATAGATTGCTGTTGGGAGAATCTGGTTCAAAGAAAGAGCCAGACACTAGAAGCCAATGGGAATGGATGTTTTCCTTTCCCTCTGATTTCTAGTAAAATGACATGCATTGACTGAGACAGCACTTTTTCCATCAGCAGATTTTCAGGACTGCATGCTGAAGGCAGAAATCTGTCACACATTTATTGCAGACCAGTTTACTGAAACCTGTGGATCAAATCTCAGTGATTCCATGGTTGTTCATTGAACTCAGCCTTTACTTGGAAACTGCAAAAGCTACAAAACCTGGGCTGTGGTTTCCTGGCGTTCTACTTTCAACTGGACTGGGAGTTTCCTCTCCATCCTAGCTGCAGAATTTCATTCTTCAAAAGCTGTGGGAGTGGTACAGGCTGGAAACAACATTGAAAAGCTAAACAGAAATGCATAAAGAACACTTGATTTCTGATGACGGAGATACACCCAGCAGGGCAGAGTTCAGTTGCTTGGTTAAATCTGTGGGTTCTCCCTTTTGGAGGTTGACCTTGCAAATGACAAGCTGGGCTCAGCCTGGAGGCAGGTTTGGAGCGTGCAGATGCCTCTTGCAAGTGGTGGTGTGCTTGTAGAGACAGGGGCTTTGAGATGGTCTTTCCACATTTCTTCTGGACATACACAGAGTACCTTCAAACCTCGGGATGTCTTTGGAAGGATTCCTGCTTGAATCCATAAACACATCAGCAGCTTTCTTCAGGAGCCAGTTCCCAAATTCTGCCCATCTGGTGAAGGAAAAATCTGTTCTTTGTTTGAAGTTTGGGACTTAGGCTGAAGCTGTCATGTGGATTGAGAGAGAGCAAATGCACTTTTGGAAATGAAATGCTCACAGCAAAGCTGTTCTTCCAAGTTGTATTGAACATACTGTGACAATTGGTATTTCTGTCCAGTTTCATTACCACAATTACACTAATATTTATACTTCTGCTATACAACTAAAATCAACAAAAGCAAGTGGAACATCAAAGAACATCTCTTTTCTCAAGAATTGAAGCTCAGGTAGCTTAAAAATTGACAAGGATGGGCTTTTTATGCTTGAAACAAAACCTGAAATGGAAAGCAGAGAGAGACGACCATGATCTTGATTGTTCCTTCCTGTTTCAGCTGACTTTTCCTTATGGCAGCTCTTTTTAATATCATCATAATTCTTGAATATTTCTTTGGAAAGAGGGCTGCAAGGTTATGCTTCACAAACACCTTTAAAAAAAGGCATTGCCAAATCCCTTTGCCAAGAGGCAAAGGGCAATTCCCAAGTGCAGAGCTGTTTCCAACCCCATCCTGCCACTTCAGTGAGGAGCACTGGGTTTTGGCTGCAGGGTATTGGAGCCTTAGTGCCAGTAAGCCCTAGAGAATGGAATTGGCTTTCCTGCTGACAAGAGTGCAGGCACTCATTGGAACTGTGGGCCCCTGGAATTGGCAGGGAAGTGGGGATAAAAACATGGCATGCAAAGAACTTCTGCTTTCTTCTATATTTCTTTTTGGAACCTTGATGTTGATTTCTCTCCAGCCGTTGTCTTTGGAAGCTGCATCTGTTGCTGCATGACTTGAATGGCTGTGCAGATGCCACCTCATGCCTTCAAATAAGAAAAGCTGAGCTGGGGCTAACACTGTGGGAATGCACAGTCTGTAGAATAAATTGGCCACTCCCTCTCTCTAATTCCCAGGACTGTATAGTGTGGAGGTTGTGTCTATTGTATTATTAAATGATGTTGCTTCTTGTCAGTAATTTACTGTGAGAAGAATGCTCTGAAGGACTTTTTCAAGACTGTCCAATGGGGATCTTTTGGCCTTTTAATGATCTCCTGATGAAGAGTGTCAAAATTCTACTTTTCTGCAGGAACAAGAAAAGATACTTCCATTGCCTCCGCATGCTCTGCAACAAGCAATGAACCTGACTATTTGAGGTGAGTAAAAGAACAATTCAGCCTTGTCCCTGTCAGTGGGGTGCAGTGTCAAGCTCTTTCCTGTGCTGAAAGGATGAGTTTGAGCAGGTTTAGCTGGGCCTGGAAGGCTCAGAGCAGAGATGAACACCAAGGTGGGTTAGGCCCGGACGGGCCTTCAGTCCGGTGCCTCCCAAAATGTTGCAAGGCATCTGCAATTTTCTTTTCAAACTTAACCTGCACGCTAGTCAGGTGTATCTGGCCTGGGATGCATCCTTGGCACAAACTGTTGTCTGTTCTGGGGCTGAACTTCAACTTGTTGAGGATTTACTGCTTGTAAATATTAATCTCAGGATGGTTTGAAATGTTTATCCCCACGTGGAAAGTGTTTTTGTGATCCAAAAAGAACCAAGTCTTAAGGCCCAGAGGAGCAGAAGCATTGGTGTGAGAGTTCTGGGAAGTGGTATCTATTGTTCTCATTGCCACTTCATCTTGGATTTGTATCATGAGCTTAATAAACCTCAGGCCTGTTGATTTGAGGGAGAAGGGAATGAAGAAGATTTGACTCCCATCATCAGTAGGTTTAAGCATTAATGAGTCTTGCCCTTTTTAGGAGCAGATGCTGTTTGGGTAGTAGGTGTAGTTTTAGGCTGATTTAGAGTTTGCATTTGTGGCTGTTTTCCAAATGCCTCAGTTCCATGGTCAGTGATGTAATTGCTGTCTGCTTGAAGAACCGGATATTGTTATTAACTCTGTTTGCCATTATACAAGAATGTGGCTCAAAAGTCCAGCTCTTTGCAACTCTCAACTGCATAAATGCATTCCATTACAAAAATGTTTCACAGATATAGTTTCACAGGTAAATGTAACAAATTTAAGCTTTTCCTACATAAGAAGAGATTATACTTTAGTAATGTATCTCCTCTTTCTGAAGCTGCTGTGTTTGTCATTTGACATTTGAAAAGAGGGCAAATCTTTTCTAAATGTTCTCTACTTGCTAATGAACAAAACTTCTACAATGTAAGCTAATAGTAACTAAGAATCGGACACCTAGAAATGTGGCAGATTCCTAGAGTTACCTGACTTGCGTGAGCTTGAAAGTAGAAACTGTCAGTCCCAGAGCAACTGACTCAAAGCTTGGGTGTCTGTGTTTGACATTACCCTGTGCTTGGTGTAAAATTACACCTGTGTTTTATGGACTAGAAACATACTGGAATGTTCTCTTAGAGTTCACTCATGGAAAAATGTTCTCATTTTTTCCATTAGAAAATACGTAGCCATTGTCTCCTTGGAGCAACGGCAGCGCTACAAGGATGACTTCAATGCAGAGTATGAGGAATACCGGAATTTACATTCTCTGATTGACAAGACCACAAAGAAGTACAGACAGTTTCAGGAGCAATGGAAGTCTCTGACTCCCGGCTCTGAAGCCTATCAGGTAAAGAAGGATAAAACCATGAAGACTGTGCTTCATCATCACTGCAGTGTTTTGGATTGCCGGGAATGTCACTGCTTAGTGAGTCAGGACGGAACCTGCAGAATTGGCATATATGCTCAGACACTGCTTGGGCTGGGTCTGTTTTTTTCCAGACCCTGCCCAAAAGCCCCTGTTTGAGCTTTCTCTGAAGAAACAGTAAGGGGAGAGGAGTCCCAGACAGAGGGTTAGAGCATGGGCTTTTTCTGTTGCCTATTGAGAGGCCAAATTGCATCTCTTGGGTGATGCTGGGAGATGGAGATTTGTTTTTGCAAATGTCCCAGAAGAGTGGTGGCTGACAGAGAAGAAAAGCTCTAGAGTCAGACTGAGTGAACTTTTAGTGTTTTACCAAAGTTTGCATTTTATGATGATGGTGAAACATTCCTCATGTTTTTTTTCTTGTAGATGCTGCATCATCGAATCCTAGCAGAGTATCAGCAGTTACAACAGGTACGTGTGACACCAGAGCTGCAGGGCCATGGTAACTGCTGAGTCTGCCTCAAGGCTTTTTTAAAGCAAAGGACATCAGACTCCAGCCTCTGCAGAAGTGTTTGCATGCCCTAATTTTCTTTTGCTTTCTCCTTCCCAGGGTAGCCCCAGCTACTCTGAAATGAAGAGCAGGTGCCTGTACCTCCACAACAAGCTGGCCCATATTCAGAGCCGCATTTCTGAATATGACCAGCAGTGAGTGGAGTCCTGGCACCAGACATCTGCTTCAGCCTGGTGACATCTGCAAACCCTGGATTTTTTATTTCAACTAGAAGATTAGGTTTTTAGGATTTCTTAAGTTAGTGTTGAACAGTAGGTTATGTTAGCACTGAGCCATAGAATATTTCTTTAAAATATAGGATTAGTTTAAAGAAGTTTAGTAAGTTTAAGAAGTTGAAAGATGATAGTATTGAACATTAACAATAAAGAAATCTCACTATTGGTAATTCCTTCTCTCATTGTTGCTTGTATCATATTTGGAGTGGGTTTCTTCTGGTCAATTCTGTCCTTCAAGTCCTAAGTTTGTCCACTGAAATAAATTTATCAGTAGAGGCTGGAAGCCCACTGCCTGTATGATGAAGTTGTGCACATTTAAAGAAAATATTGCAGCAAATGGAAATGGTTTATGATAAGTATAGGGATGTTTTTTGACCTTTCTTGTTAATGCAAACTCCTTGCCTAAGTAGTCAAAGTTTTAGAAGTTTGTACAACACAGTCCCAAATCACTTTGTTCTGGAGGGTTACAGAGGAGTGCACATGGGCTGCTCTAAGCTGTCAGCTGTAGCAGCTCTCAGGACTGCTTGTAAATCATGGCCTCACCTTGTCAGTGATACAAGGAATATCAGATCTTTGCAAGTGTCGCTATTGAGCCCGACATGGTGCAAAGCAGCAGGACTCACTCAGAAGGCTGTTTAGACTTATTTATCTAAGGAAGAAGTTGCTTTTACAGTTTTACAAGGTGTTTACATTTACTTAACCAACACATACACTGCCCAGCGGTCATAAAAAAGATACAAAGCTTTCTGCAGGTGACAGGCGCCACGCCACAGTGTAAGGCAATCACAGTCCAGATCATTTTGCCTACACTTTTTTCTCTCTCTTTCTTCACATTGTCATGGTGATAGCCTTGGTGATTCCTCAAGAGAGATATGAGGCTTCCTTATCTTCAAGAAGCCTCTGCTGGCTTAGAAGAACAGCACAGAAATGTCTTTTCCCCCTGCAAGAGTTTTCTAAAACACATGGAGAAATGTTGGAGGCAAGGTAGTTCAATGGGTTTTAAAGAGAAATGGGGTTCAAGTGTCCCCAAAGGACCTCTATGAGTTTTGTAGCTTTGTCCAAACTAGTCTGTCACAACCAGCCTTTCTAGAGAGTTCGAGATGCTGATTCCTGCACACACCTATGGGGACTTTAAAGTCTAGTCCTTTTCCTAAATTTCCTGCCATTTATTTATTTAGCTGAAAAGGAAGACATGTTACCAACAAGGTCATAACTTTCTTTTGGGAAAGGATATGAAATTGAAGGAGGGAGGGCAATATTTGGGAACACTCAAAGGTGGCTGCGAATGCCCTTTCTTCCTTAGAGTATTCTGCAAATTTCTCAATGGCCTCCAAGCCAGTGATGTTGAGTCCCCAATCCTGAGAGATCTTGGGGTGTTTTGTGATTGAACAGCTGAGCCATCGTTGCCCTTCTGTTCTCCTTCAAGGGAAGTTCCACAAAATGTCACCTCTTAAACCCTGAGACTTGGGTGCTTTTTTGCCTGGGGCAGGGGTTGCTCCTACAGCTCTGCAGTGCAGCAGCCCCAGGAACGCTGCTGTGGGGGACATGGGGTGAATTGTGCTGGGGAGCCTCCCCTTGGCCTGGGGGCTGCTGCTGGTTGACAGAGCATGCAGGAGTGCTGCTGGTGAGGGTGGGCAGAGACTGAGGATTTTTCATTATTACACCTTCATGGCTCATCTTTCCTTTTATGACATTTCTTCTAACTAATTCTACACTGCATAAAAAGGTTTTATTTTCATGCTTTAACAAATTGAGGCTTCAAATTCCTGTCTATATTTTCCCATCCAGTTCCTTTTGTCTTGGGGCTGGCATTTCTTGGGGGAAGGTGTATCAATGTACTGGTCCCATCCCCTTTAATTGCTGCAGGAGTGCTTGGGAACACAAAACACTTGAAAGTTCCTTTCCACTTTTCTTTAAGTGCCTTGTTGCTGTACTTTCTGACATAAGACACAGTCGCCTGGCTGATGAGGATGTACCTGAGCATCCAAAGCAATCATGGATGCTTACACCAGAAACCTGTGCAAAATTGAGAGCACTTTTCACAAGGATGGGAAAAACTGACTTAAATTATCTTTTCCTATCATATGACTTTCTCTAGAAAGGATTGTTATTTGGTATTGTCTTCCATAGAGCATTTCCTAAGGGCTCACGTTTTCTTTCGAAGTCACTGGAATTCCGATCCTCAATAGTGCAAGGGGAAGCACTTGTGGTCACTTCAATGAGTTTTCCTGGCAACTTTTACTCCTTTCTGTTTTTGGACTCTGATTTGGTCTCTCAGCCTCGCTGCTGGGGCATGACCTCCAAGGGCTACGTAGGTCCCATTTAACTGGGAGTGTTTCAGATAAATTTTGTTTGTTTATGAAATGAGAATCTGTATCTGATGACATTCCAAAAGGAATCCCTAGTCTTAGTAGTATTTCTTTTATTGTTACTAGAGGTACTTCTTTAGCTCTCTTTGGTGTGACAAGGAAAAGCCTCTGGTCATGCAGAAAATGGGTCTATTAACCTAAGTAATTTTATCCTTCTTGCTGAGGTAACTGAGAAAAAATGTCATGGGCATTAATCTTCTGCACTACTTCCCTGTTTTGGGATCCCTAAGGGCAGCTTTTGTAAAACTGCGCATTGGTCGGAAAGCAGAGTTTACATTTCACCTATCACAGTCCCTATCAGCCTAACACTAAGTAGTTGCCTTTCCAAGATGTCTACTGTATTTTCAATACCCCAATGGGTTTCTTTAGCTTTGTCTCCTCTAGTTTGAATCATTGTTGCTTGAGGCACTTGAACTTGTTGATTTGTTGCTACCCATCAGCCTCCAGGACTAAATCAGATATTTAAGGATTTTGTGGAATGATTATTTTCATCAAGCTGTTTTGTGTCTGATTTGGAAAGGTTCACAGCTTTGGAAAGAATTGCCAAGCAGATGCTTTGTTCTGCAACCTCTCTAGCACTTTGGTCTGCTCATCAGTCTCCTGGGCTTGTCTGAACTGCTGAGCTTTGCAGTGATTATTGAAACTTCAAAAGGGAACTGGATGCTCCCAAAGCTGTTCCTGTTTGATTGGAGATGCTGATTCCTTGCAGAAGGATTGAGGAACATGGAAGCATTCAAGGCAGTAGCGGTCTTTAGCACCACGTCTTTTGTTCCAGGAGTAGCCCCTGTTACTTTAGGAAAACCAGTGAACTCCTTTTTGCTCTACACCAGACAAAACAAGTGCAGCACATAAACTGACATATATTTTCCCATGTATTTTCAAGCTGATTCTATCAATCAGGAACATGGTGGCTCCTCCTCTGAGGTGCACTGGTCATCCCTCAAGTACAATGTTTAGTTCTGTTTTAAGAAATACAATCTTTTCCAAAGGTTTCTTTCCAGCATTCCCAGTCTTTGAGCTAAATATAGGGATAATGTACAAGGCAAAGGCACTCATGTAGGAACAGTGTAAAAGGTTACCAGTCAAATCTGGTAACTCCAGAGCAGGGGCTGTCATCAATGTCTTTTTAAGATATGGAAAGGCTGTCTGATATTCCAGAGTCCAGTGGAACACCTCCTTGGATTTATTTCATGATTCATACAAAGGCTTTTCCAACAGTCCATAACTGGATATCCATTATAAACACAATCCAGTCATTCCCAAAAAGGGACAGAGTTCTTTTATACATGTAAGTTCTGGTGTTTTTCAATTTGCTTCCTTCCTTTCTCTACCCAACTACACTGTCCTTGTGAGTGTGGCAGCCAGATGAGACATGGGCAGATATGGACATGGTACTGAAGACAAAGACAAGATTCTGTGATATCGTAAATGAGCTTTGAATGGTAATATTCAAGCCATTTTCAATGCCATGCTTTTATTACCTCTCCCTGTAATGACTGGACAAGGGTTTCATTGGTGCCAGCTGACTGAAATCAGGAGTAAGCTTGGGTATGGGGGATATGAAAACCAAAGCATCCTAAGCTGAGTGTAAAATATTTTTCCAGAAGCGTCAGTAATTTCAATGGCCACCTGGAGTCAGCACAACTGTCAGCCTGGAATTGTGTTCAAGGTTCTCCCTGGTCTTTTCATGTCAGCTCCTGCTGCAGAGCAGCCAGGGGGCCTGGGCATGCTGCTGGCTTGTTTCCTTTGAGGAGGCTGGGATGAGGAAAGGCCGGGGGGTTGTGTCAAAGAGATGATATTTGAGTGCCCGTGTACGTGCTGGAAGCCTCACAGACTGAGGGGCCCACGACAGGATTGCCCAGAGCTGTCAGGGCTGCACCTTGCTGCCCTGGTGAGAGGTGTTCAGCTGCTCCTTTGCCTCAGACAGAGCCAAGTGCAGCGCTTTTGTGCAGAAACACTTCATTAGCCCTGGTTTGCACAGCTGCAGCTACTGGGCTTGGTGGGCTGCCCGTTTCTGCACTTGGGAATGAGCAGAGTCAGTGATGGGACAGGGCAGGGCATTCCCTACCTGTGCCCATTGTGAAATCCCTCTGCCCCCACTGTGTCACATCCCGCTCCTCAGTGACATCCCGGCCAGCCTGGCACATAGAACTCCCCGTTTCCAAGGACACGAGGCCATTGTCACCGGCACAGGGCAGGACTGCTCAGAGCCTTCAGTGGCTGCAGCAAGAGCAGAGGTGTCAGAGCCACAGCGAGTGTTGCTCCAGCTTGGCTGGTTCCAGCAGCCATTGTTCAAGAGGCCGATCCACCCAGTGAGTGGAGGTAATTATTTACAGTTCTGTGCAGAAAGGGGGACTCAGGGACAAATTCACAAAGCCAGAAGCACAAGAAGCTAGAGTGTCTTAGTATTTATACATTTGAGCAAAGAAAGCGATTAGTGTTCATTGCCTGTGAATTCCCTAGTTCTCTTCATAATGAGTATTCTGTCTGCTGTTGGGTAATGATCCTCTCACTTCTCATGCTCATTAGCCTGCATGCTCAGTCTCTTGCTTCTTCTTAGTGAGAGGTTTCTTGAGTGGGTGGCCATGGTCTGGCCCTGCTGGAATGGCCTTTTACCCTGCCGGAGCTGATTCAGCACAGTTGCTGCATTGCCTTTATGAGGTTGTTCCTTTTCTCGGAGGTTCTGCCAAATGTCCTTGTGCCCATAAATTCTGCATTCTTTGTGTCCACCATCAGTGGTGCATCCTTCTTCCCAAGCCTTGCTGACCTGCCCTCTGTCTGAGGCCACTGAAGCCTGTCAAGCCCTGCATCTCAACAAGGCAATTCAGCCAAGAAGTCACCTGCCTTTCCAAGGCCTGGCCATCACTTCCATCTGGTTGGCTACTTCTTGTTTCATGGGAATCATCTCCCTTCTTGTTGATGGGCCTTGAAAGCTGCAGTAGCCAAACATCCAGGAAGACACTTTCCTAACAAGTATTTTGCATTGTGCAGATTTTTCAGCAGGATCAGTGTCTGTGAGGGAGCGGGAGCAGCCGAGGCAGAGCGGGATGGCAGAGCTGCAGGCCTGGGCAGGATCCAGGGAGTTCCTCAGGGCCCCAATCCGCACTGCGTCCCGCAGGGCCCCCACCAGCACTGCGATGCCCGTCAGGGTGACCCAGAGGTGCCAGGAGCAACAGGTGAGGGGCAGGTGTGGGGCTCTGCGGGTTGGCAGCGGGTGGGGGCTTGGCCATGGTGTTGGTGTCAGGTGCTGCTGAGCCCGCGGGACCTGTTGGGCAGGGCTGGGGCCCCACTGGTGCTCCAAGGGCCCCTTTGAGGCAGCTGCCCGGGGGAAGCGACTCACAGGGATGACACGGAGGAGGTGCCAGTGGAACTGGGAGCCTCTCTGATGGAAGTGGCTCTCAGGGATGACACTGAGGAGGTGCCAGTGGAAGTCACATGTTCTCTGTGCTTTGACACTCAGGAAATTCACGCTCTGGGCATGGCGCATGGCCAAAATGTGTGGATTTCTTATGGTTACATGGTTGTATTGCACTCACCGAATATGCCAGGATAAAGGAAACTCTAAATTTTTTTTTAGTATTAGGAGTAGCCATTACTTTATTCCTGGCTGTGATGCATAGTGGAGATCTCCAGCCACATGCACACCATTTCAAAGCTTTTCTAGTTATGATACACTTGTAGTAAACAAAGAAATTAATTTTCATTGGTTCTAAATTACAGAATTCCTTCCAAAGTTTAATATTCTATCTTCTATTGGGTAGTGATGGCTCCCTTCTCATGGTAATTAGTCCACAATTTTCAGTCTATTTATCATAGCATTTTAGATGTTATCTCCGCCAATTTTGCCTTCAGAATGAAGTAGTTGGATGGCAGTAGTTGCTTTTGCTAAAAGATATGCTTATGCCAACAGACATTTGTGATTTTTGAGTTCCAGTGGAATGTGTCACATACTGTACTATCTGATGAGTTCAGCCAGGCACCCAAATTTTGTAACCTCTGACTAACTTAGGATAAACTATTTCCTATAACTTAGAATAAACTATTATACATCTATTGAAATAATTGCATCGAGAGCTGAGGAAAAGATAAAGGGTTTTGTTGTCTGTGACAGTGTTGAAATTCATCTTTTTGCAGTTGAAGTTGTTCCTGGAGCTGACTCCTGGATGTGCCTCCTTAGTAGCAAATAAATCCCAGTGTCAGGTGTTGCCCTGAATTTCAGATCTCTTTGTGAGCCTCTCTGGATTCTTTGCTTAGCATTGGCCATTTCACTTGTACTCAGGGAGTTGATTTCAAGGGGAGCTTGTGCTTATAAATTTCCAGCAATTGGGAAAGGAGGACTTGCTACTTGAAGGCCTGGCTGCATTAGAAGCTAAGTGAGGGTGGCTCTCTCAGGGCCATTTTGTAGCTGGCTGCTTTCAGAGGGAGAACTGTGTCAAAGCAGCCCTTTTTGGTGATGTGTCAGCAAACCTTTGCAAATCCAGTTCTTGTTGAAAATGGCAGGCCTAGTTAATCAGCATTAATGGAGAGTCGGCTGAAGATTTTACAGAAAATTTCTTTCTCATTTTAGCAAAATGCCAGCGGGGAGTCACACGATGGAAATGTGCAGGTTGTCAAGTTGTACAACCCACTTGGAGGTATGGCTGCCTTTCATATTTTGCTCAATGCCTGTAAGATTTTCAACTTGGTAATTCATTTTTGCAGCATTTTCATTGCAAAGGGGATCTCTTGTGTTCAGGGCTCTCAGCTGGAGGTAGTTTGGCCTCAGGTCAGCCTTGCAGTCTCTTGACACTGCATTCAGCCACTGGATTGTTTTCCCCTGAGAAAGCCTGCCAGTCCTTCCTTGTTCCCATACTGCTTGATGGGTTGGAATTTGGAGCATGGAGGTCAAGGTTTGGACCACCTTATGCACTTACATTCACAGTTGGTAGCTAAGATTTTGGGTTTGGAACACCTCGGCACTGCCATTATCCATTAAATCCAATTGGAAAATTGAAAGAAAATGACCTTGAGGAAGTGGCTTAGAGAATTTCATAAGGTCAATATGGAAAACCATGCTTGATTTAATATTTTGTCTGGGTCATTAATAAGTTTCCCAAAATTCTGTGTTTGGTTTTTTCAAGGAAATTGAAAGGAAGATATTGATGTCATCTTGCCCATGGATTCCAACATTCCCCTCAAAGCACGATGTGCTTAGGAGGTGCCATTTGTATTAAACTGTTCTGAGTGCTGTTTCCCCCAGGAGCCTGGCTCCAGGCAGACACGAGGTGCCCATTCCCCTTCCAGGCACTCAGTGGTGCTGCCTGCAGCAGTGAGCTGAGCCAGGTCCAGCCAGCTGCCCTGAGCAAAACAGGCTCTCACCTGGCTGTGGCTGCAGTCACCTGCCTGCAGGGACATCCCTGCCCCTGCAAGTGCAGCTCTTGCTCTGCCTTAGCCTAGTGCACAGCATTTTAAGGCAGCATCATGGTGGCTTTTTGGAGAGACAAAACTCAACTTCTGAATTTCTCATTGGGGAAGTTCTGTTTCACATTTGAGTGATGATTTGTGTGATTCTTGGTGGTGGTCTACATAGATCCTAAGGGAATATTTAAGATTGAATACCTGGGGTGTGAGGACTGGCATTAGAGAGTCAATTGTGGAATTTGGTGCCACATCTGCTTTGGGCTGGCACAGAGAAATTCAGGTGAGACAGGTCTGGTTGCTGGTAGGGTACAGGGTGCCTTTGCAACATGCTCCATAAAGGACCAGTTAGGGACTGGGCTTTGTCACAGAATCAGAGAATATGGGAGTTTGAAAGGGATCCACAAGGATATGCAAGTGCAGCTCTGTCCCCAAGAATCCACCAAGTACCCGTGGTCCTTGTCCAAATGCTTCCTGAGCTCTGCTGGACTTGGTGCCGTGAGCCCACTAAGTTGTGGGGAGCCTTTCCCAATGCCTGACCACTCTCTGGGTGAAGAACTCTTACCTCATTTTCATCTTCATCTTTGGTCATGGTTCCAGGCACTTTTTGTTAGAAGTCATTCAGGGGTATGATTTTAGGAGGTGTTTTGCTTGAATGCTGTGGGAAGTTTCTGTATCTCCATTGGACTGAACTTCTCAAAACATTAGCAGTGCCTTCACTCTAGAACTGGCACGTTTACACTGTTCTATGGAATTGAAGTGTGTGATATTTGTGCAATTAGGTTTGCAGGCCAAACTGAGAGAGGCATGGTCCAAGGAACAGCAAGTGGAGAAAGGCATTAAAAGTTGGACCTACATTGACAGATTGAAGGAGCGTGTCAAGAAAGGTCAGTCTCTGTGTGTGGCATGGAAGAGACAAAGCTCCTGGATTTCTCAGCAGTACTCATGAAGTCTCCATCAGCCATGGAGCACGAGTTCCTGTTTCAGAACAGTGCCTGGTGTGTCATATCCCCTCCCTCAACCTGCTGGCCACGCTTCCCCTGATGCAGCCCAGGACACGGTTGCCTTTCTGGGCTGCCAGCACACCTTGCCAGCTCATGCCCAGCCTCTGATCCAGCAGCACCTCCAAGTCCTCCCCACCTTCATCCCCAAGCGTGCCTGGGTGCCAGGGCATGTCCCAGCCCCAAAGACGCAGCACTTTGCTCTTGCCCTGGTTGAACCTGATGAGGTTCCCAGGGCCCTACTGGCCAAGGTTTTCCACGTCCCTCTGGATGGCATCCCAGGCCTCTGGTATTGGCAAATTTGCTGAGGGTGCATTTAATCCCACTGTCCATGTCATTCTTGACATAGCCAATGCTTGGGCTTACAAATTGGGAAATCATATCAAAGCACCATGCATAAAAGTAATTCTTCATAAATACCACCCCTCCAATATTATTCCTTTCCATGTATTTTTAATGACTGTTGCTTCCTAATGCTTTACTGTTTGGATCTTTGCTGATCCATAAATGCTGAACAGAGTTTCAAGAGTCTCAGTACATCCTTTTGAATCAACTTCCTTGCCGTTTCCCAACCCCCCCATTTGACAATTGTTCCTCTGTTTTTCCTTTACTGAAGTGAAAATTCCCGAGCTCAGGAGAGCCCCACACAGCTCTCCAGACCTTGCTCCTGAGAGGAAGAGAACGATGCCCACGAACCCTGCCAAATTCTTCCAGAGACCATTCAGGACTGTTTCTCAACATCCCATCAGAGACCAGCTGATTCATTTACTGGCTCTGAAGAATTACAAGAAGGCAGAGCTACTTTCTCACTTAGAGAGAGAGGGAATTGTGGAAAAGGACAAGGAATCCCTTGGAAAAATCCTTCAGGAGGTGAGATCCTGGAGTTGCTGCTGGCAATGCTACCTCTTAGCTGTCTTACTTCAGGGTTTCAATCAGAAATTAAGGAGATGCTTAGGAAATGCTCCCTGTTTACATTTTTCCATCAGCTTGACCCAGTTTCTCCCCTACGGCAAGTCCATGTGAGGAAAGAAAGAAACCTCACAAACTTCGGAGGCATTGTTGTTGTTTTTCTAGAATGGCTGGCAATGATACATTCTTTGTAATGCTGTTGCTTCTCATGCCTTTTTTTAATCCTCACGCTTCTCCTTGCACTGTTTAACTGCTTCATGGAGTAACTTGACAGGGTGAAACTCTCAACTGGGTGAAACACTTAGCTGAGCTCCTTAAAATATCCTGGGACAAGTTTCAGAGGAGAGAATTTTGGTAGCTGCATAGGGCAGCATTTCACTTGAATGGAGTTGGTGGCCTCTCAATGGTACCTGGCTTCTTCTGGGATCCGTGGGGATTGCCTTCCAGGGAAGGGTGTTCCAGGCAAATCCCCCATGATAGAGGTGGTGGCCCAGCTTTGAGCACAGGGGTTCTTTGCTGTTGTGTGGATCGAGTCTTCAGCTTCCTTGGAACCCTATTATTATTCAGTGACTTTTCCTGTTGTCCTTTTAGTTCTGCTGGTTTTCTTTATCACTTGATGTCCTTATTTCTTTATCATTCATACAATTGACATTGATTGCAGGATGCAGTGGCTGTTTCCTTCCTTTTTCAATACTCCCCATCCCTGTAGGCTGTTGCTGAATTATGCAAGCCTTAAGTAGCATCTAAAGTGGCAATATTGCCTTTTTAGCTATGAAAGAAGTGATGCTAGGATTTCAAAGCTCAGCTCCTTAGAGGGTAAGAGGTGAAAAAAATTTTACCTTTCTCTTTCTTTATGTCAATGTTTAAGGAGATTTTGAAGGAGTATTTTCTTGTTTGCAGTGTGAACTGCCTCAAGGTACTGGTTTGCATTCTGAAAGGCCTGTGTGAACAGCACTTCATCCTGAAAACTGTTATTCACCTTTTTCTCAACTTCAAAGGGAGGTGGTGTTGGTTTTGGCTAGAGATGAAAAACCAGTTGGGTGAATTTGCTGAGCTCTTATACTCCCAGCCTTCCTTCTTCCAACAAAGCCTTAGCTCTGCTTTTAGGAAGTGAATTTGTGATTCTGGGTATCTTGGTTACTTTTAAACTGTTGAAGTGTAGCTCTAGGCAGATTATCTCATACAAGTGTTCCATAGAAAGCTGAAGCTTCCTCTGAGCAAGCCCTTGAGAAAGAGAAGCACTTCTGTTTGCAGAGACAAATGCCAGCATCCTGTGGTGCGACATGGGATGGTGAAAACGTGCCCTGTTAGAGGCCCAGGCTGTGCTCTGCCATGGCAATGCAGCTGGGTGAAACAAGAGGGCAGCCGGAGTCCTCCTGAGGGTGGAAAAATAGGGATTTGCCCGTGGAGATGATGTTCTTCATGTCCTACTCAAAAGAAAAGGAAACAGAAAGGAAAAACCTGGCCTCTCCATGTATTTCAAATGGTGAAGACTGAGACTTCTGGCATAGTGTACTTTGACTCTCAAAGCTGTGTTAAAGACCAAAACTCCTGGATCCCTGGTGCAGGGAGAGGTTTTCACAGTGTCCATTTCCTCCTTTGCTTACAGCAGTTAGGCATTTACTTATATCCAAATTTCTACAGCCCAAATGGACCACGCCTGTTAAATCTTGTTGCCTCTTACATGTCAGCTGCTCTGTTCTTCACACTGAACAAAAGTCCTGGAAATCTGGTGCGTGATTTCCTTTTCAGCTTTGCTGTAGCTTTGCAGTACCAGTGTTACGTGTGTAGTCTGCCTTCAGGTGTAATGAACATGTATGTTTGAAATGTCTGTCCTTAGGTAGCCAACCTGGATGCAAATGAGGATTCTTTCAGTCTGAAGGAACATTTCTTTAAAGACATTCAGGAAGATTGGCCTGGCTACAGTGAAAGGGATAGACAGACATTGGAGGTGACCCTTTCTCAGTAAGTTCATTCAGGACAACAAGCATTTCAGAAAACCCTCTGGGGAAATGAAGGTCTGTTTTACCTGTGAGGGAAGAGCCATGACTGTTGATATTTTTGCCTTGTAACGTGAAATATTGGACCATGCTTACAGAAAACCAGCTGCGTCTCAGAATGCCACCAGTACCAGCCCGACACCATCTCTGGGACCTTCTGAAAGAGATCCTCCACCCAGAACTGCTCAGGTATTTTGTGAATATTTTAAACCTTCTCCCCCATGTCTGCTGTTTTATCCCACTTGCTCTTGATGTCCAAGCTGTGATGTGAAGCAGTACTGTTGTCTTTATATCATATGAACCTGGAGCATGCACTTCTAATGGGATTCCTCTATGCTTTTCAAGATGGTTGCAATGTCAAAGCCTGCAACAAGCTTGCACACATGCCTTGTTTCTCATGGTGCATAGGGAACTCTGCTAAGGACAAGATGTGGACATGGTTTTGGTTCCTGGCCGTGTCTGTGCGGGCTTCTTGATGATATGGCAGCTCTAGTACTTGAAACATGCACGGACACGCCAGTGCTACTGTTTGAAGAGAAATCATAGGGAAGTCAGGAATAAGGACAAATTCCAGGAGTGAGGTTTTTGTAGGAAACTTGTTTTTCTCTCCTAAGCAGCACTTAGGCCCCCATTTTTGTTCCATGGGTGAGGAGGGAACTCTTGAGTCATGAGGGAATGCCTTGGACTTGTCAGGCTTAAAATCAAGACATGGCCTGTTTTCTTAGCAACACAAGAGGGCAAGGCAAACCCTTTGAAAGTATCTTGGAAAATGCTGCATAAAAGATTCCTTTTCTATACCTTAAAGAATTCCCTTTAAACAGAGGAGGGAGGACACAGCTCTGCCTTCCCCTTCTCTCTGTTGTTATCATCTCTGCTCTGGACACGCTGTGACCGGCAGCCACCAGCGGCTTCTTGGGGCAGCTTTAGGGAATGGTGTGGGTTTGTGACAGCAAGAGCTGAGTGTGTTCCTCACGAGTCTAGGCAGAAACAGGGAGCAAGATAAAACCAACCTGAGCTCCCCGTTTTGGGGAAGCCTTTGACAGAGTGCTGAAGGGAGTGTGTTTCTCCCAAAGCCTGTGAGCCACAGAGCAGGAGAAAGACTTGCTGAATACTCAGGGGAGGAAGTAGGAATGAAATAGAGAACATTTTTAGCTGCAGCAGCTCCTCATATTGCAGGTCATGTTAGGTAAGAAAGGTATTTTTCCAGCCATTGCCAGTTCAGAAATGCTGCGTTTTCAGAATGGGAGCAAAACTAATTGGGATCATCTTTGCAGAAACGACCTCTGGCTTCTGACTTTCTCCATCCTGTGATGAGCAAGAAGCAGAGGATTGACCAAGAGCCCAGTGATGTCCAGCCAGCAGCTGGTGGCCACACTCCTTCTTCCTTGGACCTGCCTTCCACATCCTGCTCAACTTTGAACCTGCCTCCAAGTGTCAGCTCCTTTTCAAGCTCCACCACTGAAATAGAACAAAAAAGTGGAATTCAGACACATTCTGGATTCCTAGTGTCTGCCAGGGTGCAGGGGAAGACTCCCAAATCCAAAGGTGAGAAAAGAGAATTCAAAAGGCTGTCAAACATCCCATGCTTTGGATTTTTATAAAATGCTTGCCATGATCAAAGCCAAAGAGATGAGCAGAGAGCACAGGCAGAAAAGGAGTCACACAATCCAAGTGCCAAGGGGATTAAACAGAGGGACCACTTTTACGTATGCTTCCATTTAATTTTTACTGGATATTTGTATGATTCTTTAGTCTTATCCAGCTTCTCATCCACCGACACCTCCAAGTCCTCCCCACCTTCATCCCCAAGCCTGTCTCTGGTGCCAGGGCATGTCACAAACTCAAAGATGCAGCACTTTGCACTTGCCCTGCCTGAATCTGATGAGGTTCCCAGGGTCCCAGTTCCCAAGCTTGTCCTCGTCTCTCTGGATGGCATCCCAGGACTCTGGTATTGGCAAACTTGCTGAGAGTGCATTTAATCCCACTGTCCATGTCATTGTTGACACAGCTCCATGCTTGAGCTTACAAACTGGGGAAATCGTATAAAAGCAACATGCATAAAAGGAATTTTTCACAAAAAGCTCCCATCCAGTATCACTCCTTTACCAGCTTGTAATGACTGTTTCTTTTTATTTCTTTACTATTTGGATTCTTATAGACCTGTGAATGCCAAACCATTAGAGGTTCAACAGCCTTGGTACATCGTTTTGTCCCAACATCTTTGTCTTCTCCAGACGTCCAGTTTGAACTGTTTGTTTCTGGTTTTCCCTCCCTTTAGGAGAAAAAGCAGAGGTGAGAGGAGCCCAAGAAAACAATTCAGGGCCTGTGCCTGAGAAGAAGAGGATGATGCCTGTGAGGCTTGCAGACATCGACTGGAGCGGCTGCGCTGCTGTTTACGGCCGGCCCTACAGGGACAGGGTGATTCATTTACTTGCCCTGAGGGATTACAAGGAGCCAGAGTTGCTTGCTCGGCTGCAGAGAGATGGAGTCAGGCCAAAGGACAAGGATTCCCTTGGAAAGATCCTTCAGCAGGTGAGATCTTGGAGCCTGTGCCAGCAATTCTTCCATCATGCTGTTCTGCTGTTCATAATTGTACTACTTCCTCACCTGTTCAAATTAGAGGCTTTTCCAATTCTTCTTCGAGTTAAGTTCCACTGCTTTTTCTTTCTGATAGGCATTCATAAGAGGAATAACCATGGAAAGATGCCTTAACTCCTTCTTTCCTATTTAAAAATTCCCCATAGCCGTAGGTGGTTGCTGAATTATGCAAGCATTATTATATTAAATAGGATTATTTCCTCCATGGCTAAGAAAAAGCATTGTGGAACCTAGTCAAAGAACTCAAATTCAATGTGGATGCAGATTCAGTTGATCCCACAGTGACTTTTGAGAACTCATTCCCTGAACCTGGGCAGTTTGTTGCTGGGTTTGCCCAGGGCAGTGGCAGGGCTTTTTCACCCTGAAGACATTCCCAATATAATGAGAGCCATGTTCTGCCATCCCAGCTGAAGTAGCTCCTTTAGATTGCTGTAGTTTGCATAGAGGTGGAATGAACATTTGTTTTCCTGAATGTCTGCCTGTAGGTAGCCAACCTGAATGCAAGGGATAATTCCTTCAGTCTGAAGGAACATCTGTTCCAAACCCTTCAGACTGATTGGCCTGGCTACAGTAAAATCGATAGAGAGAATTTGAGGTTGATACTTTCTAGGTAAGTTCAGTCTTTTGGGGAAGGAAAAGAGCCTTTTCAGAAAAAGCCCAGGGAAATGAAGCCGGGATTCTTAGAATATGCTGCCCCAGCAGAGGCCCATCACGGTGATGGAATCCAACTCCTGGCCCTGCACAGGACACCAGAGGCATCACACCCTGTGCCCAAGAGTGTTGTCCAAACTCTTCTTGAGCTCTTGGTGCAGTGGCCACTGGCCTGGAGAGCCTGTTGCAGGGCTCAAGCACCCTCTGGGGCACAAATATTTTCCTGATATCCTGCCTAAAGCTCCCTCAAGGCAGCTTCATGCTGTTTCCTTGAGACCTGACACTGAAGGACTCTGTTTTCTATACAAGGAAAGAACTATGACAGTTGATATTTAGGCCTTGTAACATGAAATATTGGACCATCCATACAGAAAATCAGCTCCATCTCACAACCTCACCAGCCGCAGCCAAGCAACATCACCAGGGCCTTCTGAGAGAGATGCTCCAGTAAGACGTGCTCAGGTATTTTGTGCATTTTTTAACATTCTGGACTGTAGAGTAAATTTCATCAGACTTGCTGGTGGTGTAAAAGCTGTGATGGAATGTGCAGGAGCAGGCCTAAGCATCTTTTGCCTCAGACATTCTGAGTGCTGTGACAGGAAGGGTGTGACAAGAAGAGAGGATCCTGCAGGGGTGGAGCAGCATTGTTCTGAGTCAACTTTCTGCTCTGCCTGGAGACTTGAGCTCCGTCCCCAGCCTCAACTCATTCCCTGGAGAAGGGCTCCAAGGGCTGGCTCTTCATGTGTGACAGAACTGCATAAAAAAAATCTCCTGTGCATTGGAGGCTGCACGAGGCTGAGGCAGATGGGGCCCTCTCACTCCCTTCTCCCTTCTCCCTCTGTCTCTCTGTCCCTCTCATTGTTGACCCCAGCTCTGCACTATCCACATGGCTGGACAAAGCACAGGATCTACAGAATGGTGATATTCCCTCCCTCCCTGCTCTGCCTTAATTTCTCTCCTCCCTCCCTGTGCCTGGGCACAGCATGGCTGTCCTGTTCTGCTCCATCCTTGGCCCTGAGCTTTGCTGTGCTTGTGGGGAGCTTGTGGCCGTGTGCTGTGCCTTGTGAGGCAGCACCTTTGAGAAGCTCCTTGGGAGGAGCTGAGAGATGAGTAAAGGGCCCTGAGCAACAGTAAGGGCTTGTTGGGAACCACTTGTGAAACTCTCTTGTACAAATGGAAGGGCTTGTTAGCCAACAGCTTTTGAGTCTGCAGAGTGGGGAGCCTGCTGGATTTAAGACAGCTGTACCTAAAAGCACAAGGGTTTCTTGACATGTGGCTGCCATCTGTGTTCATCCTGATGAGAATTCACAGCCAACCATCACACCCTGTACTGCTGGGTTATAATAGTGATGCAATAATCTTCTTTTTAACACATAAAACTCTAAAACAGCCAGGTTCCTCTTTAATAAATCATGTGGGTGTGAGACAGCAAAAGCTGAGTCTTTTCCTGGTGTGTGCAAGCAGTAATTGGGACGTAGACAAAACTTACTGGGCATCCCCATTTTGGGGAGGCTTTGCTGGAGCTGCTGAAGGCAGTGTCTACTTCCCAAAGCCTTTTAGCAGTAGACGTGGAGAAGGACTTGCTAAGTCCTAAGATGAGACAGTAGGAATGCAGCAGAGCAGATATTTACCTGCAGGTCATCCATGTTCGACAGCTAGTTTGAGTTAAAAATGATGTGTTTTCAACCTTTGCCAGTTCCCAAATGCTGCTTTTCTAGAATGGGAGCCAAAGCTGATCCTGATCATAGATGAAGGAATTATTTTGCTGTTGTTGCAGAAACGGCCTCAGGCTTCTGGCTTGACCAGTCCTGTGAGGAGCAAGAAGCAAAGGATGGAGCAGTAGCCCAGTTACGTCCAGGCAGCAGCTGGTGGCCACTCTTCTTCCTGGCTGCTGCCTTTGACATCCCATTCTACTTCTGACCTGTCTCCAAGTCTGGGCTCCATTTCCCCTGCACCCTTAAGTTTCAAGAAAAAGACAAATTTGGAGTTCTAGAATGCCAGCCCTTGTGTGCAGATGACTACCGTGTGCAAAGAGATGTGAAGAGAGCTGGGGAGGCTGAAGCTGTAGTGTCCCTTGGATTTCAATGAAGGTATTAATGTGCTGCTTTTCCTAACTCCAGTGTGGATACCAGTGGAGTAAAACTTGATTTTTAAGAGAAGCCTCTGTATGAATTAAGGTGCAAGCAAGACCATATTTCAGAGTTAATACTACAGATGTTATTTAGAAGTAAATGTGAACTAGGGAGATAGAAAGAATAAAGGAGGAGGTGGGCCAGGTGGGGGGAAGTGCTGAGATGGACACCGAGGTGGGTTAGGCCCGGACGGGCCCTCCCTTCCTGCAGTGCAGTTGCACAGGCTCAGCTGCAGCAGTGGTGCTGCATCCCCTCATCGAATGTGCAGTGCAGGAGGGGAGGGAGAAGTGTGTGTGTGTGTGGTACAAAAGACTGGAAATTGCTCCCAGCCTGTGTCAGAGCAGGGATGTTGGCAAGGGCAGTCAGGCCTCCTGCAGCTCTGGGCTCTGGGGCAGCTGCGGCCTTTGGAGCAGGCGCGGCAGGGCCCTGGCTCACACTGGATACAGCCAGGGATGCTCCGTGCAAGGCTGAGGGCAGGGCTGGCCCTGCAGGGGAGCAGTGCAGTCAGGCCTGTGCTGGGGCTCTTGCCAACAAATGTCACTGGGCAGAAGGCAGCAGTGCAGGCTACTTCTTCTCAGGTGACTCCCAAAATGTTGAAAGGCACTGTAGTTTTCTTTTCAAAATTATCCTGCATGCCAGAAATGTGCATCTGGACTGGGATGCATCCTTGGCACAAGTTGTTTTCAGTCCTGGTACTGAATTCCAACTTGTTAAAGATTTACTGCTTGTAAATATTAATATCAGGATGGCTTAAATTGTTTATTCCCTTGGGGAGGGAGATTTTGTGATCCAAAAAGAACCAGGTCTTCAGGCCCAGTGGAACAGAAGCATTGGTGTGAGAGTGGTGGGAAGTGGCATCTATTGTTCTCATTGGCACTTCATCTTGGATTTGTATCATAAGCTTGATAAACCACACTTTGTTGATTTGAGGGAGAAAGGATTGAAGAAGGTTTGACTTCTGTCAGTGGCTTTAGGCATTAATGTGTTTTGGCCTCCTTAGGAGCAGATGTGTCTTGGGTTGTTGTTGTTTTTGTTGTGGTTTCAGACTTGTCTAGAGTTTGGTTTTAGGTCTGTATTACAACAGCCTCAGTTTTGCAAACTTCCCAGAAGGGTGGTGGCTCACGGAGAAAAATAGCTCAAATGTCAAACTGAGAGCATTTGTACTGTTTTACATGAATAAAACAAACTGGCCAGGCTTGGTAACCTCTGAGTGTGCCTCCAGGCTCTTTTAAAGCAAAGATCATGAAATTCTAAACTCTGCAGAAATGTTGGCATGCCCTAATTTTCTTTTGATTTCTCCTTCCCAGGGTAGTCCCAGCTACTCTGAGATGAAGAGCAGGTGCCAGTACCTCCACAAGAAACTGACCCACATTGAGCAATGAGTGTCTGAATTTGGCCAGCAGCAAGAGGAGTGCTGGCACCGGTCGTCTGCATCAGCAAGGGAAAATCTCTGAACTCCGGCTTTTTTATTTTAAAAGAAGAAGATTAGTTGTTTTAGGATTCTTCAACTTATCAATGAGGAGATAATTATTTGTTAAAAACATAGGTTTAGTTCCTCTAGGATTATAGAAGTTAGCATTGAACTGTAGTAATAAAGAAGTTGCTTTATTTTTAACTCCTTCTCTTGTTGTCACTCATGTCATATTCAGAGTGTCGTTCTTCTGGTCAATTCTTCTCTTCAAGACTTAGGTTTGCCCACTGAATGAGTTTTGTCAGTAGAGGGTGTTAGCCCGCTGCCTCTACTGTGAAGTGGTGCACATTTTAAGAAAAGATTGCAGCAAATGGAAATTCTTTATGATTAGAAGAAGCCTGTTTTCCGACCTTTCTTGTTAATTTAAGATCTTTGCCTGAAGTGGTGGAAGGTGTAGAGGTTTGGACAACTCCCTCCCACAATCACCTTGTTCCGGAGGGTTACAGACGAGTGCACATGGGCTGCTCTAAGGTCTCAGCTGAAGTAGCTCTCAGGACTGCTTGTAAATCATGACCTCACCTTGTCAGTGAGCCAAGGAATATTCAGATCTTTGCAAGAGTTTTGTAAAACAGTTGGAGAAGTGTTGGAGACAAGGTGCTTCAATGGGTTTTAAAAGAAAAATTAGGTTCAAATGTCCCTATGGAAATGCTGTCCATTTCTTTACATATTTTAAACTGCTCTGTCTCAACCAGCCTTTCTAGAGAGACACAGATGTTGGTTCCTGCACAGACCTATGGGGACTGACGCCGGCAAGGAGGCCTGTTCACAGACACGAACAGGACGGGGCTGCTGTGGAAAGTGCCTCCAGCTGTTTTATTTTTCAGCATCAGTCTCATTACAGGATTATGACAATGGGAAGATGCTGGCAGCTCACATTCCAGGCAGCAGGCCAGAATACTTAATGTTACAACTTACTTTATAAGCTTCTTGACCAATCACACAAAGCAAAAGCATATTGACAGTAGTTCTAGCCAATCACCATAAGCACACGTGCCTTTGGTTAAAACAATGCTTGCTTATTTGGAATACAATACCCACTTGTAAGCCTTAAAACACAACGCACAGAGCTCCTTTATTAAGCTTTAATCTTCCTAATATCTTGCTAGATAAGCTTTCTGCAACTTGGAGAGCTTTTCAGACAAGCATTAATACACAGGCCATTGTTCTATTTGCCCTTGCTTTTTCTACAGTTTAAATAATTTTTCTGCTGACCCATCTCATGACTGCTGCTTTAGCTCTACTCACAGTTCTGCTGTATCTGAGGCCTGCCTTTTGCAGCTTTCCCCAAAACCTTCTGATTTTGTGGATTCCCACAGGGACTTTGAAGTCAAGTCCTTTTCCTAAGTTTCCTGCCATTTATTTATTTAGCTGAAATGGTAGACCAGTTATCAGCAAAGCCATAACCTCTTTTGGGGAAAAACAGGAAATTGAAGGAGGATAACATTTGGGAAGGCTCATTAGGACTGTGAATGCTTCTTTCTTCCTTGGAGAGTATTCTACCAATTCCTGAATTGTTTCCATGCAATGATGTTGAGTCCTCATACGTGAGAGACCTTGAGGTGTTTTGTGATTGAACAGCTGAGCCATCGTTGCCCTTCTGTTCTCCTTCAAGTGAAGTTCAGCAAAATGTCACCTCTTAAACGTGGAAATTTGGGTCCATTTTTGCCTGGGGCAGGGGTTGCTCCTACAGCTCTGCAGTGCAGCAGTCCCAGGAATGCTGCCATGGGGGACATGGGGTGAATTGTGCTGGGGAACTGTGGGAACCCAGGAAATTCCTCTGGCTGCTCTGGAGGACTGGGGACCCTGTCAGGGGGCTCAGAGACCTTGGCCCAGAGCCCAAGACCCCTGTGCCTTTGATTTAGCTCTTGGAAAAAACCATTACCAACCTTGTATGAAGAATTACAAGCCACCAAAGTTAAAGTAGAAGGAGAGTGAATTTATCACAGGGTAGAAAAATGGATTTTTGGGGTTTTTAGAATGGGGGTTCAGGGGGCAAGATGGAGGAATCTGGGCGTGTCCAGCCTTTCTCCTTCTTCTTGGCCTCCAACTTCTGCTGTGATGTTGGCACTTTTAGATCGGTTTAGAGTAGAAGCTCACTGTCTAACCTAGATGATCAATATTGGAAAGTAATCGTAAATATTGTACACGTAGTTTTTAGTATAAAAAGATAACACCGCCCAGGTGCAGGCAGAGTGCCTTGGACTGTCTTGCTGAGTGGACTTCGGCAGGACAGGAGAAAGAATTTTATAGATAAGATACAATAAACAACCTTGAGAATGAGAAATGAGGAGCTCTGACTCCTTCTTCGACCGCCGGGCAGGGAAAAGAGACTTTCTAACTCTTCTTGGGGTCACTCTGACCAGCGAGAGACCCTGAGAGGGAGCCTTCTGTTGGCCTGGGGGCTGCTGCTGGTTGACAGAGCAAGCAAGAGTGCTGCTGGCCAAAGGGTGAGCAGAAAACGAGGATTTTTCATGGTGACCCCTTCATGATTGATCTTTCCTTTTATGGAATTTCTTCTAACTAATTCTACACATCATAAAAAAGTTATATTTCCATGCTTTTACAAGTCTAATCTTCATGTTCTCAGCTGTTTCTATTTTCCCCTCCAGTTCCCTGTGTGTTGGGGCTGGCTTCCCTAGGGGGCAGGTGTATCAATGTCCTGGTCCCATCCCCTTTTATTGCTGCAGGAGTGCTTGGGAACACTTCAAATGGTCCTTTCCACTTTTCTTTAAGTGCCTTGTTGCTGTGCTTTCTGACATAGACACTGTCCCCTGGTTGATGAGGATGTACCAGGGCATCCAAAGTCATCAGGGATGCTCATACCCAAAGTTTCAGCAGAGATGAGAGCACTTTTCACCAAGATGGTAAAAAAGGACTTCAATTATCATTTCCTATCACATGACTGCCTCTATCTGGAAGGGATAGGAACTTGGTAAGGTCTTCCATAGAGCATTTCATGTGGGATGACTTTTTCTTTAAAAGCCACTGGAATTCTGATCCTCAGAAGTGGCAGGGGAAGCACTTTTGCCCACCTTATTGAAGTTTCCTGGAAAATTTTACTAATTTCTCTCTTTTGACTCTGATTTTTTCTCTCAGTCTTGATGCTGGGATAAGACCTCCATGGGCAGAGTAGGTCTCATTTAACTGGGAGTGTTTTGCATACATTTTGTACACTTTCAGCTATGAAATGAGAATCTTAATCTGCTGGCATTCCAAAAGGAATCCTTAATCAGAGTACTATTGATTTTTGACTGGAGGTATTTCTCTAGCTTTGTTGATGTGACAAGGAAAAGCCTCTGGCCATGCAGAAAATGTGTTCCCTAAACCCAATAAGTATTTATATGTACTTTTTATTAACTCAGAAAATTGTCCTTGTCATTAATATCTGGTACTACTTCCCTGTTTTGGGATCCTGAAGGGCAGTCTTTTGTAAAACTGTGCATTGATCTATGAGCAGAGTTTACATTTCAGCTGTCACCGTCCTTGTCAGCCTAACACTAAGGAGCTGCCTTTCCAAATTTTCTCCTGTACCTTCAATACCCCAATGGGTTTCTTTGTCTTCTCTAGTTTATGTCATTATTGCTTGAGGCCCTCTAACTTGTTGATTTGTTGAAACCTACCATCCTGTAGGACTGAATCAGAAATTTAAGGATTTTGCTGAATGATTGTTTTCATTGTGGTGTTCTGTGTCTGATTTGGAAAGGTTCACAATTTGGAAAGAGTTGCCAAGCAGATGCTTTGTTCTGCCACCTCTTTAGCAGTTTGGTCTGCTCATCAGTCTCCTTTAGGCTTGTCTGAACTGGTGAGCTCTTCAGTCCATTATTGCTACTTTAGCAGGGAACTGGATGCTCCCAAAGCTGTCCCTGTTTGATTGGAGATGCTGATTCCTTGCAGAAAGATTGAGGAGTACAGCAGGGTTCAAGACAGTGGCTGTCCTTAGCACCACGTCTTTTGTTCCAGGAGTAGCCCCCGTTACTTTAGGAAAACCAGTGAGCTCCTTTTTGCTCCACACCAGACATACCCATGTGTGGCACATAAACTGACATTTTTTTCCCATTTACTTTCACGCCTATTCTATCAATCAGGACTGTGGTGGCTCCTGCTCTCAGGTGCACTGGCCACCCCACCCCTTGGAGACAATGTTTTCTTAGGTGTTCTTCTAAGAATAATTCTCTTTTCCACAGGGTTCTTTCTTGCATTCCCAATCTTTGAGATAAATATGGAGTTACTGTGCAAGGCCAAGGCACTCATGTGTGAACAGGGCAAAGGGATCATTCAAATCTGGTATCTCCACTGCAGAGGCTGTCATCAATGTCTTTTTAAGATATGGAAAGGCTGTTGGACATATTGGAGTCCGCTATAACACCTGATGGGATTCCTTTCATGGTTCATACAAAGGCTTTTCCAACAGTCCCTAACTGGGGATCCATAACCATCACAATCCAGTCATTCCCAAGAAGGGACACAGTTGTTTTACAGATGTCGGCTCTGATGTTTGAGAAAGAGCTTCCTTCCTTTCTGTCCCTAAAATGAACTGTCCTTGTGAGTGTGGCAGCCAGGAAAGCAAACATGGGCAGATATGGACATGGTCTTGAAGACAAAGACAAGACTTGGTGACAAGGGAAATGAGCTTTGGATGGTAATATTCAAGCCATTTTCAATGCCATGCTTTTATTCCCTCTGCCTGTAATGGGTTCTTTGTTGCCAGATGCCTGAAATCAGGAGTAAGCTTGGGTATGGGGAAAAGGGAAAGTAAAATGATCAAAAGCTGAGTATAAAATATTTTTCCAGATGCATCAGTAATTTCAATGGTCACTTGCAGTCAGAACAACTGTCAGCCTGGAATTGTGTTCAAGGTTCTCCCTGGTCTTTCCATGTCAGCTCCTGCTGCAGAGCAGCCAGGGGGCCTGGGCATGCTGCTGGCTTGTTTCCTTTGAGGAGGCTGGGATGAGGAAAGGCCGGGGGGTTGTGTCAAAGAGATGATATTTGAGTGCCCGTGTACGTGCTGGAAGCCTCACAGACTGAGGGGTCCACAACAGGATTGCCCAGAGCTGTCATGGTTGCACCTTGCTGCCCCGGTGAGAGGTGTTCAGCTGCTCCTTGGCCTCAGAGAGAGCCAAGTGCAGCACTTTTGTGCAGAAACACTTCATTAGCCCTGGTTTGCACAGCTGCAGCTACTGGGCTTGGTGGGGTGCCCGTTTCTGCACTTGGGAATGAGCAGAGTCAGTGATGGGACAGGACAGGGCATTCCCTACCTGTGCCCATTGTGAAATCCCTCTGTCCCCACTGTGTCACGTCCCGCTCCTCAGTGACATCCCAGCCAGCCTGGCACATAGAACTCCCCGTTTCCAAGGACACGTGGCCATTGTCACCGGCACAGGGCAGGACTGCTCAGAGCCTTCGGTGCCTGCAGCAAGAGCAGAGGTGTCAGAGCCACAGCGAGTGTTGCTCCAGCTTGGCTGGTTCCAGCAGCCATTGTTCAAGAGACCGATCCACCCAGTGAGTGGAGGTAATTATTTACAGTTCTGTGCAGAAAGGGGGACTCAGGGACAAATTCACAAAGCCAGAAGCACAAGAAACTAGAGTGTCTTAGTATTTATACATTTGAGCAAAGAAAGCAATTAATGTTCATTGCCTGCAAGTTCCCTAGTTCTCTCCATAATGAGCCTCTCACTCCTCATGCTCATTAGTCTGCATGCTCAGTCTCTTGCTTCTTCTTAGTGAGAGGTTTCTTGAGTGGGTGGCCATCATCTGGCCCTGCTGGAATGGCCTTTTACCCTGCCAGAGCTGATGCTGCATTGCCTTTATCAGTTTGTTCCTTTTCTTGGGGGTTCTGCCAAATGTCCTTGTGCCTGTAAATTCTGCATTCTTTGTGTCCACCATCAGTGGTACACCCTTCTTCCCAAGCATTGCTGACCTTTCCTCTGTCTGAGGCCACTGAAACCTTTCAAGCTCTGCACCTCAACAAGGCAATTCAGCCAAGAAGTCACCTGCCTTTCCGAGGCCTGGCCATCACTTCCAGCTTGCTGGCTACCTCTTGTTTCATGGGAATCATCTCCTTTCTTGTTGATGAGCCTTGAAAGCTGCATTAGCCAAACATCCAAAAACACATTTTCCAAACAAGTATTTTGCATTGTGCAGATTTTTCAGCTGGATCAGTGTCTGTGAGGGAGCGGGAGCAGCCGAGGCAGAGCGGGATGGCGGAGCTGCGGGCCTGGGCAGGATCCAGGGAGTTCTGCAGGGCCCCAATCCGCACTGCGTCCCGCAGGGCCCCCACCAGCACTGCGATGCCCGTCAGGGTGACCCAGAGGTGCCAGGAGCAACAGGTGAGGGGCAGGTGTGGGGCTCTGCGGGTTGGCAGCGGGTGGGGGCTTGGCCATGGTGTTGGTGTCAGGTGCTGCTGAGCCCGCGGGACCTGTTGGGCAGGGCTGGGGCCCCACTGGTGCTCCAAGGGCCCCTCTGAGGCAGCTGCCCGGGGGAAGCGACTCACAGGGATGACACGGAGGAGGTGCCAGTGGAAATGGGATGTTGCTCTCATGGATGCAAGTGGCTCTCACGGATGACACTGAGGAGGTGCCAGTGAAAGTCAGATATTCTCCAAACGGTGACACAGGGAATTCATGCTCTGGTCATGAGTCCTGGCCAAAATGCATGGATTTCTCATGGTTCCAAGTTTGTACTGCACTCACGGAAAAGGTCCAGATAAAGGAAATTCTCTAACAGTATTTTCTACTATTAGGAGGATATATAACTGTATTTCTGGCTGTGATGCATAGTGGAGAACTCCAAACACATGCACACCATTTTCAAAGCTTTTCCCCTTATTGATTTGATTTTTATCAAACAAAGAAATTAACCCTCATTAGTTCTAATTTAGAGTTCCATTAAGTAATATTCTGTATTCTTTTGGTATTGATGTCTCCCTACTCATGCTAATTAATTCACATTTTTCAGTCCATTTATCATAGCCTTTTAGATTTTATCTCAGCCAATTTTGCCTTCTGAATGAGGCAGTTGCATGGCAGTAGCTGTTTTTGTTTAAAATGTACTTAGGCTGACAAACATTTTAGTGATTTTTAACCTCTACCGGAATGTGGCACATTGGGTACTAAATGATGAGTTCAGCCAAGCAAGTTCAGCCAAGTTCAGTCCAAATTTTGTTACATCTGATAAACTGTTTCCATTTCACAACTATGCAAAAAATTGCATCTAGAGCTGAGGAAAAGAGAAAGGGATTTCATGTGTGTTGAGAGTTGCAATTCAGATTGTGCAGATGAAATTCTTCTCAGAGCTGACCCTGTGTTGTGCTTCCATAGTGCCAAATACATCCCAGTGCTGGGTCCTGCCCTGAGTTCTTGATCGTTTTGTGAACCACTCTCACCAGGAGTGTTAGCTGAGTCAAGCTGGCCAGGTCCATTGTACTCAGGCACTTGATTTCAAGGGAAGCCTGTGCCTAGAAATTCCAGCAACTGGGAAAGGACGACTTGCTACTTGAAGGCTTGGCTGCATTAGAGGCTAAATGAGGGTGGCTCTCTCAGGGCACTTTTGCAGCTGGCTGCTTTCAGAGGGAGAACTGTGTCAAAGCAGCCCTTTTTGGTGATGTGACAGCAAACCTTTGCAAATGGAGCTCTTGTTGAAAATGGCGGGCCTAGTTAATCAGCATTAATGGAGAGTCGGCTGAAGATTTTACAGAAAATTTATTTTCCTTTTTAGTCAAACGCCCATGAGGGATCGCACAATGGAAGTGCAAAGGATGTCAAATTGTATAACACACTTGGAGGTATGGCTGCCTTTCATATTTTGCTCAATGCCTGTAAGATTTTCAACTTGGTAATAAATTTTGGAAGCATATTCTCAGTACAGGGGATCACTTGTGTTCAGAGATCTTGATAGTGGAGTCCTGGAAAATGTTAAAAATAGTCTTTGAAAATATTAGGCCTTGTATTTTCTCAGATCACTGCACGTGCGTAAGCAGTATGATAAATGATATAATTGTTAGATGTGATGATTGTTTAGTAGTTAATTGTAATTATTATATAACCATAAGAAGAATCGTGAGAAACTATGTTGGAAATTTAAAGGGGGCTATGTTTAGCTGAAATCTGTGTATACAATAGAAAAATATGTTTGATAATTATCATGAAAGTTATATAACGATAGAGTATAAAACACGTTCACCTTGAATGTATGGTTGGAATCAGATTTGGGTGGAAATCACCCCGATTCCCAGAGCTCTTCAATAAAAAGCACCGCATATAATCGCTTCTGTGATTATGTGGTTTTGAACGCTAACAATCTCAACCTGGAGGCTGTTTGGCCTCAGGTCAGCCTTGCAGTCTCATGTCCCAGCAATCAGCCACTGGTTTGTTTTCCCCTAAGAAAGCCTGCCAGTGCTTCCTTGTTCCCATACTGCTTGACGGGTTGGAATTTGGAGCATGGAGGTCAAGGTTTGGACCAGCTTATGCACTTACATTCACAGTCTTGGTAGATAAGATTTTGGGTTTGCAACACCTAGGCACTGCCATTATCCATTAAATCTAATTGGGAAATTGAAAGCAAATGACCTTGAGGAAGTGGCTTAGAGAATTTCATAAGGTCAATATGGAAAACCATGCTTGATTTAATTGTTTGTCTTGGTCATTAATAAGTGAATGTTGCCACAATAGTACACTGGGTTCTTTTCAAGGAAAGTGAAAGGAAGATATTGATGTCATCTTGCTCATGGATTCCAACATTCCCCTCAAAGCACAATGTGCTTAGGAGGTGCCATTTGTATTAATCTGTTCTGAGTGCTGTTTCCCCCAGGAGCCTGGCTCCAGGCAGACACGAGGTGCCCATTCCCCTTCCAGGCACTCAGTGGTGCTGCCTGCAGCAGTGAGCTGAGCCAGGTCCAGCCAGCTGCCCTGAGCAAAACAGGCTCTCACCTGGCTGTGGCTGCAGTCACCTGCCTGCAGGGACATCGCTGCCCCTGCAAGTGCAGCTCTTGCTCTGCCTTAGCCTAGTGCACAGCATTTTAAGGCAGCATCATGGTGGCTTTTGGAGAGACAAAACTCAACTTCTGAATTTCTCATTGGGGATGTTTTGTTTCAAATGTGAGTGATGATTTGTGTGATTCTTGGTGGTGGTCTACAGAGATCCTAAGGGATCCACCAGGATATTCAAAATCAGCTCTGTCCCCAAGAATACCCATCATCATTTTAAATCATTTTGCCTTCTGCCAACTTCCCATTTGACACTTCTTTCTCTCCTTTCCTTTCCTTTGGGAAAACAAGCAGATGTGAGAAGAAGAGCCAAACCAAATCCTTCATGTCCTGCCCCTGAGGACAAGAGAACAAAGCCCATGAAGCCTGCAGAGAGGGAACAGAATCCTTGCAGTGCTGTTTATCGGCGACCCTACAGGGACAGGGTGATTCATTTACTTGCTCTGAGGACTTACAAGAAGCCAGAGTTACTTGCTCGCTTGCAGAGAGATGGAATCATGCAAAAGGACAAGGGCACCCTTGCAAAGATCCTCCAGCAGGTGAGATTGTGGAGTTTGTGCCAGCATTAATTCCGCCACACTATTCTTTTGTTCCTAATTGTCACTTGTCCCTCTACTTTTTAAATTACTGTTTAAATTTTAGATACAGATGAACAAGTTAGCAAATGCTCCCTGTTAATTTTTTCCATCAACTTCATCCAGAGGTCTCAAGCTGCAGGTCAATGTGACAAAAAGAAAGAAAACTTCAAAACTTTTGGATCATTGTTGTTTTGCTAGAATGGCTGGCAATGAGTAACACTTTGTAATGCTCTGCTCCTCATGCCTAATTCCATTCTCTTTCTTTTCTGTGCAATGTTTAACTGCTTCATGGAGTAACTTCACAGGGCTTCCTTGATTGTGTGAAATGGTTTGTCATGGCACTTAAAATTTCCTGGGAGAAGTTCCAGAGCAGAGGAGATCAGGAACTGCAGAGGCCAGTATTTCATTTGAACAGTGTTGGTGGCCTCCCAGTGGTACTTGGCTTCTCTGGGATCTGTGGGGATTGCCTTCCCAGGATGTTCCAGGCAAATCCTCCTTGATAAAGATGGTAGCCAAACTTTGAGCAGAGGGTTTCTTTACTGTCATGTGAATGAAATCTCCATCTTCCTTGGAACTCTTTTATTCGGTAACTTCTCCAGTGCTCCTCTCAATTCCACTGGTATTTCCTTATTATAGCCAGCCATAGGATGCACATGCATTGAAAGATGCAGTGGTTCTTTCCTTCCTTTTTCAATCTTCCCTGTTCCCCATGGCTGTTGCTGAATTATGCCAGCATTAATATATCAAGTAGGAACATTTCCTCTTTAGCTAGGAAAACAGTGTCTTGGAACCTATTCAAGGGAGGAAAATGAAATATGGATACATTTTCAGTTGATCCCACAGTGACTTTTAAAAACTCATTCCCTGAACTTGGGAAGTTTCTTGCTGGGTTTGCCCAGGGCAGTGGCAGGGCTTTTTCACCCTGAAAACATTCACAATATAATGAGAGCCATGTTCTGCCATCCCAGCTGAATTAGCCCATTTAGATTTCAAGATGATTATAAATTTTCAAAGCTCAGCTCCCTAGAAGGTATTGGATGGAAACATTTTCTCCTGTTCCATTGCAATCTTTGAGATTTCCTTGGAGTCAAGGTGCTGTAGGAGGTGTGAAGTGCCTCAGGGTCCAGGTTTGCATTCTGAAAATTCTGTGTGAGCAGCCCTGCAGCCTGAAATGCCTTGCTCAGGCTTTTGTGGACTTCAGAGCAAGTGGGGGTTTCTTTGGTATAAATCTCAAATGGGCAGTGTGAGCTTGCTGAGATCTGGTACACACATACTGTGTGTGTACACACTTCCAACACAAGCTGAGTTCTGTTTCCAAGGAGTGAATCCCTGATTCTGGGTATCATTGTCACTTTTACATTTCTTATTCGGCTGCGGGCAGACAGGCATCAACAGAGACCCATATTATAAATGTTTATCATGTTTTCAAGGAGAAAAGTCAAAGTTGTGGCTGCTGTTGGTGGTGTGTTAGATGAGTTATTCCATGTGTTGCAGGGGTCAAATTGATGGAGACTTTTCCAATGGGCTTTTCTGTGGAACTCTGAGCAGGTGTCAGGTGATGAAGTCTAAACCCGCACTTTAGATATCAGTGGTCTTGAGGTTTTACTACCTCAATTTACCTTTGTGAGTAGACTCTGTATTTGTCTTGTGGAAGATATGAACCTCATTTCTTTGCAAAGGGATACAGCAAGGCATGTGCACGGCCTTCTCATGGCAGAACTTTGCTGGAATGAACCCTGGATCTGCCACATAAAGAGGGACTCTGGGCCTGACCCCCTCTCCTTACACATTGTAGCTCTCAATGTTGTTTTCAAAGGAACTCTTGCTAGATATGAATGGAGCTACTGGGTTGTTTTCAATTGGTGAAACATTAATATGGCTGAAAACTCATGTGATAGAGGAATAATCAAGCTCTGAACAAAAAGACATTAATTAGTTGAAGCTGGGTGCTCACAAGCAGCTGTGCAGGACCAATCGTATTTCTGTAGTTTGCATGCAGCAAGCATAATAAAGATTTGTTTTCCTACATGTCTGCCTGTAGGTAGCCAAGTGGAATGCAAAGGATAATTCCTTCAGTCTGAAGGAACATCTATTTCAAACCCTTCAGACTGATTGGCCTGGCTACACTGAAATAGACAGACAGAATTTGAAGTTAATACTTTCTGGGTAAGTTCAGTCTTTCAGAGAAAGGAAAAAAGGCCTTGGGAAAAGAAGCTTAGATTGTTAGAACATGCTGAGGTAGCAGGGACCTGCCAGGATCCTGGCCCTGCACAGGACACGACAAGAAGCACACCCTGTGCCCAAGAGTGTTGTCCAAACACTTCTTGAAGCCTCCTGCAGTGACCACTGGCCTGGGGAGCTGTTGCACTGCTCAAGCACCTGCTGGGGCACAAATGTTTTCCTGATATCATGCCTAAAGCTCCCTCAGCTCAGCTTCATGCTGTTTCCTTGAGTCTTGACACTGAAGGTCTCTGTTTTCCTTGCAAGGAATGAATTTTGACAGTTGATATTTAGGCCTTGTAACATAAAATATTTGACCATCCATACAGAAAATCAGCTCCATCTCAGAACACCTCCAACATCAGTCAAGCGACATCTCTGGGATCTTCTGAGAGAGATGCTCCAGCAAGACCTGCTCAGGTATTTTGTGCATTTTTAACACTCTGGACTCTCTGGTAAGTTTTAGCAGACTTGCTGGTGGTGTAAAATTGTCATGTGAATGTGCAGGATCTTCCCTTTTGGGGAAGCCTTTGATGGAGCTCCTGAAGGGAATGTCTTTCTCCCAAAGCATTTTAGCTACAGACTTGAAGTAGGACTTGCTAAGTGCTAAGATGGGAAAGTAGGAATGAGACAGAGCCTGCATTTACCTGCAGTCCTTCCTGGTTTGAATGCTCTTTTAAGTGAAGAAAGATGTGTGTTAAAACTCTATCCAATTGGAAACACTACATTTTCAGAATGGGAGCAAAAGCTGATCCTGATCATAGGTTAATGAATGAATTATTTTGTTATTGATGCAGAAACGGCCTCTGGCTTCTGAGGTTTCCAGTCCTGTGACGAGCAAGAAGAGGAGAATTGGCCACCAGACCAGTCATGTCCAGGCAGCAGCTGGTGGCCACTTTTCTTCCTTCCTTCTGCCTTCCACATCTCTTTTCCCTTTGGACATGGCTCCAAGTGCCGGCTCCCTTTCCCCCTGCACCCATGTGGTGCAAGCGACAGAGAAATTTCAGAGTTCCAGGGTCCCAGCACCTGCCAGGGAGCAGAAGGAGATCCCCAGTTCAAACGGGGAGAAAAATGAATTGGGGAGGCTGAAGCAGTGGCACCGCTTGGATTTCGATGAAGGTATTGATGTGCTGGTTTTCCTGACTCCTGTGTGGATAACTGTGGTGTAAAGATTTCCTTATTAAGAGAAGCTTCTGCCCAAATTAAGGTGCAAGCATAACTCTTCTCCACAGTCAATAGTAAAAATGTTATTGAAGAGGAAATGCAAACTAAGGAGATAGGAAGAAATAAGGGAAGAGAGGCAGGGTGAGGGGAAGAGAGAGACTTTAAGTGGGGAGATATCATCACCACATGGACTCTCTGCTGTCCAGCCAGTCCTACCAAACCCTTGGTCTTCTCAGTGGTGGGGATCCCCAAGACTGTCTGGAAGTACCACCTTTATACTCTCCAAGATTGGAGTATCCACGGGGTGGTCACAGCTGTCCCCACATCCCAGGCTAGAAGCCATGCAAGCACTGATTTTCCTTACTCATAGTCTCTACAGTGGAGGTTTTTGTCTGGTGTCCTAATTCCAAACCTTCACCTCTGTTAGGCCAAGGCTTTGTGCTTTTCTTCTTGCCAGTTGTACTTCTCTCAAATTCCACTTGTGGTGGCTTGTCTTATGGGAAAATCCTTCTTTGAGAATGCTCTGAAATATTTAATTGTGCTCTTGCACCTGGTGAAAAGGGAGCTTTGAAAGTGGGCACTGGATACACGAAGGCACTGCTCTACATGACGGCTCTACCATTGTCCCTGCGGGACGGTCATGATAAATCAAGACTTTTTTATTTTTTCTGCCATTACATTAGATTGTAACTCTTGGTTTAAAAGACAACAACAAAGCCCAGAATCTGTGCTGCTGGAACCTTTTCTAAAAGTACATTGATTTTTAGAAATTCTCCCTCTAAGTAGTGCAAAACCAATCAAGAACAAAGAAATGTGAAATAGATTGCTGTTGGGAGAATCTGGTTCAAAGAAAGAGCCAGACACTAGAAGCCAAAGGGAATGGATGTTTTCCTTTCCCTCTGATTTCTAGTAAAATGACATGCATTGACTGAGACAGCACTTTTTCCATCAGCAGATTTTCAGGACTGCATGCTGAAGGCAGAAATCTGTCACACATTTATTGCAGACCAGTTTACTGAAACCTGTGGATCAAATCTCAGTGATTCCATGGTTGTTCATTGAACTCAGCCTTTACATGGAAACTGCAAAAGCTACAAAACCTGGGCTGTGGTTTCCTGGCGTTCTACTTTCAACTGGACTGGGAGTTTCCTCTCCATCCTAGCTGCAGAATTTCATTCTTCAAAAGCTGTGGGAGTGGTACAGGCTGGAAACAACATTGAAAAGCTAAACAGAAATGCATAAAGAACACTTGATTTCTGATGACGGAGATACACCCAGCAGGGCAGAGTTCAGTTGCTTGGTTAAATCTGTGGGTTCTCCCTTTTGGAGGTTGACCTTGCAAATGACAAGCTGGGCTCAGCCTGGAGGCAGGTTTGGAGCGTGCAGATGCCTCTTGCAAGTGGTGGTGTGCTTGTAGAGACAGGGGCTTTGAGATGGTCTTTCCACATTTCTTCTGGACATACACACGGTACCTGCAAACCTTGGGATGTCTTTGGAAGGATTCCTGTTTGAATCTATAAACACATCAGCAGCTTTCTTCAGGAGCCAGTTCCCAAATTCTGCCCAGCTGGTGAAGGAAAAATCTGTTCTTTGTTTGAAGTTTGGGACTTAGGCTGAAGCTGTCATGTGGATTGAGAGAGAGCAAATGCACTTCTGGAAATGAAATGCTCACAGCAAAGCTGTTCTTCCAAGTTGTATTGAACATACTGTGACAATTGGTATTTCTGTCCAGTTTCATTACCACAATTACACTAATTTTTATACTTCTGCTATACAACTAAAATCAACAAAAGCAAGTGGAACATCAAAGAACATCTCTTTTCTCAAGAATTGAAGCTCAGGTAGCTTAAAAATTGACAAGGATGGGCTTTTTATGCTTGAAACAAAACCTGAAATGGAAAGCAGAGAGAGACGACCATGATCTTGATTGTTCCTTCCTGTTTCAGCTGACTTTTCCTTATGGCAGCTCTTTTTAATATCATCATAATTCTTGAACATTTCTTTGGAAAGAGGGCTGCGAGGTTATGCTTCACAAACGCCTTTGAAAAAGGCATTGCCAAATCCCTTTGCCAAGAGGCAAAGGGCAATTCCCAAGTGCAGAGCTGTTTCCAACCCCATCCTGCCACTTCAGTGAGGAGCACTGGGTTTTGGCTGCAGGGTATTGGAGCCTTAGTGCCAGTAAGCCCTAGAGAATGGAATTGGCTTTCCTGCTGACAAGAGTGCAGGCACTCATCGGAACTGTGGGCCCCTGGAATTGGCAGGGAAGTGGGGATAAAAACATGGCATGCAAAGAACTTCTGCTTTCTTCTATATTTCTTTTTGGAACCTTGATGTTGATTTCTCTCCAGCCGTTGTCTTTGGAAGCTGCATCTGTTCCTGCATGACTTGAATGGCTGTGCAGATGCCACCTCATGCCTTCAAATAAGAAAAGCTGAGCTGGGGCTAACACTGTGGGAATGCACAGTCTGTAGAATAAATTGGCCACTCCCTCTCTCTAATTCCCAGGACTGTATAGTGTGGAGGTTGTGTCTATTGTATTATTAAATGATGTTGCTTCTTGTCAGTAATTTACTGTGAGAAGAATGCTCTGAAGGACTTTTTCAAGACTGTCCAATGGGGATCTTTTGGCCTTTTAATGATCTCCTGATGAAGAGTGTCAAAATTCTACTTTTCTGCAGGAACAAGAAAAGATACTTCCATTGCCTCCGCATGCTCTGCAACAAGCAACGAACCTGACTATTTGAGGTGAGTAAAAGAACAATTCAGCCTTGCCCCTGTCAGTGGGGTGCAGTGTCAAGCTCTTTTCTGTGCTGAAAGGATGAGTTTGAGCAGGTTTAGTTGGGCCTGGAAGGCTCAGAGCAGAGATGAACACCGAGGTGGGTTAGGCCCGGACGGGCCTTCAGTCCGGTGCCTCCCAAAATGTTGCAAGGCATCTGCAATTTTCTTTTCAAACTTAACCTGCACGCTAGTCAGGTGTATCTGGCCTGGGATGCATCCTTGGCACAAACTGTTGTCTGTTCTGGGGCTGAACTTCAACTTGTTGAGGATTTACTGCTTGTAAATATTAATCTCAGGATGGTTTGAAATGTTTATCCCCACGTGGAAAGTGTTTTTGTGATCCAAAAAGAACCAAGTCTTAAGGCCCAGAGGAGCAGAAGCATTGGTGTGAGAGTTCTGGGAAGTGGTATCTATTGTTCTCATTGCCACTTCATCTTGGATTTGTATCATGAGCTTAATAAACCTCAGGCCTGTTGATTTGAGGGAGAAGGGAATGAAGAAGATTTGACTCCCATCATCAGTAGGTTTAAGCATTAATGAGTCTTGCCCTTTTTAGGAGCAGATGCTGTTTGGGTAGTAGGTGTAGTTTTAGGCTGATTTAGAGTTTGCTTTTGTGGCTGTTTTCCAAATGCCTCCGTTCCATGGTCAGTGATGTAATTGCTGTCTGCTTGAAGAACCGGATATTGTTATTAACTCTGTTTGCCATTATACAAGGATGTGGCTCAAAAGTCCAGCTCTTTGCAACTCTCAACTGCATAAATGCATTCCTTTACAAAAATGTTTCACAGATATAGTTTCACAGTTAAATGTAACAAATTTAAGCTTTTCCTACATAAGAAGAGATTATACTTTAGTAATGTATCTCCTCTTCCTGAAGCTGCTGTGTTTGTCATTTGACATTTGAAAAGAGGGCAAATCTTTTCTAAATGTTCTCTACTTGCTAATGAACAAAACTTCTACAATGTAAGCTAATAGTAACTAAGAATCGGACACCTAGAAATGTGGCAGATTCCTAGAGTTACCTGACTTGCATGAGCTTGAAAGTAGAAACTGTCAGTCCCAGAGCAACTGACTCAAAGCTTGGGTGTCTGTGTTTGACATTACCCTGTGCTTGGTGTAAAATTACACCTGTGTTTTATGGACTAGAAACATACTGGAATGTTCTCTTAGAGTTCACTCATGGAAAAATGTTCTCATTTTTTCCATTAGAAAATACCTAGCCATTGTCTCCTTGGAGCAACGGCAGCGCTACAAGGATGACTTCAATGCAGAGTATGAGGAATACCGGAATTTACATTCTCTGATTGACAAGACCACAAAGAAGTACAGACAGTTTCAGGAGCAATGGAAGTCTCTGACTCCCGGCTCTGAAGCCTATCAGGTAAAGAAGGATAAAACCATGAAGACTGTGCTTCATCATCACTGCAGTGTTTTGGATTGCCGGGAATGTCACTGCTTAGTGAGTCAGGACGGAACCTGCAGAATTGGCATATATGCTCAGACATTGCTTCGGCTGGGTCTGTTTTTTTCCAGACCCTGCCCAAAAGCCCCTGTTTGAGCTTTCTCTGAAGAAACAGTAAGGGGAGAGGAGTCCCAGACAGAGGGTTAGAGCATGGGCTTTTTCTGTTGCCTATTGAGAGGCCAAATTGCATCTCTTGGGTGATGCTGGGAGATGGAGATTTGTTTTTGCAAATGTCCCAGAAGAGTGGTGGCTGACAGAGAAGAAAAGCTCTAGAGTCAGACTGAGTGAACTTTTAGTGTTTTACCAAAGTTTGCATTTTATGATGATGGTGAAACATTCCTCATGTTTTTTTTCTTGTAGATGCTGCATCATCGAATCCTAGCAGAGTATCAGCAGTTACAACAGGTACGTGTGACACCAGAGCTGCAGGGCCATGGTAACTGCTGAGTCTGCCTCAAGGCTTTTTTAAAGCAAAGGACATCAGACTCCAGCCTCTGCAGAAGTGTTTGCATGCCCTAATTTTCTTTTGCTTTCTCCTTCCCAGGGTAGCCCCAGCTACTCTGAAATGAAGAGCAGGTGCCTGTACCTCCACAACAAGCTGGCCCATATTCAGAGCCGCATTTCTGAATATGACCAGCAGTGAGTGGAGTCCTGGCACCAGACATCTGCTTCAGCCTGGTGAAATCTGCGAACCCTGGATTTTTTATTTCAACTAGAAGATTAGGTTTTTAGGATTTCTTAAGTTAGTGTTGAACAGTAGGTTATGTTAGCACTGAGCCATAGAATATTTCTTTAAAATATAGGATTTCTTTAAAGAAGTTTAGTAAGTTTAAGAAGTTGAAAGATGATAGTATTGAACATTAACAATAAAGAAATCTCACTATTGGTAATTCCTTCTCTCATTGTTGCTTGTATCATATTTGGAGTGGGTTTCTTCTGGTCAATTCTGTCCTTCAAGTCCTAAGTTTGTCCACTGAAATAAATTTATCAGTAGAGGCTGGAAGCCCACTGCCTGTATGATGAAGTTGTGCACATTTAAAGAAAATATTGCAGCAAATGGAAATGGTTTATGATAAGTATAGGGATGTTTTTTGACCTTTCTTGTTAATGCAAACTCCTTGCCTAAGTAGTCAAAGTTTTAGAAGTTTGTACAACACAGTCCCAAATCACTTTGTTCTGGAGGGTTACAGAGGAGTGCACATGGGCTGCTCTAAGCTGTCAGCTGTAGCAGCTCTCAGGACTGCTTGTAAATCATGGCCTCACCTTGTCAGTGATCCAAGGAATATCAGATCTTTGCAAGTGTCGCTATTGAGCCCGACATGGTGCAAAGCAGCAGGACTCACTCAGAAGGCTGTTTAGACTTATTTATCTAAGGAAGAAGTTGCTTTTACAGTTTTACAAGGTGTTTACATTTACTTAACCAACACATACACTGCCCAGCGGTCATAAAAAAGATACAAAGCTTTCTGCAGGTGACAGGCGCCACGCCACAGTGTAAGGCAATCACAGTCCAGATCATTTTGCCTACACTTTTTTCTCTCTCTTTCTTCACATTGTCATGGTGATAGCCTTGGTGATTCCTCAAGAGAGATATGAGGCTTCCTTATCTTCAAGAAGCCTCTGCTGGCTTAGAAGAACAGCACAGAAATGTCTTTTCCCCCTGCAAGAGTTTTCTAAAACACATGGAGAAATGTTGGAGGCAAGGTAGTTCAATGGGTTTTAAAGAGAAATGGGGTTCAAGTGTCCCCAAAGGACCTCTATGAGTTTTGTAGCTTTGTCCAAACTAGTCTGTCACAACCAGCCTTTCTAGAGAGTTCGAGATGCTGATTCCTGCACACACCTATGGGGACTTTAAAGTCTAGTCCTTTTCCTAAATTTCCTGCCATTTATTTATTTAGCTGAAAAGGAAGACATGTTACCAACAAGGTCATAACTTTCTTTTGGGAAAGGATATGAAATTGAAGGAGGGAGGGCAATATTTGGGAACACTCAAAGGTGGCTGCGAATGCCCTTTCTTCCTTAGAGTATTCTGCAAATTTCTCAATGGCCTCCAAGCCAGTGATGTTGAGTCCCCAATCCTGAGAGATCTTGGGGTGTTTTGTGATTGAACAGCTGAGCCATCGTTGCCCTTCTGTTCTCCTTCAAGGGAAGTTCCACAAAATGTCACCTCTTAAACACTGAGACTTGGGTGCTTTTTTGCCTGGGGCAGGGGTTGCTCCTACAGCTCTGCAGTGCAGCAGCCCCAGGAACGCTGCTGTGGGGGACATGGGGTGAATTGTGCTGGGGAGCCTCCCCTTGGCCTGGGGGCTGCTGCTGGTTGACAGAGCATGCAGGAGTGCTGCTGGTGAGGGTGGGCAGAGACTGAGGATTTTTCATTATTACACCTTCATGGCTCATCTTTCCTTTTATGACATTTCTTCTAACTAATTCTACACTGCATAAAAAGGTTTTATTTTCATGCTTTAACAAATTGAGGCTTCAAATTCCTGTCTATATTTTCCCATCCAGTTCCTTTTGTCTTGGGGCTGGCATTTCTTGGGGGAAGGTCTATCAATGTACTGGTCCCATCCCCTTTAATTGCTGCAGGAGTGCTTGGGAACACAAAACACTTGAAAGTTCCTTTCCACTTTTCTTTAAGTGCCTTGTTGCTGTACTTTCTGACATAAGACACAGTCGCCTGGCTGATGAGGATGTACCTGAGCATCCAAAGCAATCATGGATGCTTACACCAGAAACCTGTGCAAAATTGAGAGCACTTTTCACAAGGATGGGAAAAACTGACTTAAATTATCTTTTCCTATCATATGACTTTCTCTAGAAAGGATTGTTATTTGGTATTGTCTTCCATAGAGCATTTCCTAAGGGCTCACGTTTTCTTTCGAAGTCACTGGAATTCCGATCCTCAATAGTGCAAGGGGAAGCACTTGTGGTCACTTCAATGAGTTTTCCTGGCAACTTTTACTCCTTTCTGTTTTTGGACTCTGATTTGGTCTCTCAGCCTCGCTGCTGGGGCATGACCTCCAAGGGCTACGTAGGTCCCATTTAACTGGGAGTGTTTCAGATAAATTTTGTTTGTTTATGAAATGAGAATCTGTATCTGATGACATTCCAAAAGGAATCCCTAGTCTTAGTAGTATTTCTTTTATTGTTACTAGAGGTACTTCTTTAGCTCTCTTTGGTGTGACAAGGAAAAGCCTCTGGTCATGCAGAAAATGGGTCTATTAACCTAAGTAATTTTATCCTTCTTGCTGAGGTAACTGAGAAAAAATGTCATGGGCATTAATCTTCTGCACTACTTCCCTGTTTTGGGATCCCTAAGGGCAGCTTTTGTAAAACTGCGCATTGGTCGGAAAGCAGAGTTTACATTTCACCTATCACAGTCCCTATCAGCCTAACACTAAGTAGTTGCCTTTCCAAGATGTCTACTGTATTTTCAATACCCCAATGGGTTTCTTTAGCTTTGTCTCCTCTAGTTTGAATCATTGTTGCTTGAGGCACTTGAACTTGTTGATTTGTTGCTACCCATCAGCCTCCAGGACTAAATCAGATATTTAAGGATTTTGTGGAATGATTATTTTCATCAAGCTGTTTTGTGTCTGATTTGGAAAGGTTCACAGCTTTGGAAAGAATTGCCAAGCAGATGCTTTGTTCTGCAACCTCTCTAGCACTTTGGTCTGCTCATCAGTCTCCTGGGCTTGTCTGAACTGCTGAGCTTTGCAGTGATTATTGAAACTTCAAAAGGGAACTGGATGCTCCCAAAGCTGTCCCTGTTTGATTGGAGATGCTGATTCCTTGCAGAAGGATTGAGGAACATGGAAGCATTCAAGGCAGTAGCGGTCTTTAGCACCACGTCTTTTGTTCCAGGAGTAGCCCCTGTTACTTTAGGAAAACCAGTGAACTCCTTTTTGCTCTACACCAGACAAAACAAGTGCAGCACATAAACTGACATATATTTTCCCATGTATTTTCAAGCTGATTCTATCAATCAGGAACATGGTGGCTCCTCCTCTGAGGTGCACTGGTCATCCCTCAAGTACAATGTTTAGTTCTGTTTTAAGAAATACAATCTTTTCCAAAGGTTTCTTTCCAGCATTCTCAGTCTTTGAGCTAAATATAGGGATAATGTACAAGGCAAAGGCACTCATGTAGGAACAGTGTAAAAGGTTACCAGTCAAATCTGGTAACTCCAGAGCAGGGGCTGTCATCAATGTCTTTTTAAGATATGGAAAGGCTGTCTGACATTCCAGAGTCCAGTGGAACACCTCCTTGGATTTATTTCATGATTCATACAAAGGCTTTTCCCACAGTGCATTACTGGGTATCCATTATAAACACAATCCAGTCATTCCCAAAAAGGGACACAGTTCTTTTATACATGTAAGTTCTGGTGTTTTTCAATTTGCTTCCTTCCTTTCTCTACCCAACTACACTGTCCTTGTGAGTGTGGTAGCCAGATGAGACATGGGCAGATATGGTCATGGTACTGAAGACAAAGACAAGATTTTGTGATATCGTAAATGAGCTTTGAATGGTAATATTCAAGCCATTTTCAATGCCATGCTTTTATTACCTCTCCCTGTAATGACTGGACAAGGGTTTCACTGGTGCCAGCTGACTGAAATCAGGAGTAAGCTTGGGTATGGGGGATATGAAAACCAAAGCATCCTAAGCTGAGTGTAAAATATTTTTCCAGAAGCGTCAGTAATTTCAATGGCCACCTGGAGTCAGCACAACTGTCAGCCTGGAATTGTGTTCATGGTCCTCCCTGGTCTTTCCATGTCAGCTCCTGCTGCAGAGCAGCCAGGGGGCCTGGGCATGCTGCTGGCTTGTTTCCTTTGAGGAGGCTGGGATGAGGAAAGGCCAGAGGGTTGTGTCAAAGAGATGATATTTGAGTGCCCGTGTACATGCTGGAAGCCTTAGAGACTGAGGGGCCCACGACAGGATTGCCCAGAGCTGTCAGGGCTGCACCTTGCTGCCCTGGTGAGAGGTGTTCAGCGGCTCCTTTGCCTCAGAGAGAGCCAAGTGCAGCGCTTTTGTGTAGAAACACTTCATTAGCCCTGGTTTGCACAGCTGCAGCTGCTGGGCTTGGTGGGCTGCCCCTTTCTGCACTTGGGAATGAGCAGAGTCAGTGATGGGACAGGGCAGGGCATTCCCTGTCAGGTTCGGCTGTCTGTCTCTGCCCTGACACGGGTAGTGTGGTTCTTGGGTGGCACGCATTTCAAAGGACGAGCCTGGACTCTTCAGCTTTTCAATCTTCAGATTGTTTATCATTTCTTATCTACAAAATTTTCTGTCTGCCCAACAGAGGTCTGATCTGCAAGCAGTCACAGGCACTCTCTGACCACACACGGGGCGGTCATGTCTTTTTATACTAAAATCTACGTACACAATATTTACCTTTATTTTCCAATGCTTTTCACCCATGTTAGCAAGTGCACCTTCACCATAAACCAATCCCCAAGTGCCAACATCACCACAGGAGATGGAGGACAAGAAGAAGAAAGAAGAAGGACGAGACACACCCTGATCCCTCCATCTTGTCTCCATAACCCCCCTGTACCAAAAACCTTAAAGTCTATATTTCACCCTTTAAATGTGTCTCTTTTACACCTTTTACTCTAAAGTGATTCTCTTGTCCTCAAACTTGTTACTTCTGTGGATGGATCAAAATCAAGCCACCAAACACTCCTGGCAACATTCCAGGATTTTCGAGACCCCCAAGGGTTCTCCTGGCATCTCTGGACATCGGGAACGATGTGCTGAGATCCCACATCTCCCCCTTCTGTTTGCACCAAGAAGACTTCTTTGGCAACTTGACTCATGACACATCTCACACACAAAAAGATGCATGGGACGATGAGCATGAGGACTAAGAGTATTATTAAAATATAAAATCCCATTTTTAAAAACCCTCTCCTTAAGGGAGAAAGATCAAAAAATCCCGCCACATCATCAATCCATGACCCAGTGATTTTGCCTAGTTTCTTTATACTGTCTTTTATATTTTGAATACTTTCATGAATTGATCTTGAATGATCCGAGAGATTCATGCAGCACATTCCCTCAAACTCTTCACATCCATGTCCATGAGCAAGCAATAGATAATCGATTGCTGCTCTATTTTGCAGAGTTGCCTCTCTCACACTGCTTATGTCTTTTAACATATCACTCAAAGCGAGAGAGATTGATTGAGCATGCTTGCTCAACCAACAACCCATGTGGTCCAGTTGAGTCAAGGCCACCCCCGACGCTGTCTGAGGTGAGAAAATTGCTGCCGCAATTCTCCTTGCCTTGTCCCAGGTGTACACTTCATCATCACAGTCTGCACTGTAATGTTGCAAGAACCTTTTTTCTTTGTGTTTTTGCTCTCTCAATACTTTCAGATCTGGTGATAACATTGAAATTCTCCCAATGCTGCATGGACCTCCCTTGGCATTTGCAGGAATGCCGTGCCAAATTCTGTCCCCACAAATTAAAAACAATCCACGTGGCAATTGCACTGGGACCTGGATTGATCCTTTGGCTGTCGTCACAGTGTGATTGCATCAAGCTGATGTGTTTCTATAATATTTGTGATTTGGTGTGACATCAACGCTTTTGTTTGTCCTTGACACATTCGAAATTTCGAATTTCATGCATAATTCCATTGTTGTGGACCTGAAAATTTCCAGTTCCTGCGGTTTGGTAGAAGCCACAGGTAAAAGATGTGTCCAAGCACACCATTCATTCACAGGATCTTTGATGACCTGCGAAATCTCCATTGGAGAATGCCCTGGAATTGGCCATTCGCCCACTGGCAACCCAACCATGCATGCTGTGAATGGTTTCCCTGGTTTCAAATGTGTCAGGCAGATACTTTCTAAATTTGCTGCCTGGGCTAACGTTTCCCAAACATTTTGTTTTGGTTGACTGACGGGTAGATTTGCTCCGTTGCTTAAAGCAACAGATGAAAGCATGAGCATCATGAAGCTCAAGACTTCACCCTTATAAAATTTCATTATCATGCTCCCACTCAAAGCCACAAAGGAAAAAACTCCCAAAGTTTTTATTCTTTTCGTCCCTCTTCTGAGTCGCTGCTCACAACTTGAGTTTCTTCCTCCGTCTGCGTACTCGTTTCTCTGCCTCTGGGATCTGTGCTCTCCTGCTCTCTTGTCCGAAATGGCTTCATGTGTCGCGCTGACACCCACTTCAGCCCTCGCCCTGTGGAAACACATACGAAACCCTTGCCCCAAGTGATTAGTTTGAAAGGACCCTCTATTTGTCCTGTCTCTGGGTTTCTGATCAAAACCAAAGGATTTTCCCTTAGTTTTGCCTGAGAGCTGTTTGAAAAATGCCTCACAATTGGTGGATTGGGTTCAGAAGACAAACTGTTAAGAAAATTCAACACATACAATGCTTTGTTTAACTTCATGTGTGGTGTCGCCTCTGGCTCCCCCCTTTTCTGCCTGTCCAAAAGAGATTTCAGGGTGTGATGTGTTCTTTCAATGATTGCCTGACCTGTGGGTGAATGTGGAATGCCAAATGTGTGTCTGACACCCCATTTTTTCAGGAATCTGTCAAGCACCCTGCCTGTATATGTTGGACCATTATCTGTTTTTATTTCTTGAGGCACACCTAATGATGCAAATGCTTGTAAAAAATGTCGACAAGCATGTTCTGCTGTTTCCCCTGCATGTGCTGAAGCAAAGACTGCTCCTGAGAATGTATCTACTGACATGAACATTTTTGAGTCTCCCAAATGATGGATATTTTGTAACATCTGTTTGCCACAGCTGAAGACTTTGCAGTCCTCGTGGATTGACTGCTCCTGTTGAAGCAGGTGGTTGCACGAGTTGACAATCTGGACAAGCACTAATGATTTCCCTCGCCTGAGTTTTTGTGAGACGAAAGGATTCCATCAGCGCCTGCGCATCCTGATGAAAAAATGCATGACTCAGTCGTGCTTGCTCAAAAATGTCCGGAAGTGTTTGTGAAATGGGCATTGTCAATCTGTCTGCCTGAGCATTCCCTTCCGCTAGAAATCCTGGAAGTGTTGTGTGCGCTCCGATGTGAGTGATGAAATATTCTTCTTTCCTGCTTTCTAGCACTGTTTTCATGCTCACTAGATAGGAATATAAAACTTCGTTGCTGACTTCTTTCAAGAGCAAACCTTCCAATCGCTTGACCACACCTGCAACGTATGCAGAGTCCGTGACCAAATTGAGCGGTTGTTGGAACAACTGAAATGCTCGGACAACAGCTGCCAACTCCACAATTTGTGGAGAGCCTTGAACTGTCTTCACGTTTGATTCCCATTCCCCTGTCGTTGAGTTCATCCACGTGATCACTGACTTGTGTGTCTTTCCTGAGCCATCAGTGAACACTGTGATCCTGTCCAGAGGTTCTTCACTTATTTTTGGCTTTGCTCTGTAGCATATTTGCGATTGCAACATTCTATGTTGTGGAAAATTGATTGTGCAAGCTCCTGGAAAAGTTAACAATGCAATTAACAAATCTTTTGATTTCTGCATCGCCCAATCAAAATAATCTTTTTTCAAAGGCAGATAAATCTTTGAAAATTCTCGTCCCGCCATTGTCAGCAATCTTGTTCTCCCCTTTATGATGATCTGTGCTGCCATCTCCAAATCTGTCAGAATTGTCTTTGAAGGCCTATATGGTAAGAAAATCCACTCTATGATTATTAAAGGATCTCTCTGAGATGCGTCCCATTGGAAGATCAAACCATGGAATTGTGCTTTCTTTCCCAACACTGCTAACTGGAAAGGCAACGATTCAACGAATCGATGTGCCTGTCTCTTCTGAATGGCAACAGTAACTTTTTCCAACTCCCTCTTCGCTTCCTTTGTGAGCGTCCTGGGAGATCGAATGTCTGCATCTCCTCTCAAGAGATCAAGCAACGCTGGAATGTCATTGTTTGTGATTCCCAAAATCGACCTCATCCAGTTGATTTCCCCTAGAAGTTGTTGTAAATCATGCAGATTGTTGACTTTTGTGCTGATTTCCATCTTTTGAGGCCTTATTGTTTTCTCCGAGATTTTCCACCCTAGATATTTCCAAGGCGCAACCTCTTGAATCTTTGAAACACTGATTTCCAGACCTGCCTTTTGCACTTCTGCAATGACACAGTCACGAGCCTTTTGCAGCTCTTGTTGTGTCGACGCCGCAATGAGCAAATCATCCATATAATGAATGCTTCTCACCTTTGGGAATTTCTTCTGCGCTGGCGACAAAGCTCGTGCCACGTACCATTGGCAGATTGTCGGCGAGTTTTTCAGGCCTTGAGGAAAAACGACCCAATGGTACCGCTGCAGAGGCGTTTCCTTGTTGATACTTGGAACTGAAAAGGCAAGCCTCGGAGCATCATCCGGATGAAGTGGAATGCTGAAGAAACAGTCCTTGAGGTCAATGACCACAAGCGGCCAATCTCTGGGAATCATCGAAACAGATGGAAGACCCAGCTGAAGCGGTCCCATGTCTTCGAGGACTTCATTGATCTTCCTGAGATCATGCAACAGCCTCCATTTGCCTGACAGCTTCTTCTTGATGACAAACACTGGAGAATTCCAAGGGCTGTTTGTCGGCTTGATGTGTCCTTTCTGCAACTGTTCTTGGACCAGGGCTTTCAATGCACTCAACTTTTTTCGCTCCAGGGGCCACTGATCCACCCAGACTGGATCATCTGTTTTCCAAGTCAACTTCAATGTGGAGAGTGCCGCAGTGACCCCTACTAAAAATCCACCTCGATCTTCGTGCCCCATTGTGCCAAGAGATCTCGTCCCCAAACTGTGATTGGCTTCTGCACAACGAAAGGACGAATGATCGCCGTCTTGTTTCCTGGTCCCGTGACAACGATGGCATTCTCACTCTGCAGACACAGAGAAACTCCCCCTATGCCTGCGAGCGATCCCAAGGGCGCAATCAAGCTCCAGTTGCGAGGCCAAAAGATATAGGATATTACTGTGACATCTGCCCCTGTGTCGAGCATGCCTCTGACTTCTATTGTTCTGTCTCCACAAGTTAATTGGCATGTGAGCGTGGGTCGATCTCGGCCTATGTGTTTTACCCATGTGGTATGTATTTCGACATGTTCTCTCAAAGGAAGCCCTTCTTCATCGAAGATTGACATGACTTCAATGGCATGTGGTGGCAGAGCAAAAGCCCTCGCGATCTGAGTGTTTTCCGCCACGGTCAATGGTGGACGAAGTGCTTTTGCCAGAACTGTCAGTTCCGTATTTTTGTCTGCGGAAACAACTGACAGATAAACAATAAGTCCAAGGATTCTGCTCCTGTCCTGTCCTATTATTAAGAAATCTTGTTTTTTGTATGAATCTCCGCGGATTCCTGTTGGAACCTCCGCATGACTTTCATCCAGAAAGCAAATTAATTTGGAAGTTGCCAGTGTGCACTGTGCCCCTGGTGGAAGGAGTTCTGGGTCGCTTGAGAATCGGCTGAGGAGTTTGCTGAGGGCGTCTGCTTGACGATCCCCGATGATTGTCCTGTTGGTTGTTGTGTCACCGCCATCACTTGTGTCGACACGCACTGACGGTTTGTGGGCGCGCTCCTTCTCCCGTTTCCCAGAAGCGGTAGAGGATTCCCTTCCACGTCTGTCTGGGAAAAACATTCTTTCACAGAGTGTCTTCCTCTTCCGCACCGCGCACAAAGTGGCTTTGCAGGTTTTTGTGTCTGCACTTGTGCGTGTGCTTGTGGACAATTCTTTTTCAAGTGTCCAAACGCCTCACATTTGTAGCATTGTCCTCCTGATGGATTGCTCTTCTTCTGGATGGTTGCAAGAACTTTATTTATGTTTTCACTCTGTTGTTGGAGTACCTTTTCCAGCATCTTTTCAACCTTGTCCTGATCTTCTGACTGCCTCTCCGGGTTTCTTCTTATCTGTTCTCCCCATTCTCCTCTCAGCTCATCCCTCACGATCGACGTGACGTGCTGAGGTGTTCCCACTCTGCTGCATGCCTCCACCATCTCTGCCAAGGATGGCCGTCCTGGCATTGCGCTGATGACCCGTTGACAATCCGGGTTGGCATTGCCGAAAGCTAGACTTTCCATGAGAGGTTGCTTTGCCTCGTCAATCGTCACCTGTCGATCCACAGCTTGCGAGAGTCGATCTATGAAAGATGAGAATGGTTCTGTGGGACCTTGCCTGACGCATGAGAATGGGACGTCCGGAACTCCCGCTGGCGCAATCTGCAAGATTGCTTTGCGTGCTGCTTCTTTGATGTCATTCAACACCCGTCGTGGAAGCCGTGCTGCTTGCTCCACTGGATTGTCATCTGGAGGATCTCCTGCTAACTGTGCTTCTGTGAGGTTTGCGTTTGGCCCACCTTGATAGCTGGCTCTCAACTCTGTGAGATATCTTCTTCATCTTCTGTCCCAGATAAGACTTTGTGTGTCAGTGAGAATCATCGACACAAGACATCGAATGTCAAATGGCGTGAAATCATACGTATTGAATGTCCCCTTCAGGAGCTGTTTGAAGAACTGCGAATTCAGACCATTGTTCTGAATGGCTTTTGATAAGTCTTTGATCACCTCGTGACCCAGCCTTTCCCACCTTGGATTTTGGCCTTGTGCATCATATGTCACTGGCATTATTATGTCTCCTGATCCTCTGATCAAACCCTTTTCTTTTGATAATTCATTTCGAATTTCCTTCCAGTCTATTGGTTCTATTGGCTGTTCTTCTTCTTCCTCTGGAAACTCCATTGGCCATTGCCTGCACAATGGAATCGTGGAGGTTCTTGGTGATCCTTCGCTCCACGTTCTTCGACTTGAGGTCTTCAGTCTTGCTCCTAAATCTGGAAAAGAAACTTGAGGCTCTCTTGAACGTGTTCTTTTTGCTGCATCAACAGACTGCAGAAGATTCCTTGCTGCTTCCGCCGCTGAAAGCATCCATGCTGGAATTCCCTCTCTTGCTGTAATGTGTATCATTTATTCTTCTTGAGGCTGTGTTTCATCTGAGCTGTCTTCAACTTCATATGATCCTGAAGTTGATGGAATATTATCCTTTTGCTGTGTTGTTGTTGTTGTTTTTATTTTCTTTAATGTAGCTTTCTTTTTATAAATTGTTGGGAAAAATTGCTGCATTGTTGCAGTTTGGCCAGCAGGTGATGTGGTGGCGCTGTCGAGCAGTTCCGACATGTCCTGCAATGTGGTCGTCCCTCCACGAGGTGGCGCTGTCGCCTGCCTGGACAACCTTGATGACGACACGAACTCGATCGGTTCCTGCTCGGCAGACTGCAACGCTTGCAACCGTGTTTGAGATCGAGTTTGCATGGCTGTTAATTGAGCTGGCATTGAGGGTTGAATACTTGAATGTTTCTTTTGAGTGGAAGGGGTTTGAACCATAGGGTTTGAGGCTAAAGGCATCGGTCTCGGAGAGGGGGTGGAGCCCCGGGATGTCGAACCCCGAGCGTGGCCCCTCCTCTTCGCCCCAGACGTCACAGAGGATCGGACCCGCCCCCGACCTCGCTCCGCCGGCACTTCCCGCGCATGCGTGCCTTCGGGGACGCCCCCTGCCTCCCCTGTACTGACGTCACTGTCTCCATCCCGCTCCACCTCCGAAGTCTCCTCCCTATTGTCTGTTCCTGTCCCTCTCTCCTCCTCCTCTGACGCTGTATCCACACCCCCCGCCGAAGCACGCAGCCCCCCCTCCGCGGGTGCCCCCTTTCTCGCTGCGATTCGAGCCGATCTCCGGGTCCAGATTTCCGGGTCTGACGTCACCACCGCGCGTCTCCTGCGTCCCCCCATGGCAGCTCGCTGGAGCTCTGCAGCTGCTCCGCCCTTGCTGCCTGTGTCTGACGCTGCTGCATCGGTTTGAGAGCCCTCCCCGGCCGGTCCCCGAGCCTTCCTCGACCCGCGCGCTTTTGGCACCGCGCCAAATGAGGCTGCCGCCGCTTTCGGCGTTGCGCTCGCAAAAGCCGCACCAGAACCCGTGTCCCCCATCGCCTCCACGCCCCCCCCACCGGCCGCCGCCACTTCTGCGCCGCCGCGCCTGCCGCGAGAGAGCGCATCCCCCCTCCCCGCTTGTTCCCTTTGAACCCCTCTCCCCGACTCCGCCACCTTTTCCACCTCCTCTCCCTCTGACCCCTGTGAATCGGGATGGTACGCTCTTAGAGAGCGACCTGCCTCCTCAATATCACTAGGAGAAAACTTTATTTCATCAGGGAGCAGAATGGTATCATCTGTGTCTGAGTCAGAGTCTGAAGCCCCTGCACTCTCTGGAGTCTCAGGGCGCTTTAGGGTTCCCTTGGGTTTTCGGGATGGTGGGACTGAAGGCAATGACATTTCTCCTTGTCCCCTTTTCTCGGGCATCTTTTCCCCCGGGCCAATTGAGATCAGAGCCAATCTCTGCTTTGAGCCTTGCTCTGGTCCCTCCGCCCCTTTGGGACCTGCAACAAGTTGTTGCCTGGCTGACCCTCTCAACTGAGTCGAGGTCGCCTCTAACATAATTCTTGCTGAAGACAGCAATTTCAAGGCTGTCTTATCATCATTGGTGGCTAGAAAATATAGGTATCTGTTAACTTCTTGCCAAAAGCCTACTTCAAATAACAACCGTGTTTCTGAGTACGGGTAATTACACCGCACCCACAGCAGTAATTCTCTAAGCTTTTTCTTTGGGATCCCCCTAGTGTGTGTGTCTGCCACGCCCTGTAGGTCGGACAGAATCTCTATTTGTTCCTGGGAAAGTGTACCCCCCATGTTCTTAATTCTTGACCTTCTCACCGAATTCCTGTCGTCAGAGCAGTCCGAAGGCTCCTGGTCACTGGCCTGCAGGTCACAGGAGATGGATTCAGAGGCGCCTTTCCGATTCCGATTCGGGCTGTCCTGCTACGAACTTTCTTCGGCTGAAGTGGAGTGCAATGTTCTCTGTGGCTGCTGCGTCTGCAGACTCTCCTGGCTGCTTTCTGGCTGTTTTCCCAAGGAGTTATCAGTGCTCTCCTGGGAATGAGTCCAGCTCGGGAGCTGCCCACTCGGTGCTTCAAGGCTGCCCTGTGCAAGAGGTGCACACCAGAGCTCACCGTGGCTCAGCGAGTGCTGCCGGATGCTGCTGGATCGCCGGTTGCTGCCGAGTAGCTCACCAGGTCATCCGCTGGGTGCCCACCGGGTGCCCACCGGGGGCCCACCCAGGGACGCCAAATGTCGGGTTCGGCTGTCTGTCTCTGCCCTGACACGGGTAGTGTGGTTCTTGGGTGGCACGCATTTCAAAGGACGAGCCTGGACTCTTCAGCTTTTCGATCTTCAGATTGTTTATCATTTCTTATCTACAAAATTTTCTGTCTGCCCAACAGAGGTCTGATCTGCAAGCAGTCACAGGCACTCTCTGACCACCCACGGGGCGGTCATGTCTTTTTATACTAAAATCTACGTACATAATATTTACCTTTATTTTCCAATGCTTTTCACCCATATTAGCAAGTGCACCTTCACCATAAACCAATCCCCAAGTGCCAACATCACCACAGGAGATGGAGGACAAGAAGAAGAAAGAAGAAGGACGAGACACGCCCTGATCCCTCCATCTTGTCTCCATAACTCCCCTGTACCAAAAACCTTAAAGTCTATATTTCACCCTCTAAATGTGTCTCTTTTACACCTTTTACTCTAAAGTGATTCTCTTGTCCTCAAACTCTTGTTACTTCTGTGGATGGATCAAAATCAAGCCACCAAACACTCCTGGCAACACTCCAGGATTTTCGAGACCCCCAAGGGTTCTCCTGGCATCTCTGGACATCGGGAACGATGTGCTGAGATCCCACAATTCCCTACTTGTGCCCATTGTGAAATCCCTCTGCCCCCACTGTGTCCTGTCCTGCTCCTCAGTGACATCCCAGCCAGCCTGGCACATGGAACTCCCCGTTTCCAAGGACACGTGGCCATTGTCACCGGCACAGGGCAGGACTGCTCAGAGCCTTCAGTGGCTGCAGTGAGAGCGGAGGTGTCAGAGCCACAGCGAGTGTTGTTCCAGCTTGGCTGGTTCCAGCACCCATTGTTCAAGAGGCCGATCCACCCAGTGAGTGGAGGTAATTACTTACAGTTCTGTGCAGAAAGAGGGGCTCAGGGACAAATTCACAAAGCCAGCACCATGAGAATCCAGAGCGTCTTAGTATTTATATATTTGAGGAAAGAAAGCAATTAATGTTCATTGCCTGCAAGTTCCCTAGTTCTCTCCATAATGAGCCTCTCACTTCTCATGCTCATTAGTCTGCATGCTCAGTCTCTTGCTTCTTCTTAGTGAGAGGTTTCTTGAGTGGGTGGCCATGGTCTGGCCTTGCTGGAATGGCCTTTTACCCTGCCAGAGCTGATGGAGCACAGTTGCTGCATTGCCTTTATCAGTTTGGTCCTTTTCTTGGAGGTTCTGCCAAATGTCCTGGTGCCCATAAATTCTGCATTCTTTGTGTCCACCATCAGTGGTACACCCTTCTTCCCAAGCATTGCTGACCTTTCCTCTGTCTGAGGCCACTGAAGCCTTTCAAGCTCTGCACCTCAACAAGGCAATTCAGCCAAGAAGTCACCTGCCTTTCCAAGGCCTGGCCATCACTTCCAGCTTGCTGGCTACTTCCTCTTTCATGGGAGTCATCTCCTTTTGTGTTGATGAGCCTTGAAAGCCGCAATAGCCAAATATCCAAAAACACATTTTCCAAACAAGTATTTTGCATTGTGCAGGTTTTCAGCAGGATCAGGGTCTGTAAGGGAGCGGGAGCAGCCGAGGCAGAGCGGGATGGCGGAGCTGCGGGCCTGGGCAGGATCCAGGGAGTTCCGCAGGGCCCCAATCTGCACTGCGTCCCGCAGGGCCCCCACCAGCACTGCGATGCCCGTCAGGGTGACCCAGGGGTGCCAGGAGCAACAGGTGAGGGGCAGGTGTGGGGCTCTGCGGGTTGGCAGCGGGTGGGGGCTTGGCCATGGTGTTGGTGTCAGGTGCTGCTGAGGCCGCGGGACCCGTTGGGCAGGGCTGGGGCCCCACTGGTGCTCCAAGGGCCCCTCTGAGGCAGCTGCCCGGGGGAAGCGACTCACAGGGATGACACGGAGGAGGTGCCAGTGGAACTGGGATGTTGCTCTCATGGATGCAAGTGGCTCTCAGGGATGACACTGAGGAGGTGCCAGTGGAAGTCACATGTTCTCTGTGCTTTGACACTCGGGAAATTCATGCTCTGGGCATGGCGCATGGCCAAAATGTGTGGATTTCTTATGGTTACATGGTTGTACTGCACTCACCGAATATGTCAGGATAAAGGAAACTCTCTAAAATTTTTTTTTAGTATTTGGAGTAGCCATTACTTTATTCCTGGCTGTGATGCATAGTGGAGAGCTCCAGCCACATGCACACCATTTCAAAGCTTTTCTAGTTATGATACACTTGTAGTAAACAAAGAAATTAATTTTCATTGGTTCTAAATTACAGAATTCCTTCCAAAGTTTAATATTCTATCTTCTATTGGGTAGTGATGGCTCCCTTCTCATGGTAATTAGTCCACAATTTTCAGTCCATTTATCATAGCATTTTAGATGTTATCTCCGCCAATTTTGCCTTCAGAATGAAGTAGTTGGATGGCAGTAGTTGTTTTTGCTAAAAGATATGCTTATGCCAACAGACATTTGTGATTTTTGAGTTCCAGTGGAATGTGTCACATACTGTACTAACTGATGAGTTCAGCCAGGCACCCAAATTTTGTAACCTCTGACTAACTTAGGATAAACTATTTCCTATAACTTAGGAGAAATTATTTAACATCTATTGAAATAATTGCATCGAGAGCTGAGGAAAAGATAAAGGGTTTTGTTGTCTATGACAGTGTTGAAATTCATCTTTTTGCAGTTGAAGTCGTTCTTGGAGCTGACTCCTGGATGTGCCTCCTTAGTAGCAAATAAATCCCAGTGTCAGGTGCTGTCCTGAATTTCAGATCTCTTTGTGAGCCTCTCTGGATTCTTTGCTTAGCATTGGCCATTTCACTTGTACTCAGGGAGTTGATTTCAAGGGAAGCTTGTGCTTATAAATTTCCAGCAATTGGGAAAGGAGGACTTGCTACTTGAAGGCTTGGCTGCATTAGAAGCTAAATGAGGGTGGCTCTCTCAGGGCCATTTTGTAGCTGGCTGCATTCAGAGGGAGAACTGTGTCAAAGCAGCCCTTTTTGGTGATGTGACAGCAAACCTTTGCAAATCCAGCTCTTGTTGAAAATGGCAGGCATAGTTAATCAGCATTAATGGAGAGTAGGCTGAAGATTTTACAGAAAATTTCTTTCTCATTTTAGCAAAATGCCAGCAGGGAGTCACACGATGGAAATGTGCAGGTTGTCAAATTGTACAACCCACTTGGAGGTATGGCTGCCTTTCATATTTTGCTCAATGTCTGTAAGATTGTCAACTTGGTAATTCATTTTTGCACCATTTTCATTGGAAAGAGGATCTCTTGTGTTCAGGGCTCTCAGCTGGAGGTAGTTTGGCCTCAGGTCAGCCTTGCAGTCTCTTGACACTGCATTCAGCCACTGGATTGTTTTCCCCTGAGAAAGCCTGCCAGTTCTTCCTTGTTCCCATACTGCTTGATGGGTTGGAATTTGGAGCATGGAGGTCAAGGTTTGGACCACCTTATGCACTTACATTCACAGTTGGTAGCTAAGATTTTGGGTTTGCAACACCTAGGCACTGCCATTATCCATTAAATCTAATTGGAAAATTGAAAGAAAATGACCTTGAGGAAGTGGCTTAGAGAATTTCATAAGGTCAATAGGGAAAACCATGCTTGATTTAATATTTTGTCTGGGTCATTAATAAGTTTCCCAAAATTCTGTGTTGGGTTTTTTCAAGGAAAGTGACAGGAAGATATTGATGTCATCTTGCCCATGGATTCCAACATTCCCCTCAAAGCACGATGTGCTTAGGAGGTGCCATTTGTATTAATCTGTTCTGAGTGCTGTTTCTCCCAGGAGCCTGGCTCCAGGCAGACACGAGGTGCCCATTCCCCTTCCAGGAACTCAGTGGTGCTGCCTGCAGCAGTGAGCTGAGCCAGGTCCTGCCAGCTGCCCTGAGCAAAACAGGCTCTCACCTGGCTGTGGCTGCAGTCACCTGCCTGCAGGGACATCCCTGCCCCTGCAAGTGCAGCTCTTGCTCTGCCTTAGCCTAGTGCACAGCATTTTAAGGCAGCATCATGGTGGCTTTTGGAGAGACAAAACTCAACTTCTGAATTTCTCATTGGGGATGTTCTGTTTCACATGTGAGTGATGATTTGTGTGATTCTTGGTGGTGGTCTACATAGATCCTAAGGGAATATTTAAGATTGAATACCTGGGGTGTGAGGACTGGCATTAGAGAGTCAATTGTGGAATTTGGTGCCACATGTGCTTTGGGCTGGCACAGAGAAACTCAGGTGAGACAGGTCTGGTTGCTGGTAGGGTACAGGGTGCCTTTGCAACATGCTCCATAAAGGACCAGTTAGGGACTGGGCTTTGTCACAGAATCAGAGAATATGGGAGTTTGAAAGGGATCCACAAGGATATGCAAGTGCAGCTCTGTCCCCAAGAATCCACCAGGTACCCGTGGTCCTTGTCCAAATGCTTCCTGAGCTCTGCTGGACTTGGTGCCATGAGCCCACTAAGTTGTGGGGAGCCTTTCCCAATGCCTGACCCTGACCACTCTCTGGGTGAAGAACTCTTACCTCATTTTCATCTTCATCTTTGGTCATGGTTCCAGGCACTTTTTCTTAGAAGTCATTCAGGGGTATGATTTTAGGAGGTGTTTTGCTTGAATGCTGTGGGAAGTTTCTGTATCTTCATGGGATTGAACTTCTCAAAACATTAGCAGTGCCTTCACTCTAGAACTGGCACGTTTACACTGTTCTATGGAATTGAAGTGTGTGATATTTGTGCAATTAGGTTTGCAGGCCAAACTGAGAGAGGCATGGTCCAAGGAACAGCAAGTGGAGAAAGGCATTAAAAGTTGGACCTACATTGACAGATTGAAGGAGCGTGTCAAGAAAGGTCAGTCTCTGTGTGTGGCATGGAAGAGACAAAGCTCCTGGATTTCTCAGCAGTACTCATGAAGTCTCCATCAGCCATGGAGCACGAGTTCCTGTTTCAGAACAGTGCCTGGTGTGTCATATCCCCTCCCTCAACCTGCTGGCCATGCTTCCCCTGATGCAGCCCAGGACACGGTTGCCTTTCTGGGCTGCCAGCACACCTTGCCAGCTCATGCCCAGCCTCTGATCCAGCAGCACCTCCAAGTCCTCCCCACCTTCATCCCCAAGCGTGCCTGGGTGCCAGGGCATGTCCCAGCCCCAAAGACGCAGCACTTTGCTCTTGCCCTGGTTGAACCTGATGAGGTTCCCAGGGCCCTACTGGCCAAGGTTTTCCACGTCCCTCTGGATGGCATCCCAGGCCTCTGGTATTGGCAAATTTGCTGAGGGTGCATTTAATCCCACTGTCCATGTCATTCTTGACATAGCCAATGCTTGGGCTTACAAATTGGGAAATCATATCAAAGCACCATGCATAAAAGTAATTCTTCATAAATACCACCCCTCCAATATCACTCCTTTACAGGTATTTTAATGACTGTTGCTTCCTAATGCTTTACTGTTTGGATCTTTGCTGATCCATAAATGCTGAACAAACAGAGTTTCAAGAGTCTCAGTACATCCTTTTGAATCAACTTCCTTGCTGTTTCCCAACCCCCCATTTGACAATTGTTCCTCTGTTTTTCCTTTACTGAAGTGAAAATTCCCGAGCTCAGGAGAGCCCCACACAGCTCTCCAGACCTTGCTCCTGAGAGGAAGAGAACGATGCCCACGAACCCTGCCAAATTCTTCCAGAGACCATTCAGGACTGTTTCTCAACATCCCATCAGAGACCAGCTGATTCATTTACTGGCTCTGAAGAATTACAAGAAGGCAGAGCTACTTTCTCACTTAGAGAGAGAGGGAATTGTGGAAAAGGACAAGGAATCCCTTGGAAAGATCCTTCAGGAGGTGAGAACCTGGAGTTGCTGCTGGCAATGCTACCTCTTAGCTGTCTTACTTCTTAATTTCTGATTGAAACTTAGGGTTTCAATCAGAAATTAAGGAGATGCTTAGGAAATGCTCCCTGTTTACATTTTTCCATCAGCTTGACCCAGTTTCCCCCCAATGACAAATCCATGTGAGGAAAGAAAGAAACCTTCCAAACTTCGGAGGCATTGTTGTTGTTTTTCTAGAATGGCTGGCAATGATACATTCTTTGTAATGCTGTTGCTTCTCATGCCTTTTTTTAATCCTCACACTTCTCCTTGCACTGTTTAACTGCTTCATGGAATAACTTGACAGGGTGAAACTCTCAACTGGGTGAAACACTTAGCTGAGCTCCTTAAAATATCCTGGGACAAGTTTCAGAGGAGAGAATTTTGGTAGCTGCATAGGGCAGCATTTCACTTGAATGGAGTTGGTGGCCTCTCAATGGTACCTGGCTTCTTCTGGGATCCGTGGGGATTGCCTTCCAGGGAAGGGTGTTCCAGGCAAATCCCCCATGATAGAGGTGGTGGCCCAGCTTTGAGCACAGGGGTTCTTTGCTGTTGTGTGGATCGAGTCTTCAGCTTCCTTGGAACCCTATTATTATTCAGTGACTTTTCCTGTTGTCCTTTTAGTTCTGCTGGTTTTCTTTATCACTTGATGTCCTTATTTCTTTATCATTCATACAATTGACATTGATTGCAGGATGCAGTGGCTGTTTCCTTCCTTTTTCAATACTCCCCATCCCTGTAGGCTGTTGCTGAATTATGCAAGCCTTAAGTAGCATCTAAAGTGGCAATATTGCCTTTTTAGCTATGAAAGAAGTGATGCTAGGATTTCAAAGCTCAGCTCCTTAGAGGGTAAGAGGTGAAAAAAATTTTACCTTTCTCTTTCTTTATGTCAATGTTTAAGGAGATTTTGAAGGAGTATTTTCTTGTTTGCAGTGTGAACTGCCTCAAGGTACTGGTTTGCATTCTGAAAGGCCTGTGTGAACAGCACTTCATCCTGAAAACTGTTATTCACCTTTTTCTCAACTTCAAAGGGAGGTGGTGTTGGTTTTGGCTAGAGATGAAAAACCAGTTGGGTGAATTTGCTGAGCTCTTATACTCCCAGCCTTCCTTCTTCCAACAAAGCCTTAGCTCTGCTTTTAGGAAGTGAATTTGTGATTCTGAGTATCTTGGTTACTTTTAAACTGTTGAAGTGTAGCTCTAGGCAGATTATCTCATACAAGTGTTCCATAGAAAGCTGAAGCTTCCTCTGAGCAAGCCCTTGAGAAAGAGAAGCACTTCTGTTTGCAGAGACAAATGCCAGCATCCTGTGGTGCGACATGGGATGGTGAAAACGTGCCCTGTTAGAGGCCCAGGCTGTGCTCTGCCATGGCAATGCAGCTGGGTGAAACAAGAGGGCAGCCGGAGTCCTCCTGAGGGTGGAAAAATAGGGATTTGCCCGTGGAGATGATGTTCTTCATGTCCTACTCAAAAGAAAAGGAAACAGAAAGGAAAAACCTGGCCTCTCCATGTATTTCAAATGGTGAAGACTGAGACTTCTGGCATAGTGTACTTTGACTCTCAAAGCTGTGTTAAAGACCAAAACTCCTGGATCCCTGGTGCAGGGAGAGGTTTTCACAGTGTCCATTTCCTCCTTTGCTTACAGCAGTTAGGCATTTACTTACATCCAAATTTCTACAGCCCAAATGGACCACGCCTGTTAAATCTTGTTGCCTCTTACATGTCAGCTGCTCTGTTCTTCACACTGAACAAAAGTCCTGGAAATCTGGTGCGTGATTTCCTTTTCAGCTTTGCTTTAGCTTTGCACTATCAGTATTACATGTGTAGTCTGCCTTCAGGTGTAATGAACATGTATGTTTGAAATGTCTGTCCTTAGGTAGCCAACCTGGATGCAAATGAGGATTCTTTCAGTCTGAAGGAACATTTCTTTAAAGACATTCAGGAAGATTGGCCTGGCTACAGTGAAAGGGATAGACAGACATTGGAGGTGACCCTTTCTCAGTCAGTTCATTCAGGAAAACAAGCATTTCAGAAAACCCTCTGGGGAAATGAAGGTCTGTTTTACCTGTAAGGGAAGAGCCATGACTGTTGATATTTTTGCCTTGTAACGTGAAATATTGGACCATGCTTACAGAAAACCAGCTGCGTCTCAGAATGCCACCAGTACCAGCCCGACACCATCTCTGGGACCTTCTGAAAGAGATCCTCCACCCAGAACTGCTCAGGTATTTTGTGAATATTTTAAACCTTCTCCCCCCATGTCTGCTTTTTTATCCCACTTGCTCTTGATGTCCAAGCTGTGATGTGAAGCAGTTCTGTTGTCTTTATATCATATGAACCTGGAGCATGCACTTCTAATGGGATTCCTCTATGCTTTTCAAGATGGTTGCAATGTCAAAGCCTGCAACAAGCTTGCACACATGCCTTGTTTCTCATGGTGCATAGGGAACTCTGCTAAGGACAAGATGTGGACATGTTTTTGGTTCCTGGCCGTGTCTGTGCGGGCTTCTTGATGATATGGCAGCTCTAGTACTTGAAACGTGCACGGACACGCCAGTGCTACTGTTTGAAGAGAAATCTTAGGGAAGTCAGGAATAAGGACAAATTCCAGGAGTGAGGCTTTTGTAGGAAACTTGTTTTTCTCTCCTAAGCAGCACTTAGGCCCCAATTTTTGTTCCATGGGTGAGGAGGGAACTCTTGAGTCATGAGGGAATGCCTTGGACTTGTCAGGCTTAAAATCAAGACATGGCCTGTTTTCTTAGCAACACAAGAGGGCAAGGCAAACCCTTTGAAAGTATCTTGGAAAATGCTGCATAAAAGATTCCTTTTCTATACCTTAAAGAATTCCCTTTAAACAGAGGAGGGAGGACACAGCTCTGCCTTCCCCTTCTCTCTGTTGTTATCATCTCTGCTCTGGACACGCTGTGACCGGCAGCCACCGGCGGCTTCTTGGGGCAGCTTTAGGGAATGGTGTGGGTTTGTGACAGCAAGAGCTGAGTGTGTTCCTCGCGAGTCTAGGCAGAAACAGGGAGCAAGATAAAACCAACCTGAGCTCCCCGTTTTGGGGAAGCCTTTGACAGAGTGCTGAAGGGAGTGTGTTTCTCCCAAAGCCTGTGAGCCACAGAGCAGGAGAAAGACTTACTGAATACTCAGGGGAGGAAGTAGGAATGAAATAGAGAACATTTTTAGCTGCAGCAGCTCCTCATATTGCAGGTCATTTTAGGTAAGAAAGGTGTTTTTCCAGCCATTGCCAGTTCAGAAATGCTGCGTTTTCAGAATGGGAGCAAAACTAATTGGGATCATCTTTGCAGAAACGACCTCTGGCTTTTGACTTTCTCCATCCTGTGATGAGCAAGAAGCAGAGGATTGACCAAGAGCCCAGTGATGTCCAGCCAGCAGCTGGTGGCCATGCTCCTTCTTCCTTGGACCTGCCTTCCACATCCTGCTCAACTTTGAACCTGCCTCCAAGTGTCAGCTCCTTTTCAAGCTCCACCACTGAAGTAAAACAAAAAAGTAGCATTCAGACACAGTCTGGATTCCCAGTGTCTGCCACGGTGCAGGGGAAGACTCCCAAATCCAAAGGTGAGAAAAGAGAATACAACAGGGTGTCAAACATCCCACGCTTTGGATTTTTATAAAATGCTTGCCATGATCAAAGCCAAAGAGATGAGCAGAGAGCACAGGACCCAGGCAGAAAAGGAGTCATACAATCCAAGTGCCAAGGGTATTAAACAGAGGGACCACTTTTACGTATGCTTCCATTTAATTTTTACTGGATATTTGTATGATTCTTTAGTCTTATCCAGCCTCTCATCCACCGGCACCTCCAAGTCCTCCCCACCTTCATCCCCAAGCCTGTCTCTGGTGCCAGGGCATGTCACAAACTCAAAGATGCAGCACTTTGCACTTGCCCTGCCTGAATCTGATGAGGTTCCCAGGGTCCCAGTTCCCAAGCTTGTCCTCGTCTCTCTGGATGGCATCCCAGGACTCTGGTGTTGGCAAACTTGCTGAGAGTGCATTTAATCCCACTGTCTATGTCATTGTTGACACAGCTCCATGCTTGAACTTACAAACTGGGGAAATCGTATAAAAGCAGCATGCATAAAAAGAATTTTCACAAAAAGCTCCCATCCAGTATCACTCCTTTACCAGCTTGTAATGACTGTTTCTTTTTATTTCTTTACTATTTGGATTCTTATAGACCTGTGAATGCCAAACCATTAGAGGTTCAACAGCCTTGGTACATCGTTTTGTCCCAACATCTTTGTCTTCTCCAGACGTCCAGTTTGAACTGTTTGTTTCTGGTTTTCCCTCCCTTTAGGAGAAAAAGCAGAGGTGAGAGGAGCCCAAGAAAACAATTCAGGGCCTGTGCCTGAGAAGAAGAGGATGATGCCTGTGAGGCTTGCAGACATCGACTGGAGCGGCTGCGCTGCTGTTTACGGCCGGCCCTACAGGGACAGGGTGATTCATTTACTTGCCCTGAGGGATTACAAGGAGCCAGAGTTGCTTGCTCGGCTGCAGAGAGATGGAGTCAGGCCAAAGGACAAGGATTCCCTTGGAAAGATCCTTCAGCAGGTGAGATCTTGGAGCCTGTGCCAGCAATTCTTCCATCATGCTGTTCTGCTGTTCATAATTGTACTACTTCCTCACCTGTTCAAATTAGAGGCTTTTCCAATTCTTCTTCGAGTTAAGTTCCACTGCTTTTTCTTTCTGATAGGCGTTCATAAGAGGAATAACCATGGAAAGATGCCTTAACTCCTTCTTTCCTATTTAAAAATTCCCCATAGCCATAGGCAGTTGCTGAATTATGCAAGCATTATTATATTAAATAGGATTGTTTCCTCCATGGCCAGGAAAAAGCATTGTGGAACCTAATCAAAGAACTCAAATTCAATGTGGATGCAGATTCAGTTGATCCCACAGTGACTTTTGAGAACTCATTCCCTGAACCTGGGCAGTTTGTTGCTGGGTTTGCCCAGGGCAGTGGCAGGGCTTTTTCACCCTGAAGACATTCCCAATATAATGAGAGCCATGTTCTGCCATCCCAGCTGAAGTAGCTCCTTTAGATTGCTGTAGTTTGCATAGAGGTGGAATGAACATTTGTTTTCCTGAATGTCTGCCTGTAGGTAGCCAACCTGAATGCAAGGGATAATTCCTTCAGTCTGAAGGAACATCTGTTCCAAACCCTTCAGACTGATTGGCCTGGCTACAGTAAAATCGACAGAGAGATTTTGAGGTTGATACTTTCTAGGTAAGTTCAGTCTTTTGGGGAAGGAAAAGAGCCTTTTCAGAAAAAGCCCAGGGAAATGAAGCCGGGATTCTTAGAATATGCTGCCCCAGCAGAGGCCCATCAGGGTGATGGAATCCAACTCCTGGCCCTGCACAGGACACCAGAGGCATCACACCCTGTGCCCAAGAGTGTTGTCCAAACTCTTCTTGAGCTCTTGGTGCAGTGGCCACTGGCCTGGAGAGCCTGTTGCAGGGCTCAAGCACCCTCTGGGGCACAAATATTTTCCTGATATCCTGCCTAAAGCTCCCTCAAGGCAGCTTCATGCTGTTTCCTTGAGACCTGACACTGAAGGACTCTGTTTTCTATACAAGGAAAGAACTATGACAGTTGATATTTAGGCCTTGTAACATGAAATATTGGACCATCCATACAGAAAATCAGCTCCATCTCACAACCTCACCAGCCGCAGCCAAGCAACATCTCCAGGGCCTTCTGAGAGAGATGCTCCAGTAAGACGTGCTCAGGTATTTTGTGCATTTTTTAACATTCTGGACTGTAGAGTAAATTTCATCAGACTTGCTGGTGGTGTAAAAGCTGTGATGGAATGTGCAGGAGCAGGCCTAAGCATCTTTTGCCTCAGACATTCTGAGTGCTGTGACAGGGAGGGTGTGACAAGAAGAGAGGATCCTGCAGGGGTGGAGCAGCATTGTCCTGAGCCAACTTTCTGCTCTGCCTGGAGACTTGAGCTCCGTCCCCAGCCTCAACTCATTCCCTGGAGAAGGGCTCCAAGGGCTGGCTCTTCATGTGTGACAGAACTGCATAAAAAAAATCTCCTGTGCATTGGAGGCTGCACGAGGCTGAGGCAGATGGGGCCCTCTCACTCCCTTCTCCCTTCTCCCTTCTCCCTCTGTCTCTCTGTCCCTCTCATTGTTGACCCCAGCTCTGCACTATCCACATGGCTGGACAAAGCACAGGATCTACAGAATGGTGATATTCCCTCCCTCCCTGCTCTGCCTTAATTTCTCTCCTCCCTCCCTGTGCCTGGGCACAGCATGGCTGTCCTGTTCTGCTCCATCCTTGGCCCTGAGCTTTGCTGTGCTTGTGGGGAGCTTGTGGCCGTGTGCTGTGCCTTGTGAGGCAGCACCTTTGAGAAGCTCCTTGGGAGGAGCTGAGAGATGAGTAAAGGGCCCTGAGCAACAGTAAGGGCTTGTTGGGAACCACTTGTGAAACTCTCTTGTACAAATGGAAGGGCTTGTTAGCCAACAGCTTTTGAGTCTGCAGAGTGGGGAGCCTGCTGGATTTAAGACAGCTGTACCTAAAAGCACAAGGGTTTCTTGACATGTGGCTGCCATCTGTGTTCATCCTGATGAGAATTCACAGCCAACCATCACACCCTGTACTGCTGGGTTATAATAGTGATGCAATAATCTTCTTTTTAACACATAAAACTCTAAAACAGCCAGGTTCCTCTTTAATAAATCATGTGGGTGTGAGACAGCAAAAGCTGAGTCTTTTCCTGGTGTGTGCAAGCAGTAATTGGGACGTAGACAAAACTTACTGGGCATCCCCATTTTGGGGAGGCTTTGCTGGAGCTGCTGAAGGCAGTGTCTACTTCCCAAAGCCTTTTAGCAGTAGACTTGGAGAAGGACTTGCTAAGTCCTAAGATGAGACAGTAGGAATGTAGCAGAGCAGATATTTACATGCAGGTCATCCACGTTTGACAGCTAGTTTGAGTTAAAAATGATGTATTTTCAACCTTTGCCAGTTCCCAAATGCTGCTTTTCTAGAATGGGAGCCAAAGCTGATCCTGATCATAGATGAAGGAATTATTTTGCTGTTGTTGCAGAAACGGCCTCAGGCTTCTGGCTTGACCAGTCCTGTGAGGAGCAAGAAGCAAAGGATGGAGCAGTAGCCCAGTTACGTCCAGGCAGCAGCTGGTGGCCACTCCTCTTCCTGGCTGCTGCCTTTGACATCCCATTCTACTTCTGACCTGTCTCCAAGTCTGGGCTCCATTTCCCCTGCACCCTTAAGGTTTCAAGAAAAAGACAAATTTGGAGTTCTTGAATGCCAGCCCTTGTGTGCAGACGACTACCATGTGCAAAGAGATGTGAAGAGAGCTGGGGAGGCTGAAGCTGTAGTGTCCCTTGGATTTCAATGAAGGTATTAATGTGCTGCTTTTCCTAACTCCAGTGTGGATACCAGTGGAGTAAAACTTGATTTTTAAGAGAAGCCTCTGTATGAATTAAGGTGCAAGCAAGACCATATTTCAGAGTTAATACTACAGATGTTATTTAGAAGTAAATGTGAACTAGGGAGATAGAAAGAATAAAGGAGGAGGTGGGCCAGGTGGGGGGAAGTGCTGAGATGAACACCGAGGTGGGTTAGGCCCGGACGGGCCCTCCCTTCCTGCAGTGCAGTTGCACAGGCTCAGCTGCAGCAGTGGTGCTGCATCCCCTCATCGAATGTGCAGTGCAGGAGGGGAGGGAGAAGTGTGTGTGTGTGTGGTACAAAAGACTGGAAATTGCTCCCAGCCTGTGTCAGAGCAGGGATGTTGGCAAGGGCAGTCAGGCCTCCTGCAGCTCTGGGCTCTGGGGCAGCTGCGGCCTTTGGAGCAGGCGCGGCAGGGCCCTGGGTCACACTGGATACAGCCAGGGATGCTCCGTGCAAGGCTGAGGGCAAGGCTGGCCCTGCAGGGGAGCAGTGCAGTCAGGCCTGTGCTGGGGCTCTTGCCAACAAATGTCACTGGGCAGAAGGCAGCAGTGAAGGCTACTGCTTCTCAGGTGCCTCCCAAAATGTTGAAAGGCATCTGTAGTTTTCTTTTCAAAATTATCCTGCACACCAGTCATGTGCATGTAGCCTGGGATGCATCTTTGGCACAAGTTGTTTTCAGTCCTGGTACTGAATTCCAACTTGTTAAAGATTTACTGCTTGTAAATATTAATATCAGGATGGCTTAAATTGTTTATTCCCTTGGGGAGGGAGATTTTGTGATCCAAAAAGAACCAGGTCTTCAGGCCCAGTGGAACAGAAGCATTGGTGTGAGAGTGGTGGGAAGTGGCATCTATTGTTCTCATTGGCACTTCATCTTGGATTTGTATCATAAGCTTGATAAACCACACTTTGTTGATTTGAGGGAGAAAGGATTGAAGAAGGTTTGACTTCTGTCAGTGGCTTTAGGCATTAATGTGTTTTGGCCTCCTTAGGAGCAGATGTGTCTTGGGTTGTTGTTGTTTTTGTTGTGGTTTCAGACTTGTCTAGAGTTTGGTTTTAGGTCTGTATTACAACAGCCTCAGTTTTGCAAACTTCCCAGAAGGGTGGTGGCTCATGGAGAAAAATAGCTCAAATGTCAAACTGAGAGTATTTGTACTGTTTTACATGAATAAAACAAACTGGCCAGGCTTGGTAACCTCTGAGTGTGCCTCCAGGCTCTTTTAAAGCAAAGATCATGAAATTCTAAACTCTGCAGAAATGTTGGCATGCCCTAATTTTCTTTTGATTTCTCCTTCCCAGGGTAGTCCCAGCTACTCTGAGATGAAGAGCAGGTGCCAGTACCTCCACAAGAAACTGACCCACATTGAGCAATGAGTGTCTGAATTTGGCCAGCAGCAAGAGGAGTGCTGGCACCGGTCGTCTGCATCAGCAAGGGAAAATCTCTGAACTCCGGCTTTTTTATTTTAAAAGAAGAAGATTAGTTGTTTTAGGATTCTTCAACTTATCAATGAGGAGATAATTATTTGTTAAAAACATAGGATTAGTTCCTCTAGGATTATAGAAGTTAGCATTGAACTGTAGTAATAAAGAAGTTGCTTTATTTTTAACTCCTTCTCTTGTTGTCACTCATGTCATATTCAGAGTGTCGTTCTTCTGGTCAATTCTTCTCTTCAAGACTTAGGTTTGCCCACTGAATGAGTTTTGTCAGTAGAGGGTGTTAGCACGCTGCCTCTACTGTGAAGTTGTGCACATTTCAAGAAAAGATTGCAGCAAATGGAAATTCTTTATGATTAGAAGAAGCCTGTTTTCCGACCTTTCTTGTTAATTTCTTTGCCTGAAGTGGTGGAAGGTGTAGAGGTTTGGACCACCCCCTCCCACAATCACCTTGTTCCGGAGGGTTACAGAGGAGTGCACATGGGCTGCTCTAAGGTCTCAGCTGAAGTAGCTCTCAGGACTGCTTGTAAATCATGACCTCACCTTGTCAGTGAGCCAAGGAATATTCAGATCTTTGCAAGAGTTTTGTAAAACAGTTGGAGAAGTGTTGGAGACAAGGTGCTTCAATGGGTTTTAAAAGAAAAATTATGTTCAGGTGTCCCTATGGAAATGCTGTCCATTTCTTTACATATTTTAAACTGCTCTGTCTCAACCAGCCTTTCTAGAGAGACACAGATGTTGGTTCCTGCACAGACCTATGGGGACTGACGCCGGCAAGGAGGCCTGTTCACAGACACGAACAGGACGGGGCTGCTGTGGAAAGTGCCTCCAGCTGTTTTATTTTTCAGTATCAGTCTCATTACAGGATTATGACAATGGGAAGATGCTGGCAGCTCACATTCCAGGCAGCAGGCCAGAATACTTAATGTTACAACTTACTTTATAAGCTTCTTGACCAATCACACAAAGCAAAAGCATATTGACAGTAGTTCTAGCCAATCACCATAAGCACACGTGCCTTTGGTTAAAACAATGCTTGCTTATTTGGAATACAATACCCACTTGTAAGCCTTAAAACACAACGCACAGAGCTCCTTTATTAAGCTTTAATCTTCCTAATATCTTGCTAGATAAGCTTTCTGCAACTTGGAGAGCTTTTCAGACAAGCATTAATACACAGGCCATTGTTCTATTTGCCCTTGCTTTTTCTACAGTTTAAATAATTTTTCTGCTGACCCATCTCATGACTGCTGCTTTAGCTCTACTCACAGTTCTGCTGTATCTGAGGCCTGCCTTTTGCAGCTTTCCCCAAAACCTTCTGATTTTGTGGATTCCCACAGGGACTTTGAAGTCAAGTCCTTTTCCTAAGTTTCCTGCCATTTATTTATTTAGCTGAAATGGTAGACCAGTTATCAGCAAAGCCATAACCTCTTTTGGGGAAAAACAGGAAATTGAAGGAGGATAACATTTGGGAAGACTCATTAGGACTGTGAATGCTTCTTTCTTCCTTGGAGAGTATTCTACCAATTCCTGAATTGTTTCCATGCAATGATGTTGAGCCCTCATACCTGAGAGACCTTGAGGTGTTTTGTGATTGAACAGCTGAGCCATCGTTGCCCTTCTGTTCTCCTTCAAGTGAAGTTCAACAAAATGTCACCTCTTAAACGTGGAAATTTGGGTCCATTTTTGCCAGGGTCAGGGGTTGCTCCTACAGCTCTGCAGTGCAGCAGTCCCAGGAATGCTGCCATGGGGGACATGGGGTGAATTGTGCTGGGGAACTGTGGGAACCCAGGAAATTCCTCTGGCTGCTCTGGAGGACTGGGGACCCTGTCAGGGGGCTCAGAGACCTTGGCCCAGAGCCCAAGACCCCTGTGCCTTTGATTTAGCTCTTGGAAAAAACCATCACCAACCTTGTATGAAGAATTACAAGCCACCAAAGTTAAAGTAGAAGGAGAGTGAATTTATCACAGGGTAGAAAAATGGATTTTTGGGGTTTTTAGAATGGGGGTTCAGGGGGCAAGATGGAGGAATCTGGGCGTGTCCAGCCTTTCTCCTTCTTCTTGGCCTCCAACTTCTGCTGTGATGTTGGCACTTTTAGATCGGTTTAGAGTAGAAGCTCACTGTCTAACCTAGATGATCAATATTGGAAAGTAATTGTAAATATTGTACACGTAGTTTTTAGTATAAAAAGATAACACCGCCCAGGTGCAGGCAGAGTGCCTTGGACTGTCTTGCTGAGTGGACCTCGGCAGGACAGGAGAAAGAATTTTATAGATAAGATACAATAAACAACCTTGAGAATGAGAAATGAGGAGCTCTGACTCCTTCTTCGACCGCCGGGCAGGGAAAAGAGACTTTCTAACTCTTCTTGGGGTCACTCTGACCAGCGAGAGACCCCGAGAGGGAGCCTCCAGTTGGCCTGGGGGCTGCTGCTGGTTGACAGAGCAAGCAAGAGTGCTGCTGGCCAAAGGGTGAGCTGAGAATGAGGATTTTTCATGGTGACCCCTTCATGATTGATCTTTCCTTTTATGGAATTTCTTCTAACTAATTCTACACATCATAAAAAAAGTTATATTTCCATGCTTTTACAAGTCTAATCTTCATGTTCTCGGCTGTTTCTATTTGCCCCTCCAGTTCCCTGTGTGTTGGGGCTGGCTTCCCTAGGGGGCAGGTGTATCAATGTCCTGGTCCCATCCCCTTTTATTGCTGCAGGAGTGCTTGGGAACACTTCAAATGGTCCTTTCCACTTTTCTTTAAGTGCCTTGTTGCTGTGCTTTCTGACATAGACACTGTCCCCTGGTTGATGAGGATGTACCAGGGCATCCAAAGTCATCAGGGATGCTCATACACAAAGTTTCAGCAGAGATGAGAGCACTTTTCACCAAGATGGTAAAAAAGGAATTCAATTATCATTTCCTATCACATGACTGCCTCTATCTGGAAGGGATAGGAACTTGGTAAGGTCTTCCATAGAGCATTTCATGTGGGATGACTTTTTCTTTAAAAGCCACTGGAATTCTGATCCTCAGAAGTGGCAGGGGAAGCACTTTTGCCCACCTTATTGAAGTTTCCTGGAAAATTTTACTAATTTCTCTCTTTTGACTCTGATTTTTTCTCTCAGTCTTGATGCTGGGATAAGACCTCCATGGGCAGAGTAGGTCTCATTTAACTGGGAGTGTTTTGCATACATTTTGTACACTTTCAGCTATGAAATGAGAATCTTAATCTGCTGGCATTCCAAAAGGAATCCTTAATCAGAGTACTATTGATTTTTGACTGGAGGTATTTCTCTAGCTTTGTTGATGTGACAAGGAAAAGCCTCTGGCCATACAGAAAATGTGTTCCCTAAACCCAATAAATATTTATATGTACTTTTTATTAACTCAGAAAATTGTCCTTGTCATTAATATCTGGTACTACTTCCCTGTTTTGGGATCCTGAAGGGCAGTCTTTTGTAAAACTGTGCATTGATCTATAAGCAGAGTTTACATTTCAGCTGTCACCGTCCTTGTCAGCCTAACACTAAGGAGCTGCCTTTCCAAATTGTCTCCTGTACCTTCAATACCCCAATGGGTTTCTTTGTCTTCTCTAGTTTATGTCATTATTGCTTGAGGCACTCTAACTTGTTGATTTGTTGAAACCTACCATCCTGTAGGACTGAATCAGAAATTTAAGGATTTTGCTGAATGATTGTTTTCATTGTGGTGTTCTGTGTCTGATTTGGAAAGGTTCACAATTTGGAAAGAATTGCCAAGCAGATGCTTTGTTCTGCAACCTCTCCAGCAGTTTGGTCTGCTCATCAGTCTCCTTGGCTTGTCTGAACTGGTGAGCTCTTCAGTCCATTATTGCTACTTTAGCAGGGAACTGGATGCTCCCAAAGCTGTCCCTGTTTGATTGGAGATGCTGATTCCTTGCAGAAAGATTGAGGAATACAGCAGGATTCAAGACAGTGGCTGTCCTTAGCACCACATCTTTTGTTCCAGGAGTAGCACCCGTTACTTTAGCAAAACCAGTGAGCTCCTTTTTGCTCTACACCAGACATACCCATGTGTGGCACATAAACTGACATTTTTTTCCCATTTACTTTCACGCCTATTCTATCAATCAGGACTGTGGTGGCTCCTGCTCTCAGGTGCACTGGCCACCCCTTGGAGACAATGTTTTCTTAGGTGTTCTTCTAAGAATAATGCTCTTTTCCACAGGGTTCTTTCCTGCATTCCCAATCTTTGAGATAAATATGGAGTTACTGTGCAAGGCCAAGGCACTCATGTGTGAACAGGGCAAAGGGATCATTCAAATCTGGTATCTCCACTGCAGAGGCTGTCATCAATGTCTTTTTAAGATATGGAAAGGCTGTTGGACATATTGGAGTCCGCTATAACACCTGATGGGATTCCTTTCATGGTTCATACAAAGGCTTTTCCAACAGTCCCTAACTGGGGATCCATAACCATCACAATCCAGTCATTCCCAAGAAGGGACACAGTTGTTTTACAGATGTCGGCTCTGATGTTTGAGAAAGTGCTTCCTTCCTTTCTGTCCCTAAAATGAACTGTCCTTGTGAGTGTGGCAGCCAGGAAAGCAAACATGGGCAGATATGGACATGGTCTTGAAGACAAAGACAAGACTTGGTGACAAGGGAAATGAGCTTTGGATGGTAATATTCAAGCCATTTTCAATGCCGTGCTTTTATTCCCTCTGCCTGTAATGGGTTCTTTGTTGCCAGCTGCCTGAAATCAGGAGTAAGCTTGGGTATGGGGAAAAGGGAAAGTAAAATGATCAAAAGCTGAGTATAAAATATTTTTCCAGATGCATCAATAATTTCAATGGTCACTTGCAGTCAGCACAACTGTCAGCCTGGAATTGTGTTCAAGGTTCTCCCTGGTCTTTCCATGTCAGCTCCTGCTGCAGAGCAGCCAGGGGGCCTGGGCATGCTGCTGGCTTGTTTCCTTTGAGGAGAGCGAGATGAGGAAAGGCCGGAAGGTTGTGTCAAAGAGATGATATTTGAGTGCCCGTGTACGTGCTGGAATCCTCACAGACTGAGGGACCCACAACAGGATTGCCCAGAGCTGTCAGGGCTGCACCTTGCTGCCCTGGTGAGAGGTGTTCAGCGCTCTTTTGCCTCAGACAGAGCCAAGTGCAGCACTTTTGTGCAGAAACACTTCATTAGCCCTGGTTTGCACAGCTGCAGCTACTGGGCTTGGTGGGCTGCCCGTTTCTGCACTTGGGAATGAGCAGAGTCAGTGATGGGACAGGACAGGGCATTCCCTACCTGTGCCCATTGTGAAATCCCTCTGCCCCCACTGTGTCACATCCTGCTCCTCAGTGACATCCCAGCCAGCCTGGCACATGGAACTCCCTGTTTCCAAGGACATGTGGCCATTGTCACCGGCACAGGGCAGGACTGCTCAGAGCCTTCAGTGGCTGCAGTGAGAGCGGAGGTGTCAGAGCCACAGCGAGTGTTGTTCCAGCTTGGCTGGTTCCAGCACCCATTGTTCAAGAGGCCGATCCACCCAGTGAGTGGAGGTAATTACTTACAGTTCTGTGCAGAAAGAGGGGCTCAGGGACAAATTCACAAAGCCAGCACCATGAGAATCCAGAGCGTCTTAGTATTTATATATTTGAGGAAAGAAAGCAATTAATGTTCATTGCCTGCAAGTTCCCTAGTTCTCTCCATAATGAGCCTCTCACTTCTCATGCTCATTAGTCTGCATGCTCAGTCTCTTGCTTCTTCTTAGTGAGAGGTTTCTTGAGTGGGTGGCCATCATCTGGCCCTGCTGGAATGGCCTTTTACCCTGCCAGAGCTGATGCTGCATTGCCTTTATCAGTTTGTTCCTTTTCTCGGGGGTTCTGCCAAATGTCCTTGTGCCTGTAAATTCTGCATTCTTTGTGTCCACCATCAGTGGTACACCCTTCTTCCCAAGCATTGCTGACCTTTCCTCTGTCTGAGGCCACTGAAGCCTTTCAAGCTCTGCACCTCAACAAGGCAATTCAGCCAAGAAGTCACCTGCCTTTCCAAGGCCTAGCCATCACTTCCAGCTTGCTGGCTACTTCCTCTTTCATGGGAGTCATCTCCTTTCTTGTTGATGAGCCTTGAAAGCTGCAATAGCCAAACATCCAAAAACACATTTTCCAAACAAGTATTTTGCATTGTGCAGATTTTTCAGCAGGATCAGGGTCTGTGAGGGAGAGGAAGCAGCCGAGGCAGAGCGGGATGGCGGAGCTGCGGGCCTGGGCAGGATCCAGGGAGTTCCGCAGGGCCCCAATCCGCACTGCGTCCCGCAGGGCCCCCACCAGCACTGCGATGCCCGTCAGGGTGACCCAGAGGTGCCAGGAGCAACAGGTGAGGGGCAGGTGTGGGGCTCTGCGGGTTGGCAGCGGGTGGGGGCTTGGCCATGGTGTTGGTGTCAGGTGCTGCTGAGGCCGCGGGACCTGTTGGGCAGGGCTGGGGCCCCACTGGTGCGCCAAGGGGCCCTCTGAGGCAGCTGCCCGGGGGAAGCGACTCACAGGGATGACACGGAGGAGGTGCCAGTGGAACTGGGATGTTGCTCTCATGGATGCAAGTGGCTCTCACGGATGACACTGAGGAGGTGCCAGTGAAAGTCAGATATTCTCCAAACGGTGACACAGGGAATTCATGCTCTGGTCATGAGTCCTGGCCAAAATGCATGGATTTCTCATGGTTCCAAGTTTGTACTGCACTCACGGAAAAGGTCCAGATAAAGGAAATTCTCTAACAGTATTTTCTACTATTAGGAGGATATATAACTGTATTTCTGGCTGTGATGCATAGTGGAGAACTCCAAACACATGCACACCATTTTCAAAGCTTTTCCCCTTATTGATTTGATTTTTATCAAACAAAGAAGTTAACCCTCATTAGTTCTAATTTAGAGTTCCATTAAGTAATATTCTATATTCTTTTGGTATTGATGTCTCCCTACTCATGCTAATTAATTCACATTTTTCAGTCCATTTATCATAGCCTTTTAGATTTTATCTCAGCCAATTTTGCCTTCTGAATGAGGCAGTTGCATGGCAGTAGCTGTTTTTGTTTAAAATGTACTTAGGCTGACAAACATTTTAGTGATTTTTAACCTCTACCGGAATGTGGCACATTGGGTACTAAATGATGAGTTCAGCCAAGCAAGTTCAGCCAAGTTCAGCCCAAATTTTGTTACATCTGATAAACTGTTTCCATTTCACATCTATGCAAAAAATTGCATCTAGAGCTGAGGAAAAGAGAAAGGGATTTCATGTGTGTTGAGAGTTGCAATTCAGATTGTGCAGATGAAATTCTTCTCAGAGCTGACCCTGTGTTGTGCTTCCATAGTGCCAAATACATCCCAGTGCTGGGTCCTGCCCTGAGTTCTTGATCGTTTTGTGAACCACTCTCACCAGGAGTGTTAGCTGAGTCAAGCTGGCCAGGTCCATTGTACTCAGACACTTGATTTCAAGGGAAGCCTGTGCCTAGAAATTCCAGCAACTGGGAAAGGATGACTTGCTACTTGAAGGCTTGGCTGCATTAGAGGCTAAATGAGGGTGGCTCTCTCAGGGCACTTTTGCAGCCGGCTGCTTTCAGAGGGAGAACTGTGTCAAAGCAGCCCTTTTTGGTGATGTGACAGCAAACCTTTGCAAATGGAACTCTTGTTGAAAATGGCGGGCCTAGTTAATCAGCATTAATGGAGAGTCGGCTGAAGATTTTACAGAAAATTTATTTTCCTTTTTAGTCAAACGCCCGTGAGGGATCGCACAATGGAAGTGCAAAGGATGTCAAATTGTATAACACACTTGGAGGTATGGCTGCCTTTCATATTTTGCTCAATGCCTGTAAGATTTTCAACTTGGTAATAAATTTTGGAAGCATATTCTCAGTACAGGGGATCACTTGTGTTCAGAGATCTTGATAGTGGAGTCCTGGAAAATGTTAAAAATAGTCTTTGAAAATATTAGGCCTTGTATTTTCTCAGATCACTGCACGTGCGTAAGCAGTATGATAAATGATATAATTGTTAGATGTGATGATTGTTTAGTAGTTAATTGTAATTATTATATAACCATAAGAAGAATCGTGAGAAATTATGTTGGAAATTTAAAGGGGGCTATGTTTAGCTGAAATCTGTGTATACAATAGTAAAATATAAGTTTGATAATTATCATGAAAGTTATATAATGATAGAGTATAAAACACGTTCACCTTGAATGTATGGTTGGAATCAGATTTGGGTGGAAATCACCCCGATTCCCAGAGCTCTTCAATAAAAAGCACCGCATATAATCGCTTCTGTGATTATGTGTTTTTGAACGCTAACAATCTCAACCTGGAGGCTGTTTGGCCTCAGGTCAGCCTTGCAGTCTCATGTCTCAGCATTCAGCCACTGGTTTGTTTTCCCCTAAGAAAGCCTGCCAGTGCTTCCTTGTTCCCATACTGCTTGATGGGTTGGAAGTTGGAGCATGGAGGTCAAGGTTTGGACCACCTTATGCACTTACATTCACAGTCTTGGTAGATAAGATTTTGGGTTTGGAACACCTAGGCACAGTCATTACCCATTAAATCTAATTGGGAAATTGAAAGCAAATGACCTTGAGGAAGTGGCTTAGAGAATTTCATAAGGTCAATATGGAAAACCATGCTTGATTTAATTGTTTGTCTTGGTCATTAATAAGTGAATGTTGCCACAATAGTACACTGGGTTCTTTTCAAGGAAAGTGACAGGAAGATATTGATGTCATCTTGCCCATGGATTCCAACATTCCCCTCAAAGCACAATGTGCTTAGGAGGTGCCATTTGTATTAATCTGTTCTGAGTGCTGTTTCCCCCAGGAGCCTGGCTCCAGGCAGACACGAGGTGCCCATTCCCCTTCCAGGCACTCAGTGGTGCTGCCTGCAGCAGTGAGCTGAGCCAGGTCCAGCCAGCTGCCCTGAGCAAAACAGGCTCTCACCTGGCTGTGGCTGCAGTCACCTGCCTGCAGGGACATCCCTGCCCCTGCAAGTGCAGCTCTTGCTCTGCCTTAGCCTAGTGCACAGCATTTTAAGGCAGCATCATGGTGGCTTTTTGGAGAGACAAAACTCAACTTCTAAATTTCTCATTTGAGAGGTTTTGTTTCAAATGTGAGTGATAATTTGTGTGATTCTTGGTGGTGGTCTACATAGATCCTAAGGGAATATTTAATATTGAGTACCTGGGGTGTGAGGACTGGCAGTAGTGAATCAATTATTGAACTTGGTGGCAATTTTGCTTTGGGCTGGCACAGATAAACTCAGGTGAGACAGGTCTGGTTGCTGGATGGGTACAGGGTGACTTTGCAACATGCTCCATAAAGGACCAGTTAGGGACTGGGCTTTGTCACAGAATCAGAGAATATGCTGAGTTCAAAGGGATACACCAGGATATTCAAAATCAGCTCTGTCCCCAAGAATACCCATCATCATTTTAAGTCAACTCTTTTGCCTTCTGCCAACTTCCCATTTGACACTTCTTTCTCTCCTTTCCTTTCCTTTGGGAAAACAAGCAGATGTGAGAAGAAGAGCCAAACCAAATCCTTCATGTCCTGCCCCTGAGGACAAGAGAACAAAGCCCATGAAGCCTGCAGAGAGGGAACAGAATCCTTGCAGTGCTGTTTATCGGCGACCCTACAGGGACAGGGTGATTCATTTACTTGCTCTGAGGACTTACAAGAAGCCAGAGTTACTTGCTCACTTGCAGAGAGATGGAATCATGCAAAAGGACAAGGGCACCCTTGCAAAGATCCTCCAGCAGGTGAGATTGTGGAGTTTGTGCCAGCATTAATTCCACCACACTAGTCTTTTGTTCCTAATTGTCACTTGTCCCTCTACTTTTTAAATTACTGTTTAAATTTTAGATACAGATGAACAAGTTAGCAAATGCTCCCTGTTAATTTTTTCCATCAACTTCATCCAGAGGTCTCAAGCTGCAGGTCAATGTGACAAAAAGAAAGAAAACTTCAAAACTTTTGGATCATTGTTGTTTTGCTAGAATGGCTGGCAATGAGTAACACTTTGTAATGCTCTGCTCCTCATGCCTAATTCCATTCTCTTTCTTTTCTGTGCAATGTTTAACTGCTTCATGGAGTAACTTCACAGGGCTTCCTTGATTGTGTGAAATGGTTTGTCATGGCACTTAAAATTTCCTGGGAGAAGTTCCAGAGCAGAGGAGATCAGGAACTGCAGAGGCCAGTATTTCATTTGAACGCTGTTGGTGGCCTCCCAATGGTACTTGGCTTCTCTGGGATCTGTGGGGATTGCCTTCCCAGGATGTTCCAGGCAAATCCTCCTTGATAAAGATGGTAGCCAAACTTTGAGCGGAGTGTTTCTTTACTGTCATGTGAATTAAATCTCCATCTTCCTTGGAACTCTTTTATTCGGTAACTTCTCCAGTGCTCCTCTGAATTCCACTGGTATTTCCTTATTATAGCCAGCCATAGGATGCACATGCATTGAAAGATGCAGTGGTTCTTTCCTTCCTTTTTCAATCTTCCCTGCTCCTCTAGGCTGTTGCTGCATTATGCCAGCATTATTACATCAAGCAGGAACATTTACTTTTCAGCTAGGAAAACAGTGTCTTGGAACCTGCTCAAGGGAGGAAAATTCAATACAGTTGATCCCACAGTGACTTTTAAGAACTCATTCCCTGAACCTGGGAAGTTTCTTGCTGAGTTTGCCCAGGGCAATGGCAGGGCTTTTTCACCCTGAAGACATTCCCAATATAATGAGAGCCATGTTCTGCCATCCCAGCCGAATTAGCCCATTTAGATTTCAAGTTGATTATAAATTTTCAAAGCTCTGCTCCTTAGAAGGTAAAGGATGTAAACATTTTTTCCTGTTCCATTGCAATATTTGAGGAGATATCCCTGGAATCAATGTGCTGCAGGAGGTGTGAAGTGCCTCAGGGTCCAGGTTTGCATTCTGAAAATTCTGTGTGAGCAGCCCTGCAGCCTGAAATGCCTTGCTCAGGCTTTTGTGGACATCAGAGCAAGTGGGGGTTTCTTTGGTATAAATCTCAAATGGGCAGTGTGAACTTGCTGAGATCTGGTACACAAACACTGGCTTTCCTTCCAACACAACCTGAGTTCTGTTTCCAAGGAGTAAATCCCTGATTCTGGGTATCATTGTCACATTTACATTTCTTATTCAACTGCGGGCAGACAGGCATCAACAGAGACCCATATTATAAATGTTTATCATGTTTTCAAGGAGAAAAGAAAAGTCAAAGTTGTGGCTGCTGTTGGTGGTGTGTTAGATGAGTTATTCCATGTGTTGCAGGGGTCAAATTGATGGAGACTTTTCCAATGGGCTTTACTGTGGAATTCTGAGCAGGTGTCAGATGACGAAGTCTAAACCTGCACTTTAGATATATCAATAAATATATCAATGGTCTCAAGGTTTTACTACCTCAATTTACCTTTGTGAGTAGACTCTCTATTTGCCTTGTGGAAGATATGAACCTCATTTCTTTGCAAAGGAATACAGCAAGGCATGTGCACGGCCTTCTCATGGCAGAACTTTGCTGGAATGAACCCTGGATCTGCCACATAAGGAGGGACTCTGGGCCTGACCCCCTCTCCTTACACATTGTAGCTCTCAATGTTGTTTTCAAAGGAACTCTTGCTAGATATGAATGGAGCTACTGGGTTGTTTTCAATTGGTGAAACATTAATATGGCTGAAAACTCATGTGATAGAGGAATAATCAAGCTCTGAACAAAAAGACATTAATTAGTTGAAGCTGGGTGCTCACAAGCAGCTGTGCAGGACCAATCGTATTTCTGTAGTTTGCATGCAGCAAGCATAATAAAGATTTGTTTTCCTACATGTCTGCTTGTAGGTAGCCAAGTGGAATGCAAAGGATAATTCCTTCAGTCTGAAGGAACATCTATTTCAAACCCTTCAGACTGATTGGCCTGGCTACACTGAAATAGACAGACAGAATTTGAAGTTAATACTTTCTGGGTAAGTTCAGTCTTTCAGAGAAAGGAAAAAAGTCCTTGGGAAAAGAAGCTTAGATTGTTAGAATATGCTGAGGTAGCAGGGACCTGCCAGGATCCGGGCCCTGCACAGGACACACCAAGAAGCACACCCTGTGCCCAAGAGTGTTGTCCAAACACTTCTTGAAGCCTCCTGCAGTGACCACTGGCCTGGGGAGACCGTTGCACTGCTCAAGCACCTGCTGGGGCACAAATGTTTTCCAGATATCATGCCTAAAGCTCCCCCAACTCAGCTTCATGCTGTTTCCTTGAGTCCTGACACTGAAGGTCTCTGTTTTCCTTGCAAGGAATGAATTTTGACAGTTGATATTTAGGCCTTGTAACATAAAATATTTGACCATCCATACAGAAAATCTCTGAATGCCACCAACCCTGGCCAAGAGACATCTCCAGGGCCTTCTGAGAGAGATGCTCCAGCAAGACCTGCTCAGGTATTTTGTGCATTTTTAACATTCTGGACTCTCTGGTAAGTTTTAGCAGACTTGCTGGTGGTGTAAAATTGTCATGTGAATGTGCAGGATCTTCCCTTTTGGGGAAGCCTTTGATGGAGCTCCTGAAGGGAATGTCTTTCTCCCAAAGCATTTTAGCTACAGACTTGAAGTAGGACTTGCTAAGTGCTAAGATGGGAAAGTAGGAATGAGACAGAGCCTGCATTTACCTGCAGTCCTTCCTGGTTTGAATGCTCTTTTTAGTGAAGAAAGATGTGTGTTAAAACTCTACCCAATCGGAAACACCACATTTTCAGAATGGGAGCAAAAGCTGATCCTGATCATAGGTTAATGAATGAATTATTTTGTTATTGATGCAGAAACGGCCTCTGGCTTCTGAGGTTTCCAGTCCTGTGACGAGCAAGAAGAGGAGAATTGGCCACCAGACCAGTCATGTCCAGGCAGCAGCTGGTGGCCACTTTTCTTCCTTCCTTCTGCCTTCCACATCTCTTTTCCCTTTGGACATGGCTCCAAGTGCCGGCTCCCTTTCCCCCTGCACCCATGTGGTGCAAGCGACAGAGAAATTTCAGAGTTCCAGGGTCCCAGCACCTGCCAGGGAGCAGAAGGAGATCCCCAGTTCAAACGGGGAGAAAAATGAATTGGGGAGGCTGAAGCAGTGGCACCGCTTGGATTTCGATGAAGGTATTGATGTGCTGGTTTTCCTGACTCCTGTGTGGATAACTGTGGTGTAAAGATTTCCTTATTAAGAGAAGCTTCTGCCCAAATTAAGGTGCAAGCATAACTCTTCTCCACAGTCAATAGTAAAAATGTTATTGAAGAGGAAATGCAAACTAAGGAGATAGGAAGAAATAAGGGAAGAGAGGCAGGGTGAGGGGAAGAGAGAGACTTTATGTGGGGAGATATCATCACCACATGGACTCTCTGCTGTCCAGCCAGTCCTACCAAACCCTTGGTCTTCTCAGTGGTGGGGATCCCCAAGACTGTCTGGAAGTACCACCTTTATACTCTCCAGGATTGGAGTATCCACGGGGTGGTCACAGCTGTCCCCACATCCCAGGCTAGAAGCCATGCAAGCACTGATTTTCCTTACTCATAGTCTCTACAGTGGAGGTTTTTGTCTGGTGTCCTAATTCCAAACCTTCACCTCTGTTAGGCCAAGGCTTTGTGCTTTTCTTCTTGCCAGTTGTACTTCTCTCAAATTCCACTTGTGGTGGCTTGTCTTATGGGAAAATCCTTCTTTGAGAATGCTCTGAAATATTTAATTGTGCTCTTGCACCTGGTGAAAAGGGAGCTTTGAAAGTGGGCACTGGATACACGAAGGCACTGCTCTACATGACGGCTCTACCATTGTCCCTGCGGGACGGTCATGATAAATCAAGACTTTTTTATTTTTTCTGCCATTACATTAGATTGTAACTCTTGGTTTAAAAGACAACAACAAAGCCCAGAATCTGTGCTGCTGGAACCTTTTCTAAAAGTACATTGATTTTTAGAAATTCTCCCTCTAAGTAGTGCAAAACCAATCAAGAACAAAGAAATGTGAAATAGATTGCTGTTGGGAGAATCTGGTTCAAAGAAAGAGCCAGACACTAGAAGCCAATGGGAATGGATGTTTTCCTTTCCCTCTGATTTCTAGTAAAATGACATGCATTGACTGAGACAGCACTTTTTCCATCAGCAGATTTTCAGGACTGCATGCTGAAGGCAGAAATCTGTCACACATTTATTGCAGACCAGTTTACTGAAACCTGTGGATCAAATCTCAGTGATTCCATGGTTGTTCATTGAACTCAGCCTTTACTTGGAAACTGCAAAAGCTACAAAACCTGGGCTGTGGTTTCCTGGCGTTCTACTTTCAACTGGACTGGGAGTTTCCTCTCCATCCTAGCTGCAGAATTTCATTCTTCAAAAGCTGTGGGAGTGGTACAGGCTGGAAACAACATTGAAAAGCTAAACAGAAATGCATAAAGAACACTTGATTTCTGATGACGGAGATACACCCAGCAGGGCAGAGTTCAGTTGCTTGGTTAAATCTGTGGGTTCTCCCTTTTGGAGGTTGACCTTGCAAATGACAAGCTGGGCTCAGCCTGGAGGCAGGTTTGGAGCGTGCAGATGCCTCTTGCAAGTGGTGGTGTGCTTGTAGAGACAGGGGCTTTGAGATGGTCTTTCCACATTTCTTCTGGACATACACAGAGTACCTTCAAACCTCGGGATGTCTTTGGAAGGATTCCTGCTTGAATCCATAAACACATCAGCAGCTTTCTTCAGGAGCCAGTTCCCAAATTCTGCCCATCTGGTGAAGGAAAAATCTGTTCTTTGTTTGAAGTTTGGGACTTAGGCTGAAGCTGTCATGTGGATTGAGAGAGAGCAAATGCACTTTTGGAAATGAAATGCTCACAGCAAAGCTGTTCTTCCAAGTTGTATTGAACATACTGTGACAATTGGTATTTCTGTCCAGTTTCATTACCACAATTACACTAATATTTATACTTCTGCTATACAACTAAAATCAACAAAAGCAAGTGGAACATCAAAGAACATCTCTTTTCTCAAGAATTGAAGCTCAGGTAGCTTAAAAATTGACAAGGATGGGCTTTTTATGCTTGAAACAAAACCTGAAATGGAAAGCAGAGAGAGACGACCATGATCTTGATTGTTCCTTCCTGTTTCAGCTGACTTTTCCTTATGGCAGCTCTTTTTAATATCATCATAATTCTTGAATATTTCTTTGGAAAGAGGGCTGCAAGGTTATGCTTCACAAACACCTTTAAAAAAAGGCATTGCCAAATCCCTTTGCCAAGAGGCAAAGGGCAATTCCCAAGTGCAGAGCTGTTTCCAACCCCATCCTGCCACTTCAGTGAGGAGCACTGGGTTTTGGCTGCAGGGTATTGGAGCCTTAGTGCCAGTAAGCCCTAGAGAATGGAATTGGCTTTCCTGCTGACAAGAGTGCAGGCACTCATTGGAACTGTGGGCCCCTGGAATTGGCAGGGAAGTGGGGATAAAAACATGGCATGCAAAGAACTTCTGCTTTCTTCTATATTTCTTTTTGGAACCTTGATGTTGATTTCTCTCCAGCCGTTGTCTTTGGAAGCTGCATCTGTTGCTGCATGACTTGAATGGCTGTGCAGATGCCACCTCATGCCTTCAAATAAGAAAAGCTGAGCTGGGGCTAACACTGTGGGAATGCACAGTCTGTAGAATAAATTGGCCACTCCCTCTCTCTAATTCCCAGGACTGTATAGTGTGGAGGTTGTGTCTATTGTATTATTAAATGATGTTGCTTCTTGTCAGTAATTTACTGTGAGAAGAATGCTCTGAAGGACTTTTTCAAGACTGTCCAATGGGGATCTTTTGGCCTTTTAATGATCTCCTGATGAAGAGTGTCAAAATTCTACTTTTCTGCAGGAACAAGAAAAGATACTTCCATTGCCTCCGCATGCTCTGCAACAAGCAATGAACCTGACTATTTGAGGTGAGTAAAAGAACAATTCAGCCTTGTCCCTGTCAGTGGGGTGCAGTGTCAAGCTCTTTCCTGTGCTGAAAGGATGAGTTTGAGCAGGTTTAGCTGGGCCTGGAAGGCTCAGAGCAGAGATGAACACCAAGGTGGGTTAGGCCCGGACGGGCCTTCAGTCCGGTGCCTCCCAAAATGTTGCAAGGCATCTGCAATTTTCTTTTCAAACTTAACCTGCACGCTAGTCAGGTGTATCTGGCCTGGGATGCATCCTTGGCACAAACTGTTGTCTGTTCTGGGGCTGAACTTCAACTTGTTGAGGATTTACTGCTTGTAAATATTAATCTCAGGATGGTTTGAAATGTTTATCCCCACGTGGAAAGTGTTTTTGTGATCCAAAAAGAACCAAGTCTTAAGGCCCAGAGGAGCAGAAGCATTGGTGTGAGAGTTCTGGGAAGTGGTATCTATTGTTCTCATTGCCACTTCATCTTGGATTTGTATCATGAGCTTAATAAACCTCAGGCCTGTTGATTTGAGGGAGAAGGGAATGAAGAAGATTTGACTCCCATCATCAGTAGGTTTAAGCATTAATGAGTCTTGCCCTTTTTAGGAGCAGATGCTGTTTGGGTAGTAGGTGTAGTTTTAGGCTGATTTAGAGTTTGCATTTGTGGCTGTTTTCCAAATGCCTCAGTTCCATGGTCAGTGATGTAATTGCTGTCTGCTTGAAGAACCGGATATTGTTATTAACTCTGTTTGCCATTATACAAGAATGTGGCTCAAAAGTCCAGCTCTTTGCAACTCTCAACTGCATAAATGCATTCCATTACAAAAATGTTTCACAGATATAGTTTCACAGGTAAATGTAACAAATTTAAGCTTTTCCTACATAAGAAGAGATTATACTTTAGTAATGTATCTCCTCTTTCTGAAGCTGCTGTGTTTGTCATTTGACATTTGAAAAGAGGGCAAATCTTTTCTAAATGTTCTCTACTTGCTAATGAACAAAACTTCTACAATGTAAGCTAATAGTAACTAAGAATCGGACACCTAGAAATGTGGCAGATTCCTAGAGTTACCTGACTTGCGTGAGCTTGAAAGTAGAAACTGTCAGTCCCAGAGCAACTGACTCAAAGCTTGGGTGTCTGTGTTTGACATTACCCTGTGCTTGGTGTAAAATTACACCTGTGTTTTATGGACTAGAAACATACTGGAATGTTCTCTTAGAGTTCACTCATGGAAAAATGTTCTCATTTTTTCCATTAGAAAATACGTAGCCATTGTCTCCTTGGAGCAACGGCAGCGCTACAAGGATGACTTCAATGCAGAGTATGAGGAATACCGGAATTTACATTCTCTGATTGACAAGACCACAAAGAAGTACAGACAGTTTCAGGAGCAATGGAAGTCTCTGACTCCCGGCTCTGAAGCCTATCAGGTAAAGAAGGATAAAACCATGAAGACTGTGCTTCATCATCACTGCAGTGTTTTGGATTGCCGGGAATGTCACTGCTTAGTGAGTCAGGACGGAACCTGCAGAATTGGCATATATGCTCAGACACTGCTTGGGCTGGGTCTGTTTTTTTCCAGACCCTGCCCAAAAGCCCCTGTTTGAGCTTTCTCTGAAGAAACAGTAAGGGGAGAGGAGTCCCAGACAGAGGGTTAGAGCATGGGCTTTTTCTGTTGCCTATTGAGAGGCCAAATTGCATCTCTTGGGTGATGCTGGGAGATGGAGATTTGTTTTTGCAAATGTCCCAGAAGAGTGGTGGCTGACAGAGAAGAAAAGCTCTAGAGTCAGACTGAGTGAACTTTTAGTGTTTTACCAAAGTTTGCATTTTATGATGATGGTGAAACATTCCTCATGTTTTTTTTCTTGTAGATGCTGCATCATCGAATCCTAGCAGAGTATCAGCAGTTACAACAGGTACGTGTGACACCAGAGCTGCAGGGCCATGGTAACTGCTGAGTCTGCCTCAAGGCTTTTTTAAAGCAAAGGACATCAGACTCCAGCCTCTGCAGAAGTGTTTGCATGCCCTAATTTTCTTTTGCTTTCTCCTTCCCAGGGTAGCCCCAGCTACTCTGAAATGAAGAGCAGGTGCCTGTACCTCCACAACAAGCTGGCCCATATTCAGAGCCGCATTTCTGAATATGACCAGCAGTGAGTGGAGTCCTGGCACCAGACATCTGCTTCAGCCTGGTGACATCTGCAAACCCTGGATTTTTTATTTCAACTAGAAGATTAGGTTTTTAGGATTTCTTAAGTTAGTGTTGAACAGTAGGTTATGTTAGCACTGAGCCATAGAATATTTCTTTAAAATATAGGATTAGTTTAAAGAAGTTTAGTAAGTTTAAGAAGTTGAAAGATGATAGTATTGAACATTAACAATAAAGAAATCTCACTATTGGTAATTCCTTCTCTCATTGTTGCTTGTATCATATTTGGAGTGGGTTTCTTCTGGTCAATTCTGTCCTTCAAGTCCTAAGTTTGTCCACTGAAATAAATTTATCAGTAGAGGCTGGAAGCCCACTGCCTGTATGATGAAGTTGTGCACATTTAAAGAAAATATTGCAGCAAATGGAAATGGTTTATGATAAGTATAGGGATGTTTTTTGACCTTTCTTGTTAATGCAAACTCCTTGCCTAAGTAGTCAAAGTTTTAGAAGTTTGTACAACACAGTCCCAAATCACTTTGTTCTGGAGGGTTACAGAGGAGTGCACATGGGCTGCTCTAAGCTGTCAGCTGTAGCAGCTCTCAGGACTGCTTGTAAATCATGGCCTCACCTTGTCAGTGATCCAAGGAATATCAGATCTTTGCAAGTGTCGCTATTGAGCCCGACATGGTGCAAAGCAGCAGGACTCACTCAGAAGGCTGTTTAGACTTATTTATCTAAGGAAGAAGTTGCTTTTACAGTTTTACAAGGTGTTTACATTTACTTAACCAACACATACACTGCCCAGCGGTCATAAAAAAGATACAAAGCTTTCTGCAGGTGACAGGCGCCACGCCACAGTGTAAGGCAATCACAGTCCAGATCATTTTGCCTACACTTTTTTCTCTCTCTTTCTTCACATTGTCATGGTGATAGCCTTGGTGATTCCTCAAGAGAGATATGAGGCTTCCTTATCTTCAAGAAGCCTCTGCTGGCTTAGAAGAACAGCACAGAAATGTCTTTTCCCCCTGCAAGAGTTTTCTAAAACACATGGAGAAATGTTGGAGGCAAGGTAGTTCAATGGGTTTTAAAGAGAAATGGGGTTCAAGTGTCCCCAAAGGACCTCTATGAGTTTTGTAGCTTTGTCCAAACTAGTCTGTCACAACCAGCCTTTCTAGAGAGTTCGAGATGCTGATTCCTGCACACACCTATGGGGACTTTAAAGTCTAGTCCTTTTCCTAAATTTCCTGCCATTTATTTATTTAGCTGAAAAGGAAGACATGTTACCAACAAGGTCATAACTTTCTTTTGGGAAAGGATATGAAATTGAAGGAGGGAGGGCAATATTTGGGAACACTCAAAGGTGGCTGCGAATGCCCTTTCTTCCTTAGAGTATTCTGCAAATTTCTCAATGGCCTCCAAGCCAGTGATGTTGAGTCCCCAATCCTGAGAGATCTTGGGGTGTTTTGTGATTGAACAGCTGAGCCATCGTTGCCCTTCTGTTCTCCTTCAAGGGAAGTTCCACAAAATGTCACCTCTTAAACCCTGAGACTTGGGTGCTTTTTTGCCTGGGGCAGGGGTTGCTCCTACAGCTCTGCAGTGCAGCAGCCCCAGGAACGCTGCTGTGGGGGACATGGGGTGAATTGTGCTGGGGAGCCTCCCCTTGGCCTGGGGGCTGCTGCTGGTTGACAGAGCATGCAGGAGTGCTGCTGGTGAGGGTGGGCAGAGACTGAGGATTTTTCATTATTACACCTTCATGGCTCATCTTTCCTTTTATGACATTTCTTCTAACTAATTCTACACTGCATAAAAAGGTTTTATTTTCATGCTTTAACAAATTGAGGCTTCAAATTCCTGTCTATATTTTCCCATCCAGTTCCTTTTGTCTTGGGGCTGGCATTTCTTGGGGGAAGGTGTATCAATGTACTGGTCCCATCCCCTTTAATTGCTGCAGGAGTGCTTGGGAACACAAAACACTTGAAAGTTCCTTTCCACTTTTCTTTAAGTGCCTTGTTGCTGTACTTTCTGACATAAGACACAGTCGCCTGGCTGATGAGGATGTACCTGAGCATCCAAAGCAATCATGGATGCTTACACCAGAAACCTGTGCAAAATTGAGAGCACTTTTCACAAGGATGGGAAAAACTGACTTAAATTATCTTTTCCTATCATATGACTTTCTCTAGAAAGGATTGTTATTTGGTATTGTCTTCCATAGAGCATTTCCTAAGGGCTCACGTTTTCTTTCGAAGTCACTGGAATTCCGATCCTCAATAGTGCAAGGGGAAGCACTTGTGGTCACTTCAATGAGTTTTCCTGGCAACTTTTACTCCTTTCTGTTTTTGGACTCTGATTTGGTCTCTCAGCCTCGCTGCTGGGGCATGACCTCCAAGGGCTACGTAGGTCCCATTTAACTGGGAGTGTTTCAGATAAATTTTGTTTGTTTATGAAATGAGAATCTGTATCTGATGACATTCCAAAAGGAATCCCTAGTCTTAGTAGTATTTCTTTTATTGTTACTAGAGGTACTTCTTTAGCTCTCTTTGGTGTGACAAGGAAAAGCCTCTGGTCATGCAGAAAATGGGTCTATTAACCTAAGTAATTTTATCCTTCTTGCTGAGGTAACTGAGAAAAAATGTCATGGGCATTAATCTTCTGCACTACTTCCCTGTTTTGGGATCCCTAAGGGCAGCTTTTGTAAAACTGCGCATTGGTCGGAAAGCAGAGTTTACATTTCACCTATCACAGTCCCTATCAGCCTAACACTAAGTAGTTGCCTTTCCAAGATGTCTACTGTATTTTCAATACCCCAATGGGTTTCTTTAGCTTTGTCTCCTCTAGTTTGAATCATTGTTGCTTGAGGCACTTGAACTTGTTGATTTGTTGCTACCCATCAGCCTCCAGGACTAAATCAGATATTTAAGGATTTTGTGGAATGATTATTTTCATCAAGCTGTTTTGTGTCTGATTTGGAAAGGTTCACAGCTTTGGAAAGAATTGCCAAGCAGATGCTTTGTTCTGCAACCTCTCTAGCACTTTGGTCTGCTCATCAGTCTCCTGGGCTTGTCTGAACTGCTGAGCTTTGCAGTGATTATTGAAACTTCAAAAGGGAACTGGATGCTCCCAAAGCTGTCCCTGTTTGATTGGAGATGCTGATTCCTTGCAGAAGGATTGAGGAACATGGAAGCATTCAAGGCAGTAGCGGTCTTTAGCACCACGTCTTTTGTTCCAGGAGTAGCCCCTGTTACTTTAGGAAAACCAGTGAACTCCTTTTTGCTCTACACCAGACAAAACAAGTGCAGCACATAAACTGACATATATTTTCCCATGTATTTTCAAGCTGATTCTATCAATCAGGAACATGGTGGCTCCTCCTCTGAGGTGCACTGGTCATCCCTCAAGTACAATGTTTAGTTCTGTTTTAAGAAATACAATCTTTTCCAAAGGTTTCTTTCCAGCATTCTCAGTCTTTGAGCTAAATATAGGGATAATGTACAAGGCAAAGGCACTCATGTAGGAACAGTGTAAAAGGTTACCAGTCAAATCTGGTAACTCCAGAGCAGGGGCTGTCATCAATGTCTTTTTAAGATATGGAAAGGCTGTCTGACATTCCAGAGTCCAGTGGAACACCTCCTTGGATTTATTTCATGATTCATACAAAGGCTTTTCCCACAGTGCATTACTGGGTATCCATTATAAACACAATCCAGTCATTCCCAAAAAGGGACACAGTTCTTTTATACATGTAAGTTCTGGTGTTTTTCAATTTGCTTCCTTCCTTTCTCTACCCAACTACACTGTCCTTGTGAGTGTGGTAGCCAGATGAGACATGGGCAGATATGGTCATGGTACTGAAGACAAAGACAAGATTTTGTGATATCGTAAATGAGCTTTGAATGGTAATATTCAAGCCATTTTCAATGCCATGCTTTTATTACCTCTCCCTGTAATGACTGGACAAGGGTTTCACTGGTGCCAGCTGACTGAAATCAGGAGTAAGCTTGGGTATGGGGGATATGAAAACCAAAGCATCCTAAGCTGAGTGTAAAATATTTTTCCAGAAGCGTCAGTAATTTCAATGGCCACCTGGAGTCAGCACAACTGTCAGCCTGGAATTGTGTTCATGGTCCTCCCTGGTCTTTCCATGTCAGCTCCTGCTGCAGAGCAGCCAGGGGGCCTGGGCATGCTGCTGGCTTGTTTCCTTTGAGGAGGCTGGGATGAGGAAAGGCCAGAGGGTTGTGTCAAAGAGATGATATTTGAGTGCCCGTGTACATGCTGGAAGCCTTAGAGACTGAGGGGCCCACGACAGGATTGCCCAGAGCTGTCAGGGCTGCACCTTGCTGCCCTGGTGAGAGGTGTTCAGCGGCTCCTTTGCCTCAGAGAGAGCCAAGTGCAGCGCTTTTGTGTAGAAACACTTCATTAGCCCTGGTTTGCACAGCTGCAGCTGCTGGGCTTGGTGGGCTGCCCCTTTCTGCACTTGGGAATGAGCAGAGTCAGTGATGGGACAGGGCAGGGCATTCCCTGTCAGGTTCGGCTGTCTGTCTCTGCCCTGACACGGGTAGTGTGGTTCTTGGGTGGCACGCATTTCAAAGGACGAGCCTGGACTCTTCAGCTTTTCAATCTTCAGATTGTTTATCATTTCTTATCTACAAAATTTTCTGTCTGCCCAACAGAGGTCTGATCTGCAAGCAGTCACAGGCACTCTCTGACCACACACGGGGCGGTCATGTCTTTTTATACTAAAATCTACGTACACAATATTTACCTTTATTTTCCAATGCTTTTCACCCATGTTAGCAAGTGCACCTTCACCATAAACCAATCCCCAAGTGCCAACATCACCACAGGAGATGGAGGACAAGAAGAAGAAAGAAGAAGGATGAGACACACCCTGATCCCTCCATCTTGTCTCCATAACCCCCCTGTACCAAAAACCTTAAAGTCTATATTTCACCCTTTAAATGTGTCTCTTTTACACCTTTTACTCTAAAGTGATTCTCTTGTCCTCAAACTTGTTACTTCTGTGGATGGATCAAAATCAAGCCACCAAACACTCCTGGCAACATTCCAGGATTTTCGAGACCCCCAAGGGTTCTCCTGGCATCTCTGGACATCGGGAACGATGTGCTGAGATCCCACATCTCCCCCTTCTGTTTGCACCAAGAAGACTTCTTTGGCAACTTGACTCATGACACATCTCACACACAAAAAGATGCATGGGACGATGAGCATGAGGACTAAGAGTATTATTAAAATATAAAATCCCATTTTTAAAAACCCTCTCCTTAAGGGAGAAAGATCAAAAAATCCCGCCACATCATCAATCCATGACCCAGTGATTTTGCCTAGTTTCTTTATACTGTCTTTTATATTTTGAATACTTTCATGAATTGATCTTGAATGATCCGAGAGATTCATGCAGCACATTCCCTCAAACTCTTCACATCCATGTCCATGAGCAAGCAATAGATAATCGATTGCTGCTCTATTTTGCAGAGTTGCCTCTCTCACACTGCTTATGTCTTTTAACATATCACTCAAAGCGAGAGAGATTGATTGAGCATGCTTGCTCAACCAACAACCCATGTGGTCCAGTTGAGTCAAGGCCACCCCCGACGCTGTCTGAGGTGAGAAAATTGCTGCCGCAATTCTCCTTGCCTTGTCCCAGGTGTACACTTCATCATCACAGTCTGCACTGTAATGTTGCAAGAACCTTTTTTCTTTGTGTTTTTGCTCTCTCAATACTTTCAGATCTGGTGATAACATTGAAATTCTCCCAATGCTGCATGGACCTCCCTTGGCATTTGCAGGAATGCCGTGCCAAATTCTGTCCCCACAAATTAAAAACAATCCACGTGGCAATTGCACTGGGACCTGGATTGATCCTTTGGCTGTCGTCACAGTGTGATTGCATCAAGCTGATGTGTTTCTATAATATTTGTGATTTGGTGTGACATCAACGCTTTTGTTTGTCCTTGACACATTCGAAATTTCGAATTTCATGCATAATTCCATTGTTGTGGACCTGAAAATTTCCAGTTCCTGCGGTTTGGTAGAAGCCACAGGTAAAAGATGTGTCCAAGCACACCATTCATTCACAGGATCTTTGATGACCTGCGAAATCTCCATTGGAGAATGCCCTGGAATTGGCCATTCGCCCACTGGCAACCCAACCATGCATGCTGTGAATGGTTTCCCTGGTTTCAAATGTGTCAGGCAGATACTTTCTAAATTTGCTGCCTGGGCTAACGTTTCCCAAACATTTTGTTTTGGTTGACTGACGGGTAGATTTGCTCCGTTGCTTAAAGCAACAGATGAAAGCATGAGCATCATGAAGCTCAAGACTTCACCCTTATAAAATTTCATTATCATGCTCCCACTCAAAGCCACAAAGGAAAAAACTCCCAAAGTTTTTATTCTTTTCGTCCCTCTTCTGAGTCGCTGCTCACAACTTGAGTTTCTTCCTCCGTCTGCGTACTCGTTTCTCTGCCTCTGGGATCTGTGCTCTCCTGCTCTCTTGTCCGAAATGGCTTCATGTGTCGCGCTGACACCCACTTCAGCCCTCGCCCTGTGGAAACACATACGAAACCCTTGCCCCAAGTGATTAGTTTGAAAGGACCCTCTATTTGTCCTGTCTCTGGGTTTCTGATCAAAACCAAAGGATTTTCCCTTAGTTTTGCCTGAGAGCTGTTTGAAAAATGCCTCACAATTGGTGGATTGGGTTCAGAAGACAAACTGTTAAGAAAATTCAACACATACAATGCTTTGTTTAACTTCATGTGTGGTGTCGCCTCTGGCTCCCCCCTTTTCTGCCTGTCCAAAAGAGATTTCAGGGTGTGATGTGTTCTTTCAATGATTGCCTGACCTGTGGGTGAATGTGGAATGCCAAATGTGTGTCTGACACCCCATTTTTTCAGGAATCTGTCAAGCACCCTGCCTGTATATGTTGGACCATTATCTGTTTTTATTTCTTGAGGCACACCTAATGATGCAAATGCTTGTAAAAAATGTCGACAAGCATGTTCTGCTGTTTCCCCTGCATGTGCTGAAGCAAAGACTGCTCCTGAGAATGTATCTACTGACATGAACATTTTTGAGTCTCCCAAATGATGGATATTTTGTAACATCTGTTTGCCACAGCTGAAGACTTTGCAGTCCTCGTGGATTGACTGCTCCTGTTGAAGCAGGTGGTTGCACGAGTTGACAATCTGGACAAGCACTAATGATTTCCCTCGCCTGAGTTTTTGTGAGACGAAAGGATTCCATCAGCGCCTGCGCATCCTGATGAAAAAATGCATGACTCAGTCGTGCTTGCTCAAAAATGTCCGGAAGTGTTTGTGAAATGGGCATTGTCAATCTGTCTGCCTGAGCATTCCCTTCCGCTAGAAATCCTGGAAGTGTTGTGTGCGCTCCGATGTGAGTGATGAAATATTCTTCTTTCCTGCTTTCTAGCACTGTTTTCATGCTCACTAGATAGGAATATAAAACTTCGTTGCTGACTTCTTTCAAGAGCAAACCTTCCAATCGCTTGACCACACCTGCAACGTATGCAGAGTCCGTGACCAAATTGAGCGGTTGTTGGAACAACTGAAATGCTCGGACAACAGCTGCCAACTCCACAATTTGTGGAGAGCCTTGAACTGTCTTCACGTTTGATTCCCATTCCCCTGTCGTTGAGTTCATCCACGTGATCACTGACTTGTGTGTCTTTCCTGAGCCATCAGTGAACACTGTGATCCTGTCCAGAGGTTCTTCACTTATTTTTGGCTTTGCTCTGTAGCATATTTGCGATTGCAACATTCTATGTTGTGGAAAATTGATTGTGCAAGCTCCTGGAAAAGTTAACAATGCAATTAACAAATCTTTTGATTTCTGCATCGCCCAATCAAAATAATCTTTTTTCAAAGGCAGATAAATCTTTGAAAATTCTCGTCCCGCCATTGTCAGCAATCTTGTTCTCCCCTTTATGATGATCTGTGCTGCCATCTCCAAATCTGTCAGAATTGTCTTTGAAGGCCTATATGGTAAGAAAATCCACTCTATGATTATTAAAGGATCTCTCTGAGATGCGTCCCATTGGAAGATCAAACCATGGAATTGTGCTTTCTTTCCCAACACTGCTAACTGGAAAGGCAACGATTCAACGAATCGATGTGCCTGTCTCTTCTGAATGGCAACAGTAACTTTTTCCAACTCCCTCTTCGCTTCCTTTGTGAGCGTCCTGGGAGATCGAATGTCTGCATCTCCTCTCAAGAGATCAAGCAACGCTGGAATGTCATTGTTTGTGATTCCCAAAATCGACCTCATCCAGTTGATTTCCCCTAGAAGTTGTTGTAAATCATGCAGATTGTTGACTTTTGTGCTGATTTCCATCTTTTGAGGCCTTATTGTTTTCTCCGAGATTTTCCACCCTAGATATTTCCAAGGCGCAACCTCTTGAATCTTTGAAACACTGATTTCCAGACCTGCCTTTTGCACTTCTGCAATGACACAGTCACGAGCCTTTTGCAGCTCTTGTTGTGTCGACGCCGCAATGAGCAAATCATCCATATAATGAATGCTTCTCACCTTTGGGAATTTCTTCTGCGCTGGCGACAAAGCTCGTGCCACGTACCATTGGCAGATTGTCGGCGAGTTTTTCAGGCCTTGAGGAAAAACGACCCAATGGTACCGCTGCAGAGGCGTTTCCTTGTTGATACTTGGAACTGAAAAGGCAAGCCTCGGAGCATCATCCGGATGAAGTGGAATGCTGAAGAAACAGTCCTTGAGGTCAATGACCACAAGCGGCCAATCTCTGGGAATCATCGAAACAGATGGAAGACCCAGCTGAAGCGGTCCCATGTCTTCGAGGACTTCATTGATCTTCCTGAGATCATGCAACAGCCTCCATTTGCCTGACAGCTTCTTCTTGATGACAAACACTGGAGAATTCCAAGGGCTGTTTGTCGGCTTGATGTGTCCTTTCTGCAACTGTTCTTGGACCAGGGCTTTCAATGCACTCAACTTTTTTCGCTCCAGGGGCCACTGATCCACCCAGACTGGATCATCTGTTTTCCAAGTCAACTTCAATGTGGAGAGTGCCGCAGTGACCCCTACTAAAAATCCACCTCGATCTTCGTGCCCCATTGTGCCAAGAGATCTCGTCCCCAAACTGTGATTGGCTTCTGCACAACGAAAGGACGAATGATCGCCGTCTTGTTTCCTGGTCCCGTGACAACGATGGCATTCTCACTCTGCAGACACAGAGAAACTCCCCCTATGCCTGCGAGCGATCCCAAGGGCGCAATCAAGCTCCAGTTGCGAGGCCAAAAGATATAGGATATTACTGTGACATCTGCCCCTGTGTCGAGCATGCCTCTGACTTCTATTGTTCTGTCTCCACAAGTTAATTGGCATGTGAGCGTGGGTCGATCTCGGCCTATGTGTTTTACCCATGTGGTATGTATTTCGACATGTTCTCTCAAAGGAAGCCCTTCTTCATCGAAGATTGACATGACTTCAATGGCATGTGGTGGCAGAGCAAAAGCCCTCGCGATCTGAGTGTTTTCCGCCACGGTCAATGGTGGACGAAGTGCTTTTGCCAGAACTGTCAGTTCCGTATTTTTGTCTGCGGAAACAACTGACAGATAAACAATAAGTCCAAGGATTCTGCTCCTGTCCTGTCCTATTATTAAGAAATCTTGTTTTTTGTATGAATCTCCGCGGATTCCTGTTGGAACCTCCGCATGACTTTCATCCAGAAAGCAAATTAATTTGGAAGTTGCCAGTGTGCACTGTGCCCCTGGTGGAAGGAGTTCTGGGTCGCTTGAGAATCGGCTGAGGAGTTTGCTGAGGGCGTCTGCTTGACGATCCCCGATGATTGTCCTGTTGGTTGTTGTGTCACCGCCATCACTTGTGTCGACACGCACTGACGGTTTGTGGGCGCGCTCCTTCTCCCGTTTCCCAGAAGCGGTAGAGGATTCCCTTCCACGTCTGTCTGGGAAAAACATTCTTTCACAGAGTGTCTTCCTCTTCCGCACCGCGCACAAAGTGGCTTTGCAGGTTTTTGTGTCTGCACTTGTGCGTGTGCTTGTGGACAATTCTTTTTCAAGTGTCCAAACGCCTCACATTTGTAGCATTGTCCTCCTGATGGATTGCTCTTCTTCTGGATGGTTGCAAGAACTTTATTTATGTTTTCACTCTGTTGTTGGAGTACCTTTTCCAGCATCTTTTCAACCTTGTCCTGATCTTCTGACTGCCTCTCCGGGTTTCTTCTTATCTGTTCTCCCCATTCTCCTCTCAGCTCATCCCTCACGATCGACGTGACGTGCTGAGGTGTTCCCACTCTGCTGCATGCCTCCACCATCTCTGCCAAGGATGGCCGTCCTGGCATTGCGCTGATGACCCGTTGACAATCCGGGTTGGCATTGCCGAAAGCTAGACTTTCCATGAGAGGTTGCTTTGCCTCGTCAATCGTCACCTGTCGATCCACAGCTTGCGAGAGTCGATCTATGAAAGATGAGAATGGTTCTGTGGGACCTTGCCTGACGCATGAGAATGGGACGTCCGGAACTCCCGCTGGCGCAATCTGCAAGATTGCTTTGCGTGCTGCTTCTTTGATGTCATTCAACACCCGTCGTGGAAGCCGTGCTGCTTGCTCCACTGGATTGTCATCTGGAGGATCTCCTGCTAACTGTGCTTCTGTGAGGTTTGCGTTTGGCCCACCTTGATAGCTGGCTCTCAACTCTGTGAGATATCTTCTTCATCTTCTGTCCCAGATAAGACTTTGTGTGTCAGTGAGAATCATCGACACAAGACATCGAATGTCAAATGGCGTGAAATCATACGTATTGAATGTCCCCTTCAGGAGCTGTTTGAAGAACTGCGAATTCAGACCATTGTTCTGAATGGCTTTTGATAAGTCTTTGATCACCTCGTGACCCAGCCTTTCCCACCTTGGATTTTGGCCTTGTGCATCATATGTCACTGGCATTATTATGTCTCCTGATCCTCTGATCAAACCCTTTTCTTTTGATAATTCATTTCGAATTTCCTTCCAGTCTATTGGTTCTATTGGCTGTTCTTCTTCTTCCTCTGGAAACTCCATTGGCCATTGCCTGCACAATGGAATCGTGGAGGTTCTTGGTGATCCTTCGCTCCACGTTCTTCGACTTGAGGTCTTCAGTCTTGCTCCTAAATCTGGAAAAGAAACTTGAGGCTCTCTTGAACGTGTTCTTTTTGCTGCATCAACAGACTGCAGAAGATTCCTTGCTGCTTCCGCCGCTGAAAGCATCCATGCTGGAATTCCCTCTCTTGCTGTAATGTGTATCATTTATTCTTCTTGAGGCTGTGTTTCATCTGAGCTGTCTTCAACTTCATATGATCCTGAAGTTGATGGAATATTATCCTTTTGCTGTGTTGTTGTTGTTGTTTTTATTTTCTTTAATGTAGCTTTCTTTTTATAAATTGTTGGGAAAAATTGCTGCATTGTTGCAGTTTGGCCAGCAGGTGATGTGGTGGCGCTGTCGAGCAGTTCCGACATGTCCTGCAATGTGGTCGTCCCTCCACGAGGTGGCGCTGTCGCCTGCCTGGACAACCTTGATGACGACACGAACTCGATCGGTTCCTGCTCGGCAGACTGCAACGCTTGCAACCGTGTTTGAGATCGAGTTTGCATGGCTGTTAATTGAGCTGGCATTGAGGGTTGAATACTTGAATGTTTCTTTTGAGTGGAAGGGGTTTGAACCATAGGGTTTGAGGCTAAAGGCATCGGTCTCGGAGAGGGGGTGGAGCCCCGGGATGTCGAACCCCGAGCGTGGCCCCTCCTCTTCGCCCCAGACGTCACAGAGGATCGGACCCGCCCCCGACCTCGCTCCGCCGGCACTTCCCGCGCATGCGTGCCTTCGGGGACGCCCCCTGCCTCCCCTGTACTGACGTCACTGTCTCCATCCCGCTCCACCTCCGAAGTCTCCTCCCTATTGTCTGTTCCTGTCCCTCTCTCCTCCTCCTCTGACGCTGTATCCACACCCCCCGCCGAAGCACGCAGCCCCCCCTCCGCGGGTGCCCCCTTTCTCGCTGCGATTCGAGCCGATCTCCGGGTCCAGATTTCCGGGTCTGACGTCACCACCGCGCGTCTCCTGCGTCCCCCCATGGCAGCTCGCTGGAGCTCTGCAGCTGCTCCGCCCTTGCTGCCTGTGTCTGACGCTGCTGCATCGGTTTGAGAGCCCTCCCCGGCCGGTCCCCGAGCCTTCCTCGACCCGCGCGCTTTTGGCACCGCGCCAAATGAGGCTGCCGCCGCTTTCGGCGTTGCGCTCGCAAAAGCCGCACCAGAACCCGTGTCCCCCATCGCCTCCACGCCCCCCCCACCGGCCGCCGCCACTTCTGCGCCGCCGCGCCTGCCGCGAGAGAGCGCATCCCCCCTCCCCGCTTGTTCCCTTTGAACCCCTCTCCCCGACTCCGCCACCTTTTCCACCTCCTCTCCCTCTGACCCCTGTGAATCGGGATGGTACGCTCTTAGAGAGCGACCTGCCTCCTCAATATCACTAGGAGAAAACTTTATTTCATCAGGGAGCAGAATGGTATCATCTGTGTCTGAGTCAGAGTCTGAAGCCCCTGCACTCTCTGGAGTCTCAGGGCGCTTTAGGGTTCCCTTGGGTTTTCGGGATGGTGGGACTGAAGGCAATGACATTTCTCCTTGTCCCCTTTTCTCGGGCATCTTTTCCCCCGGGCCAATTGAGATCAGAGCCAATCTCTGCTTTGAGCCTTGCTCTGGTCCCTCCGCCCCTTTGGGACCTGCAACAAGTTGTTGCCTGGCTGACCCTCTCAACTGAGTCGAGGTCGCCTCTAACATAATTCTTGCTGAAGACAGCAATTTCAAGGCTGTCTTATCATCATTGGTGGCTAGAAAATATAGGTATCTGTTAACTTCTTGCCAAAAGCCTACTTCAAATAACAACCGTGTTTCTGAGTACGGGTAATTACACCGCACCCACAGCAGTAATTCTCTAAGCTTTTTCTTTGGGATCCCCCTAGTGTGTGTGTCTGCCACGCCCTGTAGGTCGGACAGAATCTCTATTTGTTCCTGGGAAAGTGTACCCCCCATGTTCTTAATTCTTGACCTTCTCACCGAATTCCTGTCGTCAGAGCAGTCCGAAGGCTCCTGGTCACTGGCCTGCAGGTCACAGGAGATGGATTCAGAGGCGCCTTTCCGATTCCGATTCGGGCTGTCCTGCTACGAACTTTCTTCGGCTGAAGTGGAGTGCAATGTTCTCTGTGGCTGCTGCGTCTGCAGACTCTCCTGGCTGCTTTCTGGCTGTTTTCCCAAGGAGTTATCAGTGCTCTCCTGGGAATGAGTCCAGCTCGGGAGCTGCCCACTCGGTGCTTCAAGGCTGCCCTGTGCAAGAGGTGCACACCAGAGCTCACCGTGGCTCAGCGAGTGCTGCCGGATGCTGCTGGATCGCCGGTTGCTGCCGAGTAGCTCACCAGGTCATCCGCTGGGTGCCCACCGGGTGCCCACCGGGGGCCCACCCAGGGACGCCAAATGTCGGGTTCGGCTGTCTGTCTCTGCCCTGACACGGGTAGTGTGGTTCTTGGGTGGCACGCATTTCAAAGGACGAGCCTGGACTCTTCAGCTTTTCGATCTTCAGATTGTTTATCATTTCTTATCTACAAAATTTTCTGTCTGCCCAACAGAGGTCTGATCTGCAAGCAGTCACAGGCACTCTCTGACCACCCACGGGGCGGTCATGTCTTTTTATACTAAAATCTACGTACATAATATTTACCTTTATTTTCCAATGCTTTTCACCCATATTAGCAAGTGCACCTTCACCATAAACCAATCCCCAAGTGCCAACATCACCACAGGAGATGGAGGACAAGAAGAAGAAAGAAGAAGGACGAGACACGCCCTGATCCCTCCATCTTGTCTCCATAACTCCCCTGTACCAAAAACCTTAAAGTCTATATTTCACCCTCTAAATGTGTCTCTTTTACACCTTTTACTCTAAAGTGATTCTCTTGTCCTCAAACTCTTGTTACTTCTGTGGATGGATCAAAATCAAGCCACCAAACACTCCTGGCAACACTCCAGGATTTTCGAGACCCCCAAGGGTTCTCCTGGCATCTCTGGACATCGGGAACGATGTGCTGAGATCCCACAATTCCCTACTTGTGCCCATTGTGAAATCCCTCTGCCCCCACTGTGTCCTGTCCTGCTCCTCAGTGACATCCCAGCCAGCCTGGCACATGGAACTCCCCGTTTCCAAGGACACGTGGCCATTGTCACCGGCACAGGGCAGGACTGCTCAGAGCCTTCAGTGGCTGCAGTGAGAGCGGAGGTGTCAGAGCCACAGCGAGTGTTGTTCCAGCTTGGCTGGTTCCAGCACCCATTGTTCAAGAGGCCGATCCACCCAGTGAGTGGAGGTAATTACTTACAGTTCTGTGCAGAAAGAGGGGCTCAGGGACAAATTCACAAAGCCAGCACCATGAGAATCCAGAGCGTCTTAGTATTTATATATTTGAGGAAAGAAAGCAATTAATGTTCATTGCCTGCAAGTTCCCTAGTTCTCTCCATAATGAGCCTCTCACTTCTCATGCTCATTAGTCTGCATGCTCAGTCTCTTGCTTCTTCTTAGTGAGAGGTTTCTTGAGTGGGTGGCCATGGTCTGGCCTTGCTGGAATGGCCTTTTACCCTGCCAGAGCTGATGGAGCACAGTTGCTGCATTGCCTTTATCAGTTTGGTCCTTTTCTTGGAGGTTCTGCCAAATGTCCTGGTGCCCATAAATTCTGCATTCTTTGTGTCCACCATCAGTGGTACACCCTTCTTCCCAAGCATTGCTGACCTTTCCTCTGTCTGAGGCCACTGAAGCCTTTCAAGCTCTGCACCTCAACAAGGCAATTCAGCCAAGAAGTCACCTGCCTTTCCAAGGCCTGGCCATCACTTCCAGCTTGCTGGCTACTTCCTCTTTCATGGGAGTCATCTCCTTTTGTGTTGATGAGCCTTGAAAGCCGCAATAGCCAAACATCCAAAAACACATTTTCCAAACAAGTATTTTGCATTGTGCAGGTTTTCAGCAGGATCAGGGTCTGTAAGGGAGCGGGAGCAGCCGAGGCAGAGCGGGATGGCGGAGCTGCGGGCCTGGGCAGGATCCAGGGAGTTCCGCAGGGCCCCAATCTGCACTGCGTCCCGCAGGGCCCCCACCAGCACTGCGATGCCCGTCAGGGTGACCCAGGGGTGCCAGGAGCAACAGGTGAGGGGCAGGTGTGGGGCTCTGCGGGTTGGCAGCGGGTGGGGGCTTGGCCATGGTGTTGGTGTCAGGTGCTGCTGAGGCCGCGGGACCCGTTGGGCAGGGCTGGGGCCCCACTGGTGCTCCAAGGGCCCCTCTGAGGCAGCTGCCCGGGGGAAGCGACTCACAGGGATGACACGGAGGAGGTGCCAGTGGAACTGGGATGTTGCTCTCATGGATGCAAGTGGCTCTCAGGGATGACACTGAGGAGGTGCCAGTGGAAGTCACATGTTCTCTGTGCTTTGACACTCGGGAAATTCATGCTCTGGGCATGGCGCATGGCCAAAATGTGTGGATTTCTTATGGTTACATGGTTGTACTGCACTCACCGAATATGTCAGGATAAAGGAAACTCTCTAAAATTTTTTTTTAGTATTTGGAGTAGCCATTACTTTATTCCTGGCTGTGATGCATAGTGGAGAGCTCCAGCCACATGCACACCATTTCAAAGCTTTTCTAGTTATGATACACTTGTAGTAAACAAAGAAATTAATTTTCATTGGTTCTAAATTACAGAATTCCTTCCAAAGTTTAATATTCTATCTTCTATTGGGTAGTGATGGCTCCCTTCTCATGGTAATTAGTCCACAATTTTCAGTCCATTTATCATAGCATTTTAGATGTTATCTCCGCCAATTTTGCCTTCAGAATGAAGTAGTTGGATGGCAGTAGTTGTTTTTGCTAAAAGATATGCTTATGCCAACAGACATTTGTGATTTTTGAGTTCCAGTGGAATGTGTCACATACTGTACTAACTGATGAGTTCAGCCAGGCACCCAAATTTTGTAACCTCTGACTAACTTAGGATAAACTATTTCCTATAACTTAGGAGAAATTATTTAACATCTATTGAAATAATTGCATCGAGAGCTGAGGAAAAGATAAAGGGTTTTGTTGTCTATGACAGTGTTGAAATTCATCTTTTTGCAGTTGAAGTCGTTCTTGGAGCTGACTCCTGGATGTGCCTCCTTAGTAGCAAATAAATCCCAGTGTCAGGTGCTGTCCTGAATTTCAGATCTCTTTGTGAGCCTCTCTGGATTCTTTGCTTAGCATTGGCCATTTCACTTGTACTCAGGGAGTTGATTTCAAGGGAAGCTTGTGCTTATAAATTTCCAGCAATTGGGAAAGGAGGACTTGCTACTTGAAGGCTTGGCTGCATTAGAAGCTAAATGAGGGTGGCTCTCTCAGGGCCATTTTGTAGCTGGCTGCATTCAGAGGGAGAACTGTGTCAAAGCAGCCCTTTTTGGTGATGTGACAGCAAACCTTTGCAAATCCAGCTCTTGTTGAAAATGGCAGGCATAGTTAATCAGCATTAATGGAGAGTAGGCTGAAGATTTTACAGAAAATTTCTTTCTCATTTTAGCAAAATGCCAGCAGGGAGTCACACGATGGAAATGTGCAGGTTGTCAAATTGTACAACCCACTTGGAGGTATGGCTGCCTTTCATATTTTGCTCAATGTCTGTAAGATTGTCAACTTGGTAATTCATTTTTGCACCATTTTCATTGGAAAGAGGATCTCTTGTGTTCAGGGCTCTCAGCTGGAGGTAGTTTGGCCTCAGGTCAGCCTTGCAGTCTCTTGACACTGCATTCAGCCACTGGATTGTTTTCCCCTGAGAAAGCCTGCCAGTTCTTCCTTGTTCCCATACTGCTTGATGGGTTGGAATTTGGAGCATGGAGGTCAAGGTTTGGACCACCTTATGCACTTACATTCACAGTTGGTAGCTAAGATTTTGGGTTTGCAACACCTAGGCACTGCCATTATCCATTAAATCTAATTGGAAAATTGAAAGAAAATGACCTTGAGGAAGTGGCTTAGAGAATTTCATAAGGTCAATAGGGAAAACCATGCTTGATTTAATATTTTGTCTGGGTCATTAATAAGTTTCCCAAAATTCTGTGTTGGGTTTTTTCAAGGAAAGTGACAGGAAGATATTGATGTCATCTTGCCCATGGATTCCAACATTCCCCTCAAAGCACGATGTGCTTAGGAGGTGCCATTTGTATTAATCTGTTCTGAGTGCTGTTTCTCCCAGGAGCCTGGCTCCAGGCAGACACGAGGTGCCCATTCCCCTTCCAGGAACTCAGTGGTGCTGCCTGCAGCAGTGAGCTGAGCCAGGTCCTGCCAGCTGCCCTGAGCAAAACAGGCTCTCACCTGGCTGTGGCTGCAGTCACCTGCCTGCAGGGACATCCCTGCCCCTGCAAGTGCAGCTCTTGCTCTGCCTTAGCCTAGTGCACAGCATTTTAAGGCAGCATCATGGTGGCTTTTGGAGAGACAAAACTCAACTTCTGAATTTCTCATTGGGGATGTTCTGTTTCACATGTGAGTGATGATTTGTGTGATTCTTGGTGGTGGTCTACATAGATCCTAAGGGAATATTTAAGATTGAATACCTGGGGTGTGAGGACTGGCATTAGAGAGTCAATTGTGGAATTTGGTGCCACATGTGCTTTGGGCTGGCACAGAGAAACTCAGGTGAGACAGGTCTGGTTGCTGGTAGGGTACAGGGTGCCTTTGCAACATGCTCCATAAAGGACCAGTTAGGGACTGGGCTTTGTCACAGAATCAGAGAATATGGGAGTTTGAAAGGGATCCACAAGGATATGCAAGTGCAGCTCTGTCCCCAAGAATCCACCAGGTACCCGTGGTCCTTGTCCAAATGCTTCCTGAGCTCTGCTGGACTTGGTGCCATGAGCCCACTAAGTTGTGGGGAGCCTTTCCCAATGCCTGACCCTGACCACTCTCTGGGTGAAGAACTCTTACCTCATTTTCATCTTCATCTTTGGTCATGGTTCCAGGCACTTTTTCTTAGAAGTCATTCAGGGGTATGATTTTAGGAGGTGTTTTGCTTGAATGCTGTGGGAAGTTTCTGTATCTTCATGGGATTGAACTTCTCAAAACATTAGCAGTGCCTTCACTCTAGAACTGGCACGTTTACACTGTTCTATGGAATTGAAGTGTGTGATATTTGTGCAATTAGGTTTGCAGGCCAAACTGAGAGAGGCATGGTCCAAGGAACAGCAAGTGGAGAAAGGCATTAAAAGTTGGACCTACATTGACAGATTGAAGGAGCGTGTCAAGAAAGGTCAGTCTCTGTGTGTGGCATGGAAGAGACAAAGCTCCTGGATTTCTCAGCAGTACTCATGAAGTCTCCATCAGCCATGGAGCACGAGTTCCTGTTTCAGAACAGTGCCTGGTGTGTCATATCCCCTCCCTCAACCTGCTGGCCATGCTTCCCCTGATGCAGCCCAGGACACGGTTGCCTTTCTGGGCTGCCAGCACACCTTGCCAGCTCATGCCCAGCCTCTGATCCAGCAGCACCTCCAAGTCCTCCCCACCTTCATCCCCAAGCGTGCCTGGGTGCCAGGGCATGTCCCAGCCCCAAAGACGCAGCACTTTGCTCTTGCCCTGGTTGAACCTGATGAGGTTCCCAGGGCCCTACTGGCCAAGGTTTTCCACGTCCCTCTGGATGGCATCCCAGGCCTCTGGTATTGGCAAATTTGCTGAGGGTGCATTTAATCCCACTGTCCATGTCATTCTTGACATAGCCAATGCTTGGGCTTACAAATTGGGAAATCATATCAAAGCACCATGCATAAAAGTAATTCTTCATAAATACCACCCCTCCAATATCACTCCTTTACAGGTATTTTAATGACTGTTGCTTCCTAATGCTTTACTGTTTGGATCTTTGCTGATCCATAAATGCTGAACAAACAGAGTTTCAAGAGTCTCAGTACATCCTTTTGAATCAACTTCCTTGCTGTTTCCCAACCCCCCATTTGACAATTGTTCCTCTGTTTTTCCTTTACTGAAGTGAAAATTCCCGAGCTCAGGAGAGCCCCACACAGCTCTCCAGACCTTGCTCCTGAGAGGAAGAGAACGATGCCCACGAACCCTGCCAAATTCTTCCAGAGACCATTCAGGACTGTTTCTCAACATCCCATCAGAGACCAGCTGATTCATTTACTGGCTCTGAAGAATTACAAGAAGGCAGAGCTACTTTCTCACTTAGAGAGAGAGGGAATTGTGGAAAAGGACAAGGAATCCCTTGGAAAGATCCTTCAGGAGGTGAGAACCTGGAGTTGCTGCTGGCAATGCTACCTCTTAGCTGTCTTACTTCTTAATTTCTGATTGAAACTTAGGGTTTCAATCAGAAATTAAGGAGATGCTTAGGAAATGCTCCCTGTTTACATTTTTCCATCAGCTTGACCCAGTTTCCCCCCAATGACAAATCCATGTGAGGAAAGAAAGAAACCTTCCAAACTTCGGAGGCATTGTTGTTGTTTTTCTAGAATGGCTGGCAATGATACATTCTTTGTAATGCTGTTGCTTCTCATGCCTTTTTTTAATCCTCACACTTCTCCTTGCACTGTTTAACTGCTTCATGGAATAACTTGACAGGGTGAAACTCTCAACTGGGTGAAACACTTAGCTGAGCTCCTTAAAATATCCTGGGACAAGTTTCAGAGGAGAGAATTTTGGTAGCTGCATAGGGCAGCATTTCACTTGAATGGAGTTGGTGGCCTCTCAATGGTACCTGGCTTCTTCTGGGATCCGTGGGGATTGCCTTCCAGGGAAGGGTGTTCCAGGCAAATCCCCCATGATAGAGGTGGTGGCCCAGCTTTGAGCACAGGGGTTCTTTGCTGTTGTGTGGATTGAGTCTTCAGCTTCCTTGGAACCCTATTATTATTCAGTGACTTTTCCTGTTGTCCTTTTAGTTCTGCTGGTTTTCTTTATCACTTGATGTCCTTATTTCTTTATCATTCATACAATTGACATTGATTGCAGGATGCAGTGGCTGTTTCCTTCCTTTTTCAATACTCCCCATCCCTGTAGGCTGTTGCTGAATTATGCAAGCCTTAAGTAGCATCTAAAGTGGCAATATTGCCTTTTTAGCTATGAAAGAAGTGATGCTAGGATTTCAAAGCTCAGCTCCTTAGAGGGTAAGAGGTGAAAAAAATTTACCTTTCTCTTTCTTTATATCAATGTTTAAGGAGAATTTGAAGGAGTATTTTCTTGTTTGCAGTGTGAACTGCCTCAAGGTACTGGTTTGCATTCTGAAAGGCCTGTGTGAACAGCACTTCATCCTGAAAACTGTTATTCACCTTTTTCTCAACTTCAAAGGGAGGTGGTGTTGGTTTTGGCTAGAGATGAAAAACCAGTTGGGTGAATTTGCTGAGCTCTTATACTCCCAGCCTTCCTTCTTCCAACAAAGCCTTAGCTCTGCTTTTAGGAAGTGAATTTGTGATTCTGAGTATCTTGGTTACTTTTAAACTGTTGAAGTGTAGCTCTAGGCAGATTATCTCATACAAGTGTTCCATAGAAAGCTGAAGCTTCCTCTGAGCAAGCCCTTGAGAAAGAGAAGCACTTCTGTTTGCAGAGACAAATGCCAGCATCCTGTGGTGCGACATGGGATGGTGAAAACGTGCCCTGTTAGAGGCCCAGGCTGTGCTCTGCCATGGCAATGCAGCTGGGTGAAACAAGAGGGCAGCCGGAGTCCTCCTGAGGGTGGAAAAATAGGGATTTGCCCGTGGAGATGATGTTCTTCATGTCCTACTCAAAAGAAAAGGAAACAGAAAGGAAAAACCTGGCCTCTCCATGTATTTCAAATGGTGAAGACTGAGACTTCTGGCATAGTGTACTTTGACTCTCAAAGCTGTGTTAAAGACCAAAACTCCTGGATCCCTGGTGCAGGGAGAGGTTTTCACAGTGTCCATTTCCTCCTTTGCTTACAGCAGTTAGGCATTTACTTACATCCAAATTTCTACAGCCCAAATGGACCACGCCTGTTAAATCTTGTTGCCTCTTACATGTCAGCTGCTCTGTTCTTCACACTGAACAAAAGTCCTGGAAATCTGGTGCGTGATTTCCTTTTCAGCTTTGCTTTAGCTTTGCACTATCAGTATTACATGTGTAGTCTGCCTTCAGGTGTAATGAACATGTATGTTTGAAATGTCTGTCCTTAGGTAGCCAACCTGGATGCAAATGAGGATTCTTTCAGTCTGAAGGAACATTTCTTTAAAGACATTCAGGAAGATTGGCCTGGCTACAGTGAAAGGGATAGACAGACATTGGAGGTGACCCTTTCTCAGTCAGTTCATTCAGGAAAACAAGCATTTCAGAAAACCCTCTGGGGAAATGAAGGTCTGTTTTACCTGTAAGGGAAGAGCCATGACTGTTGATATTTTTGCCTTGTAACGTGAAATATTGGACCATGCTTACAGAAAACCAGCTGCGTCTCAGAATGCCACCAGTACCAGCCCGACACCATCTCTGGGACCTTCTGAAAGAGATCCTCCACCCAGAACTGCTCAGGTATTTTGTGAATATTTTAAACCTTCTCCCCCCATGTCTGCTTTTTTATCCCACTTGCTCTTGATGTCCAAGCTGTGATGTGAAGCAGTTCTGTTGTCTTTATATCATATGAACCTGGAGCATGCACTTCTAATGGGATTCCTCTATGCTTTTCAAGATGGTTGCAATGTCAAAGCCTGCAACAAGCTTGCACACATGCCTTGTTTCTCATGGTGCATAGGGAACTCTGCTAAGGACAAGATGTGGACATGTTTTTGGTTCCTGGCCGTGTCTGTGCGGGCTTCTTGATGATATGGCAGCTCTAGTACTTGAAACGTGCACGGACACACCAGTGCTACTGTTTGAAGAGAAATCTTAGGGAAGTCAGGAATAAGGACAAATTCCAGGAGTGAGGCTTTTGTAGGAAACTTGTTTTTCTCTCCTAAGCAGCACTTAGGCCCCAATTTTTGTTCCATGGGTGAGGAGGGAACTCTTGAGTCATGAGGGAATGCCTTGGACTTGTCAGGCTTAAAATCAAGACATGGCCTGTTTTCTTAGCAACACAAGAGGGCAAGGCAAACCCTTTGAAAGTATCTTGGAAAATGCTGCATAAAAGATTCCTTTTCTATACCTTAAAGAATTCCCTTTAAACAGAGGAGGGAGGACACAGCTCTGCCTTCCCCTTCTCTCTGTTGTTATCATCTCTGCTCTGGACACGCTGTGACCGGCAGCCACCGGCGGCTTCTTGGGGCAGCTTTAGGGAATGGTGTGGGTTTGTGACAGCAAGAGCTGAGTGTGTTCCTCGCGAGTCTAGGCAGAAACAGGGAGCAAGATAAAACCAACCTGAGCTCCCCGTTTTGGGGAAGCCTTTGACAGAGTGCTGAAGGGAGTGTGTTTCTCCCAAAGCCTGTGAGCCACAGAGCAGGAGAAAGACTTACTGAATACTCAGGGGAGGAAGTAGGAATGAAATAGAGAACATTTTTAGCTGCAGCAGCTCCTCATATTGCAGGTCATTTTAGGTAAGAAAGGTGTTTTTCCAGCCATTGCCAGTTCAGAAATGCTGCGTTTTCAGAATGGGAGCAAAACTAATTGGGATCATCTTTGCAGAAACGACCTCTGGCTTTTGACTTTCTCCATCCTGTGATGAGCAAGAAGCAGAGGATTGACCAAGAGCCCAGTGATGTCCAGCCAGCAGCTGGTGGCCATGCTCCTTCTTCCTTGGACCTGCCTTCCACATCCTGCTCAACTTTGAACCTGCCTCCAAGTGTCAGCTCCTTTTCAAGCTCCACCACTGAAGTAAAACAAAAAAGTAGCATTCAGACACAGTCTGGATTCCCAGTGTCTGCCACGGTGCAGGGGAAGACTCCCAAATCCAAAGGTGAGAAAAGAGAATACAACAGGGTGTCAAACATCCCACGCTTTGGATTTTTATAAAATGCTTGCCATGATCAAAGCCAAAGAGATGAGCAGAGAGCACAGGACCCAGGCAGAAAAGGAGTCATACAATCCAAGTGCCAAGGGTATTAAACAGAGGGACCACTTTTACGTATGCTTCCATTTAATTTTTACTGGATATTTGTATGATTCTTTAGTCTTATCCAGCCTCTCATCCACCGGCACCTCCAAGTCCTCCCCACCTTCATCCCCAAGCCTGTCTCTGGTGCCAGGGCATGTCACAAACTCAAAGATGCAGCACTTTGCACTTGCCCTGCCTGAATCTGATGAGGTTCCCAGGGTCCCAGTTCCCAAGCTTGTCCTCGTCTCTCTGGATGGCATCCCAGGACTCTGGTGTTGGCAAACTTGCTGAGAGTGCATTTAATCCCACTGTCTATGTCATTGTTGACACAGCTCCATGCTTGAACTTACAAACTGGGGAAATCGTATAAAAGCAGCATGCATAAAAAGAATTTTCACAAAAAGCTCCCATCCAGTATCACTCCTTTACCAGCTTGTAATGACTGTTTCTTTTTATTTCTTTACTATTTGGATTCTTATAGACCTGTGAATGCCAAACCATTAGAGGTTCAACAGCCTTGGTACATCGTTTTGTCCCAACATCTTTGTCTTCTCCAGACGTCCAGTTTGAACTGTTTGTTTCTGGTTTTCCCTCCCTTTAGGAGAAAAAGCAGAGGTGAGAGGAGCCCAAGAAAACAATTCAGGGCCTGTGCCTGAGAAGAAGAGGATGATGCCTGTGAGGCTTGCAGACATCGACTGGAGCGGCTGCGCTGCTGTTTACGGCCGGCCCTACAGGGACAGGGTGATTCATTTACTTGCCCTGAGGGATTACAAGGAGCCAGAGTTGCTTGCTCGGCTGCAGAGAGATGGAGTCAGGCCAAAGGACAAGGATTCCCTTGGAAAGATCCTTCAGCAGGTGAGATCTTGGAGCCTGTGCCAGCAATTCTTCCATCATGCTGTTCTGCTGTTCATAATTGTACTACTTCCTCACCTGTTCAAATTAGAGGCTTTTCCAATTCTTCTTCGAGTTAAGTTCCACTGCTTTTTCTTTCTGATAGGCGTTCATAAGAGGAATAACCATGGAAAGATGCCTTAACTCCTTCTTTCCTATTTAAAAATTCCCCATAGCCATAGGCAGTTGCTGAATTATGCAAGCATTATTATATTAAATAGGATTGTTTCCTCCATGGCCAGGAAAAAGCATTGTGGAACCTAATCAAAGAACTCAAATTCAATGTGGATGCAGATTCAGTTGATCCCACAGTGACTTTTGAGAACTCATTCCCTGAACCTGGGCAGTTTGTTGCTGGGTTTGCCCAGGGCAGTGGCAGGGCTTTTTCACCCTGAAGACATTCCCAATATAATGAGAGCCATGTTCTGCCATCCCAGCTGAAGTAGCTCCTTTAGATTGCTGTAGTTTGCATAGAGGTGGAATGAACATTTGTTTTCCTGAATGTCTGCCTGTAGGTAGCCAACCTGAATGCAAGGGATAATTCCTTCAGTCTGAAGGAACATCTGTTCCAAACCCTTCAGACTGATTGGCCTGGCTACAGTAAAATCGACAGAGAGATTTTGAGGTTGATACTTTCTAGGTAAGTTCAGTCTTTTGGGGAAGGAAAAGAGCCTTTTCAGAAAAAGCCCAGGGAAATGAAGCCGGGATTCTTAGAATATGCTGCCCCAGCAGAGGCCCATCAGGGTGATGGAATCCAACTCCTGGCCCTGCACAGGACACCAGAGGCATCACACCCTGTGCCCAAGAGTGTTGTCCAAACTCTTCTTGAGCTCTTGGTGCAGTGGCCACTGGCCTGGAGAGCCTGTTGCAGGGCTCAAGCACCCTCTGGGGCACAAATATTTTCCTGATATCCTGCCTAAAGCTCCCTCAAGGCAGCTTCATGCTGTTTCCTTGAGACCTGACACTGAAGGACTCTGTTTTCTATACAAGGAAAGAACTATGACAGTTGATATTTAGGCCTTGTAACATGAAATATTGGACCATCCATACAGAAAATCAGCTCCATCTCACAACCTCACCAGCCGCAGCCAAGCAACATCTCCAGGGCCTTCTGAGAGAGATGCTCCAGTAAGACGTGCTCAGGTATTTTGTGCATTTTTTAACATTCTGGACTGTAGAGTAAATTTCATCAGACTTGCTGGTGGTGTAAAAGCTGTGATGGAATGTGCAGGAGCAGGCCTAAGCATCTTTTGCCTCAGACATTCTGAGTGCTGTGACAGGGAGGGTGTGACAAGAAGAGAGGATCCTGCAGGGGTGGAGCAGCATTGTCCTGAGCCAACTTTCTGCTCTGCCTGGAGACTTGAGCTCCGTCCCCAGCCTCAACTCATTCCCTGGAGAAGGGCTCCAAGGGCTGGCTCTTCATGTGTGACAGAACTGCATAAAAAAAATCTCCTGTGCATTGGAGGCTGCACGAGGCTGAGGCAGATGGGGCCCTCTCACTCCCTTCTCCCTTCTCCCTTCTCCCTCTGTTTCTTTGTCCCTCTCATTGTTGACCCCAGCTCTGCACTATCCACATGGCTGGACAAAGCACAGGATCTACAGAATGGTGATATTCCCTCCCTCCCTGCTCTGCCTTAATTTCTCTCCTCCCTCCCTGTGCCTGGGCACAGCATGGCTGTCCTGTTCTGCTCCATCCTTGGCCCTGAGCTTTGCTGTGCTTGTGGGGAGCTTGTGGCCGTGTGCTGTGCCTTGTGAGGCAGCACCTTTGAGAAGCTCCTTGGGAGGAGCTGAGAGATGAGTAAAGGGCCCTGAGCAACAGTAAGGGCTTGTTGGGAACCACTTGTGAAACTCTCTTGTACAAATGGAAGGGCTTGTTAGCCAACAGCTTTTGAGTCTGCAGAGTGGGGAGCCTGCTGGATTTAAGACAGCTGTACCTAAAAGCACAAGGGTTTCTTGACATGTGGCTGCCATCTGTGTTCATCCTGATGAGAATTCACAGCCAACCATCACACCCTGTACTGCTGGGTTATAATAGTGATGCAATAATCTTCTTTTTAACACATAAAACTCTAAAACAGCCAGGTTCCTCTTTAATAAATCATGTGGGTGTGAGACAGCAAAAGCTGAGTCTTTTCCTGGTGTGTGCAAGCAGTAATTGGGACGTAGACAAAACTTACTGGGCATCCCCATTTTGGGGAGGCTTTGCTGGAGCTGCTGAAGGCAGTGTCTACTTCCCAAAGCCTTTTAGCAGTAGACTTGGAGAAGGACTTGCTAAGTCCTAAGATGAGACAGTAGGAATGTAGCAGAGCAGATATTTACATGCAGGTCATCCACGTTTGACAGCTAGTTTGAGTTAAAAATGATGTATTTTCAACCTTTGCCAGTTCCCAAATGCTGCTTTTCTAGAATGGGAGCCAAAGCTGATCCTGATCATAGATGAAGGAATTATTTTGCTGTTGTTGCAGAAACGGCCTCAGGCTTCTGGCTTGACCAGTCCTGTGAGGAGCAAGAAGCAAAGGATGGAGCAGTAGCCCAGTTACGTCCAGGCAGCAGCTGGTGGCCACTCCTCTTCCTGGCTGCTGCCTTTGACATCCCATTCTACTTCTGACCTGTCTCCAAGTCTGGGCTCCATTTCCCCTGCACCCTTAAGGTTTCAAGAAAAAGACAAATTTGGAGTTCTTGAATGCCAGCCCTTGTGTGCAGACGACTACCATGTGCAAAGAGATGTGAAGAGAGCTGGGGAGGCTGAAGCTGTAGTGTCCCTTGGATTTCAATGAAGGTATTAATGTGCTGCTTTTCCTAACTCCAGTGTGGATACCAGTGGAGTAAAACTTGATTTTTAAGAGAAGCCTCTGTATGAATTAAGGTGCAAGCAAGACCATATTTCAGAGTTAATACTACAGATGTTATTTAGAAGTAAATGTGAACTAGGGAGATAGAAAGAATAAAGGAGGAGGTGGGCCAGGTGGGGGGAAGTGCTGAGATGAACACCGAGGTGGGTTAGGCCCGGACGGGCCCTCCCTTCCTGCAGTGCAGTTGCACAGGCTCAGCTGCAGCAGTGGTGCTGCATCCCCTCATCGAATGTGCAGTGCAGGAGGGGAGGGAGAAGTGTGTGTGTGTGTGGTACAAAAGACTGGAAATTGCTCCCAGCCTGTGTCAGAGCAGGGATGTTGGCAAGGGCAGTCAGGCCTCCTGCAGCTCTGGGCTCTGGGGCAGCTGCGGCCTTTGGAGCAGGCGCGGCAGGGCCCTGGGTCACACTGGATACAGCCAGGGATGCTCCGTGCAAGGCTGAGGGCAAGGCTGGCCCTGCAGGGGAGCAGTGCAGTCAGGCCTGTGCTGGGGCTCTTGCCAACAAATGTCACTGGGCAGAAGGCAGCAGTGAAGGCTACTGCTTCTCAGGTGCCTCCCAAAATGTTGAAAGGCATCTGTAGTTTTCTTTTCAAAATTATCCTGCACACCAGTCATGTGCATGTAGCCTGGGATGCATCTTTGGCACAAGTTGTTTTCAGTCCTGGTACTGAATTCCAACTTGTTAAAGATTTACTGCTTGTAAATATTAATATCAGGATGGCTTAAATTGTTTATTCCCTTGGGGAGGGAGATTTTGTGATCCAAAAAGAACCAGGTCTTCAGGCCCAGTGGAACAGAAGCATTGGTGTGAGAGTGGTGGGAAGTGGCATCTATTGTTCTCATTGGCACTTCATCTTGGATTTGTATCATAAGCTTGATAAACCACACTTTGTTGATTTGAGGGAGAAAGGATTGAAGAAGGTTTGACTTCTGTCAGTGGCTTTAGGCATTAATGTGTTTTGGCCTCCTTAGGAGCAGATGTGTCTTGGGTTGTTGTTGTTTTTGTTGTGGTTTCAGACTTGTCTAGAGTTTGGTTTTAGGTCTGTATTACAACAGCCTCAGTTTTGCAAACTTCCCAGAAGGGTGGTGGCTCACGGAGAAAAATAGCTCAAATGTCAAACTGAGAGCATTTGTACTGTTTTACATGAATAAAACAAACTGGCCAGGCTTGGTAACCTCTGAGTGTGCCTCCAGGCTCTTTTAAAGCAAAGATCATGAAATTCTAAACTCTGCAGAAATGTTGGCATGCCCTAATTTTCTTTTGATTTCTCCTTCCCAGGGTAGTCCCAGCTACTCTGAGATGAAGAGCAGGTGCCAGTACCTCCACAAGAAACTGACCCACATTGAGCAATGAGTGTCTGAATTTGGCCAGCAGCAAGAGGAGTGCTGGCACCGGTCGTCTGCATCAGCAAGGGAAAATCTCTGAACTCCGGCTTTTTTATTTTAAAAGAAGAAGATTAGTTGTTTTAGGATTCTTCAACTTATCAATGAGGAGATAATTATTTGTTAAAAACATAGGATTAGTTCCTCTAGGATTATAGAAGTTAGCATTGAACTGTAGTAATAAAGAAGTTGCTTTATTTTTAACTCCTTCTCTTGTTGTCACTCATGTCATATTCAGAGTGTCGTTCTTCTGGTCAATTCTTCTCTTCAAGACTTAGGTTTGCCCACTGAATGAGTTTTGTCAGTAGAGGGTGTTAGCACGCTGCCTCTACTGTGAAGTTGTGCACATTTCAAGAAAAGATTGCAGCAAATGGAAATTCTTTATGATTAGAAGAAGCCTGTTTTCCGACCTTTCTTGTTAATTTCTTTGCCTGAAGTGGTGGAAGGTGTAGAGGTTTGGACCACCCCCTCCCACAATCACCTTGTTCCGGAGGGTTACAGAGGAGTGCACATGGGCTGCTCTAAGGTCTCAGCTGAAGTAGCTCTCAGGACTGCTTGTAAATCATGACCTCACCTTGTCAGTGAGCCAAGGAATATTCAGATCTTTGCAAGAGTTTTGTAAAACAGTTGGAGAAGTGTTGGAGACAAGGTGCTTCAATGGGTTTTAAAAGAAAAATTATGTTCAGGTGTCCCTATGGAAATGCTGTCCATTTCTTTACATATTTTAAACTGCTCTGTCTCAACCAGCCTTTCTAGAGAGACACAGATGTTGGTTCCTGCACAGACCTATGGGGACTGACGCCGGCAAGGAGGCCTGTTCACAGACACGAACAGGACGGGGCTGCTGTGGAAAGTGCCTCCAGCTGTTTTATTTTTCAGCATCAGTCTCATTACAGGATTATGACAATGGGAAGATGCTGGCAGCTCACATTCCAGGCAGCAGGCCAGAATACTTAATGTTACAACTTACTTTATAAGCTTCTTGACCAATCACACAAAGCAAAAGCATATTGACAGTAGTTCTAGCCAATCACCATAAGCACACGTGCCTTTGGTTAAAACAATGCTTGCTTATTTGGAATACAATACCCACTTGTAAGCCTTAAAACACAACGCACAGAGCTCCTTTATTAAGCTTTAATCTTCCTAATATCTTGCTAGATAAGCTTTCTGCAACTTGGAGAGCTTTTCAGACAAGCATTAATACACAGGCCATTGTTCTATTTGCCCTTGCTTTTTCTACAGTTTAAATAATTTTTCTGCTGACCCATCTCATGACTGCTGCTTTAGCTCTACTCACAGTTCTGCTGTATCTGAGGCCTGCCTTTTGCAGCTTTCCCCAAAACCTTCTGATTTTGTGGATTCCCACAGGGACTTTGAAGTCAAGTCCTTTTCCTAAGTTTCCTGCCATTTATTTATTTAGCTGAAATGGTAGACCAGTTATCAGCAAAGCCATAACCTCTTTTGGGGAAAAACAGGAAATTGAAGGAGGATAACATTTGGGAAGACTCATTAGGACTGTGAATGCTTCTTTCTTCCTTGGAGAGTATTCTACCAATTCCTGAATTGTTTCCATGCAATGATGTTGAGCCCTCATACCTGAGAGACCTTGAGGTGTTTTGTGATTGAACAGCTGAGCCATCGTTGCCCTTCTGTTCTCCTTCAAGTGAAGTTCAACAAAATGTCACCTCTTAAACGTGGAAATTTGGGTCCATTTTTGCCAGGGTCAGGGGTTGCTCCTACAGCTCTGCAGTGCAGCAGTCCCAGGAATGCTGCCATGGGGGACATGGGGTGAATTGTGCTGGGGAACTGTGGGAACCCAGGAAATTCCTCTGGCTGCTCTGGAGGACTGGGGACCCTGTCAGGGGGCTCAGAGACCTTGGCCCAGAGCCCAAGACCCCTGTGCCTTTGATTTAGCTCTTGGAAAAAACCATCACCAACCTTGTATGAAGAATTACAAGCCACCAAAGTTAAAGTAGAAGGAGAGTGAATTTATCACAGGGTAGAAAAATGGATTTTTGGGGTTTTTAGAATGGGGGTTCAGGGGGCAAGATGGAGGAATCTGGGCGTGTCCAGCCTTTCTCCTTCTTCTTGGCCTCCAACTTCTGCTGTGATGTTGGCACTTTTAGATCGGTTTAGAGTAGAAGCTCACTGTCTAACCTAGATGATCAATATTGGAAAGTAATTGTAAATATTGTACACGTAGTTTTTAGTATAAAAAGATAACACCGCCCAGGTGCAGGCAGAGTGCCTTGGACTGTCTTGCTGAGTGGACCTCGGCAGGACAGGAGAAAGAATTTTATAGATAAGATACAATAAACAACCTTGAGAATGAGAAATGAGGAGCTCTGACTCCTTCTTCGACCGCCGGGCAGGGAAAAGAGACTTTCTAACTCTTCTTGGGGTCACTCTGACCAGCGAGAGACCCCGAGAGGGAGCCTCCAGTTGGCCTGGGGGCTGCTGCTGGTTGACAGAGCAAGCAAGAGTGCTGCTGGCCAAAGGGTGAGCTGAGAATGAGGATTTTTCATGGTGACCCCTTCATGATTGATCTTTCCTTTTATGGAATTTCTTCTAACTAATTCTACACATCATAAAAAAAGTTATATTTCCATGCTTTTACAAGTCTAATCTTCATGTTCTCGGCTGTTTCTATTTGCCCCTCCAGTTCCCTGTGTGTTGGGGCTGGCTTCCCTAGGGGGCAGGTGTATCAATGTCCTGGTCCCATCCCCTTTTATTGCTGCAGGAGTGCTTGGGAACACTTCAAATGGTCCTTTCCACTTTTCTTTAAGTGCCTTGTTGCTGTGCTTTCTGACATAGACACTGTCCCCTGGTTGATGAGGATGTACCAGGGCATCCAAAGTCATCAGGGATGCTCATACACAAAGTTTCAGCAGAGATGAGAGCACTTTTCACCAAGATGGTAAAAAAGGAATTCAATTATCATTTCCTATCACATGACTGCCTCTATCTGGAAGGGATAGGAACTTGGTAAGGTCTTCCATAGAGCATTTCATGTGGGATGACTTTTTCTTTAAAAGCCACTGGAATTCTGATCCTCAGAAGTGGCAGGGGAAGCACTTTTGCCCACCTTATTGAAGTTTCCTGGAAAATTTTACTAATTTCTCTCTTTTGACTCTGATTTTTTCTCTCAGTCTTGATGCTGGGATAAGACCTCCATGGGCAGAGTAGGTCTCATTTAACTGGGAGTGTTTTGCATACATTTTGTACACTTTCAGCTATGAAATGAGAATCTTAATCTGCTGGCATTCCAAAAGGAATCCTTAATCAGAGTACTATTGATTTTTGACTGGAGGTATTTCTCTAGCTTTGTTGATGTGACAAGGAAAAGCCTCTGGCCATACAGAAAATGTGTTCCCTAAACCCAATAAATATTTATATGTACTTTTTATTAACTCAGAAAATTGTCCTTGTCATTAATATCTGGTACTACTTCCCTGTTTTGGGATCCTGAAGGGCAGTCTTTTGTAAAACTGTGCATTGATCTATAAGCAGAGTTTACATTTCAGCTGTCACCGTCCTTGTCAGCCTAACACTAAGGAGCTGCCTTTCCAAATTGTCTCCTGTACCTTCAATACCCCAATGGGTTTCTTTGTCTTCTCTAGTTTATGTCATTATTGCTTGAGGCACTCTAACTTGTTGATTTGTTGAAACCTACCATCCTGTAGGACTGAATCAGAAATTTAAGGATTTTGCTGAATGATTGTTTTCATTGTGGTGTTCTGTGTCTGATTTGGAAAGGTTCACAATTTGGAAAGAATTGCCAAGCAGATGCTTTGTTCTGCAACCTCTCCAGCAGTTTGGTCTGCTCATCAGTCTCCTTGGCTTGTCTGAACTGGTGAGCTCTTCAGTCCATTATTGCTACTTTAGCAGGGAACTGGATGCTCCCAAAGCTGTCCCTGTTTGATTGGAGATGCTGATTCCTTGCAGAAAGATTGAGGAATACAGCAGGATTCAAGACAGTGGCTGTCCTTAGCACCACATCTTTTGTTCCAGGAGTAGCACCCGTTACTTTAGCAAAACCAGTGAGCTCCTTTTTGCTCTACACCAGACATACCCATGTGTGGCACATAAACTGACATTTTTTTCCCATTTACTTTCACGCCTATTCTATCAATCAGGACTGTGGTGGCTCCTGCTCTCAGGTGCACTGGCCACCCCTTGGAGACAATGTTTTCTTAGGTGTTCTTCTAAGAATAATGCTCTTTTCCACAGGGTTCTTTCCTGCATTCCCAATCTTTGAGATAAATATGGAGTTACTGTGCAAGGCCAAGGCACTCATGTGTGAACAGGGCAAAGGGATCATTCAAATCTGGTATCTCCACTGCAGAGGCTGTCATCAATGTCTTTTTAAGATATGGAAAGGCTGTTGGACATATTGGAGTCCGCTATAACACCTGATGGGATTCCTTTCATGGTTCATACAAAGGCTTTTCCAACAGTCCCTAACTGGGGATCCATAACCATCACAATCCAGTCATTCCCAAGAAGGGACACAGTTGTTTTACAGATGTCGGCTCTGATGTTTGAGAAAGTGCTTCCTTCCTTTCTGTCCCTAAAATGAACTGTCCTTGTGAGTGTGGCAGCCAGGAAAGCAAACATGGGCAGATATGGACATGGTCTTGAAGACAAAGACAAGACTTGGTGACAAGGGAAATGAGCTTTGGATGGTAATATTCAAGCCATTTTCAATGCCGTGCTTTTATTCCCTCTGCCTGTAATGGGTTCTTTGTTGCCAGCTGCCTGAAATCAGGAGTAAGCTTGGGTATGGGGAAAAGGGAAAGTAAAATGATCAAAAGCTGAGTATAAAATATTTTTCCAGATGCATCAATAATTTCAATGGTCACTTGCAGTCAGCACAACTGTCAGCCTGGAATTGTGTTCAAGGTTCTCCCTGGTCTTTCCATGTCAGCTCCTGCTGCAGAGCAGCCAGGGGGCCTGGGCATGCTGCTGGCTTGTTTCCTTTGAGGAGAGCGAGATGAGGAAAGGCCGGAAGGTTGTGTCAAAGAGATGATATTTGAGTGCCCGTGTACGTGCTGGAATCCTCACAGACTGAGGGACCCACAACAGGATTGCCCAGAGCTGTCAGGGCTGCACCTTGCTGCCCTGGTGAGAGGTGTTCAGCGCTCTTTTGCCTCAGACAGAGCCAAGTGCAGCACTTTTGTGCAGAAACACTTCATTAGCCCTGGTTTGCACAGCTGCAGCTACTGGGCTTGGTGGGCTGCCCGTTCCTGCACTTGGGAATGAGCAGAGTCAGTGATGGGACAGGACAGGGCATTCCCTACCTGTGCCCATTGTGAAATCCCTCTGCCCCCACTGTGTCACATCCTGCTCCTCAGTGACATCCCAGCCAGCCTGGCACATGGAACTCCCTGTTTCCAAGGACATGTGGCCATTGTCACCGGCACAGGGCAGGACTGCTCAGAGCCTTCAGTGGCTGCAGTGAGAGCGGAGGTGTCAGAGCCACAGCGAGTGTTGTTCCAGCTTGGCTGGTTCCAGCACCCATTGTTCAAGAGGCCGATCCACCCAGTGAGTGGAGGTAATTACTTACAGTTCTGTGCAGAAAGAGGGGCTCAGGGACAAATTCACAAAGCCAGCACCATGAGAATCCAGAGCGTCTTAGTATTTATATATTTGAGGAAAGAAAGCAATTAATGTTCATTGCCTGCAAGTTCCCTAGTTCTCTCCATAATGAGCCTCTCACTTCTCATGCTCATTAGTCTGCATGCTCAGTCTCTTGCTTCTTCTTAGTGAGAGGTTTCTTGAGTGGGTGGCCATCATCTGGCCCTGCTGGAATGGCCTTTTACCCTGCCAGAGCTGATGCTGCATTGCCTTTATCAGTTTGTTCCTTTTCTCGGGGGTTCTGCCAAATGTCCTTGTGCCTGTAAATTCTGCATTCTTTGTGTCCACCATCAGTGGTACACCCTTCTTCCCAAGCATTGCTGACCTTTCCTCTGTCTGAGGCCACTGAAGCCTTTCAAGCTCTGCACCTCAACAAGGCAATTCAGCCAAGAAGTCACCTGCCTTTCCAAGGCCTAGCCATCACTTCCAGCTTGCTGGCTACTTCCTCTTTCATGGGAGTCATCTCCTTTCTTGTTGATGAGCCTTGAAAGCTGCAATAGCCAAACATCCAAAAACACATTTTCCAAACAAGTATTTTGCATTGTGCAGATTTTTCAGCAGGATCAGGGTCTGTGAGGGAGAGGAAGCAGCCGAGGCAGAGCGGGATGGCGGAGCTGCGGGCCTGGGCAGGATCCAGGGAGTTCCGCAGGGCCCCAATCCGCACTGCGTCCCGCAGGGCCCCCACCAGCACTGCGATGCCCGTCAGGGTGACCCAGAGGTGCCAGGAGCAACAGGTGAGGGGCAGGTGTGGGGCTCTGCGGGTTGGCAGCGGGTGGGGGCTTGGCCATGGTGTTGGTGTCAGGTGCTGCTGAGGCCGCGGGACCTGTTGGGCAGGGCTGGGGCCCCACTGGTGCGCCAAGGGGCCCTCTGAGGCAGCTGCCCGGGGGAAGCGACTCACAGGGATGACACGGAGGAGGTGCCAGTGGAACTGGGATGTTGCTCTCATGGATGCAAGTGGCTCTCACGGATGACACTGAGGAGGTGCCAGTGAAAGTCAGATATTCTCCAAACGGTGACACAGGGAATTCATGCTCTGGTCATGAGTCCTGGCCAAAATGCATGGATTTCTCATGGTTCCAAGTTTGTACTGCACTCACGGAAAAGGTCCAGATAGAGGAAATTCTCTAACAGTATTTTCTACTATTAGGAGGATATATAACTGTATTTCTGGCTGTGATGCATAGTGGAGAACTCCAAACACATGCACACCATTTTCAAAGCTTTTCCCCTTATTGATTTGATTTTTATCAAACAAAGAAGTTAACCCTCATTAGTTCTAATTTAGAGTTCCATTAAGTAATATTCTATATTCTTTTGGTATTGATGTCTCCCTACTCATGCTAATTAATTCACATTTTTCAGTCCATTTATCATAGCCTTTTAGATTTTATCTCAGCCAATTTTGCCTTCTGAATGAGGCAGTTGCATGGCAGTAGCTGTTTTTGTTTAAAATGTACTTAGGCTGACAAACATTTTAGTGATTTTTAACCTCTACCGGAATGTGGCACATTGGGTACTAAATGATGAGTTCAGCCAAGCAAGTTCAGCCAAGTTCAGCCCAAATTTTGTTACATCTGATAAACTGTTTCCATTTCACATCTATGCAAAAAATTGCATCTAGAGCTGAGGAAAAGAGAAAGGGATTTCATGTGTGTTGAGAGTTGCAATTCAGATTGTGCAGATGAAATTCTTCTCAGAGCTGACCCTGTGTTGTGCTTCCATAGTGCCAAATACATCCCAGTGCTGGGTCCTGCCCTGAGTTCTTGATCGTTTTGTGAACCACTCTCACCAGGAGTGTTAGCTGAGTCAAGCTGGCCAGGTCCATTGTACTCAGACACTTGATTTCAAGGGAAGCCTGTGCCTAGAAATTCCAGCAACTGGGAAAGGATGACTTGCTACTTGAAGGCTTGGCTGCATTAGAGGCTAAATGAGGGTGGCTCTCTCAGGGCACTTTTGCAGCCGGCTGCTTTCAGAGGGAGAACTGTGTCAAAGCAGCCCTTTTTGGTGATGTGACAGCAAACCTTTGCAAATGGAACTCTTGTTGAAAATGGCGGGCCTAGTTAATCAGCATTAATGGAGAGTCGGCTGAAGATTTTACAGAAAATTTATTTTCCTTTTTAGTCAAACGCCCGTGAGGGATCGCACAATGGAAGTGCAAAGGATGTCAAATTGTATAACACACTTGGAGGTATGGCTGCCTTTCATATTTTGCTCAATGCCTGTAAGATTTTCAACTTGGTAATAAATTTTGGAAGCATATTCTCAGTACAGGGGATCACTTGTGTTCAGAGATCTTGATAGTGGAGTCCTGGAAAATGTTAAAAATAGTCTTTGAAAATATTAGGCCTTGTATTTTCTCAGATCACTGCACGTGCGTAAGCAGTATGATAAATGATATAATTGTTAGATGTGATGATTGTTTAGTAGTTAATTGTAATTATTATATAACCATAAGAAGAATCGTGAGAAATTATGTTGGAAATTTAAAGGGGGCTATGTTTAGCTGAAATCTGTGTATACAATAGAAAAATATAAGTTTGATAATTATCATGAAAGTTATATAATGATAGAGTATAAAACACGTTCACCTTGAATGTATGGTTGGAATCAGATTTGGGTGGAAATCACCCCGATTCCCAGAGCTCTTCAATAAAAAGCACCGCATATAATCGCTTCTGTGATTATGTGTTTTTGAACGCTAACAATCTCAACCTGGAGGCTGTTTGGCCTCAGGTCAGCCTTGCAGTCTCATGTCTCAGCATTCAGCCACTGGTTTGTTTTCCCCTAAGAAAGCCTGCCAGTGCTTCCTTGTTCCCATACTGCTTGATGGGTTGGAAGTTGGAGCATGGAGGTCAAGGTTTGGACCACCTTATGCACTTACATTCACAGTCTTGGTAGATAAGATTTTGGGTTTGGAACACCTAGGCACAGTCATTACCCATTAAATCTAATTGGGAAATTGAAAGCAAATGACCTTGAGGAAGTGGCTTAGAGAATTTCATAAGGTCAATATGGAAAACCATGCTTGATTTAATTGTTTGTCTTGGTCATTAATAAGTGAATGTTGCCACAATAGTACACTGGGTTCTTTTCAAGGAAAGTGACAGGAAGATATTGATGTCATCTTGCCCATGGATTCCAACATTCCCCTCAAAGCACAATGTGCTTAGGAGGTGCCATTTGTGTTAATCTGTTCTGAGTGCTGTTTCCCCAAGGAGCCTGGCTCCAGGCAGACACGAGGTGCCCATTCCCCTTCCAGGCACTCAGTGGTGCTGCCTGCAGCAGTGAGCTGAGCCAGGTCCAGCCAGCTGCCCTGAGCAAAACAGGCTCTCACCTGGCTGTGGCTGCAGTCACCTGCCTGCAGGGACATCCCTGCCCCTGCAAGTGCAGCTCTTGCTCTGCCTTAGCCTAGTGCACAGCATTTTAAGGCAGCATCATGGTGGCTTTTTGGAGAGACAAAACTCAACTTCTAAATTTCTCATTTGAGAGGTTTTGTTTCAAATGTGAGTGATAATTTGTGTGATTCTTGGTGGTGGTCTACATAGATCCTAAGGGAATATTTAATATTGAGTACCTGGGGTGTGAGGACTGGCAGTAGTGAATCAATTATTGAACTTGGTGGCAATTTTGCTTTGGGCTGGCACAGATAAACTCAGGTGAGACAGGTCTGGTTGCTGGATGGGTACAGGGTGACTTTGCAACATGCTCCATAAAGGACCAGTTAGGGACTGGGCTTTGTCACAGAATCAGAGAATATGCTGAGTTCAAAGGGATACACCAGGATATTCAAAATCAGCTCTGTCCCCAAGAATACCCATCATCATTTTAAGTCAACTCTTTTGCCTTCTGCCAACTTCCCATTTGACACTTCTTTCTCTCCTTTCCTTTCCTTTGGGAAAACAAGCAGATGTGAGAAGAAGAGCCAAACCAAATCCTTCATGTCCTGCCCCTGAGGACAAGAGAACAAAGCCCATGAAGCCTGCAGAGAGGGAACAGAATCCTTGCAGTGCTGTTTATCGGCGACCCTACAGGGACAGGGTGATTCATTTACTTGCTCTGAGGACTTACAAGAAGCCAGAGTTACTTGCTCACTTGCAGAGAGATGGAATCATGCAAAAGGACAAGGGCACCCTTGCAAAGATCCTCCAGCAGGTGAGATTGTGGAGTTTGTGCCAGCATTAATTCCACCACACTAGTCTTTTGTTCCTAATTGTCACTTGTCCCTCTACTTTTTAAATTACTGTTTAAATTTTAGATACAGATGAACAAGTTAGCAAATGCTCCCTGTTAATTTTTTCCATCAACTTCATCCAGAGGTCTCAAGCTGCAGGTCAATGTGACAAAAAGAAAGAAAACTTCAAAACTTTTGGATCATTGTTGTTTTGCTAGAATGGCTGGCAATGAGTAACACTTTGTAATGCTCTGCTCCTCATGCCTAATTCCATTCTCTTTCTTTTCTGTGCAATGTTTAACTGCTTCATGGAGTAACTTCACAGGGCTTCCTTGATTGTGTGAAATGGTTTGTCATGGCACTTAAAATTTCCTGGGAGAAGTTCCAGAGCAGAGGAGATCAGGAACTGCAGAGGCCAGTATTTCATTTGAACGCTGTTGGTGGCCTCCCAATGGTACTTGGCTTCTCTGGGATCTGTGGGGATTGCCTTCCCAGGATGTTCCAGGCAAATCCTCCTTGATAAAGATGGTAGCCAAACTTTGAGCGGAGTGTTTCTTTACTGTCATGTGAATTAAATCTCCATCTTCCTTGGAACTCTTTTATTCGGTAACTTCTCCAGTGCTCCTCTGAATTCCACTGGTATTTCCTTATTATAGCCAGCCATAGGATGCACATGCATTGAAAGATGCAGTGGTTCTTTCCTTCCTTTTTCAATCTTCCCTGCTCCTCTAGGCTGTTGCTGCATTATGCCAGCATTATTACATCAAGCAGGAACATTTACTTTTCAGCTAGGAAAACAGTGTCTTGGAACCTGCTCAAGGGAGGAAAATTCAATACAGTTGATCCCACAGTGACTTTTAAGAACTCATTCCCTGAACCTGGGAAGTTTCTTGCTGAGTTTGCCCAGGGCAATGGCAGGGCTTTTTCACCCTGAAGACATTCCCAATATAATGAGAGCCATGTTCTGCCATCCCAGCCGAATTAGCCCATTTAGATTTCAAGTTGATTATAAATTTTCAAAGCTCTGCTCCTTAGAAGGTAAAGGATGTAAACATTTTTTCCTGTTCCATTGCAATATTTGAGGAGATATCCCTGGAATCAATGTGCTGCAGGAGGTGTGAAGTGCCTCAGGGTCCAGGTTTGCATTCTGAAAATTCTGTGTGAGCAGCCCTGCAGCCTGAAATGCCTTGCTCAGGCTTTTGTGGACATCAGAGCAAGTGGGGGTTTCTTTGGTATAAATCTCAAATGGGCAGTGTGAACTTGCTGAGATCTGGTACACAAACACTGGCTTTCCTTCCAACACAACCTGAGTTCTGTTTCCAAGGAGTAAATCCCTGATTCTGGGTATCATTGTCACATTTACATTTCTTATTCAACTGCGGGCAGACAGGCATCAACAGAGACCCATATTATAAATGTTTATCATGTTTTCAAGGAGAAAAGAAAAGTCAAAGTTGTGGCTGCTGTTGGTGGTGTGTTAGATGAGTTATTCCATGTGTTGCAGGGGTCAAATTGATGGAGACTTTTCCAATGGGCTTTACTGTGGAATTCTGAGCAGGTGTCAGATGACGAAGTCTAAACCTGCACTTTAGATATATCAATAAATATATCAATGGTCTCAAGGTTTTACTACCTCAATTTACCTTTGTGAGTAGACTCTCTATTTGCCTTGTGGAAGATATGAACCTCATTTCTTTGCAAAGGAATACAGCAAGGCATGTGCACGGCCTTCTCATGGCAGAACTTTGCTGGAATGAACCCTGGATCTGCCACATAAGGAGGGACTCTGGGCCTGACCCCCTCTCCTTACACATTGTAGCTCTCAATGTTGTTTTCAAAGGAACTCTTGCTAGATATGAATGGAGCTACTGGGTTGTTTTCAATTGGTGAAACATTAATATGGCTGAAAACTCATGTGATAGAGGAATAATCAAGCTCTGAACAAAAAGACATTAATTAGTTGAAGCTGGGTGCTCACAAGCAGCTGTGCAGGACCAATCGTATTTCTGTAGTTTGCATGCAGCAAGCATAATAAAGATTTGTTTTCCTACATGTCTGCTTGTAGGTAGCCAAGTGGAATGCAAAGGATAATTCCTTCAGTCTGAAGGAACATCTATTTCAAACCCTTCAGACTGATTGGCCTGGCTACACTGAAATAGACAGACAGAATTTGAAGTTAATACTTTCTGGGTAAGTTCAGTCTTTCAGAGAAAGGAAAAAAGTCCTTGGGAAAAGAAGCTTAGATTGTTAGAATATGCTGAGGTAGCAGGGACCTGCCAGGATCCGGGCCCTGCACAGGACACACCAAGAAGCACACCCTGTGCCCAAGAGTGTTGTCCAAACACTTCTTGAAGCCTCCTGCAGTGACCACTGGCCTGGGGAGACCGTTGCACTGCTCAAGCACCTGCTGGGGCACAAATGTTTTCCAGATATCATGCCTAAAGCTCCCCCAACTCAGCTTCATGCTGTTTCCTTGAGTCCTGACACTGAAGGTCTCTGTTTTCCTTGCAAGGAATGAATTTTGACAGTTGATATTTAGGCCTTGTAACATAAAATATTTGACCATCCATACAGAAAATCTCTGAATGCCACCAACCCTGGCCAAGAGACATCTCCAGGGCCTTCTGAGAGAGATGCTCCAGCAAGACCTGCTCAGGTATTTTGTGCATTTTTAACATTCTGGACTCTCTGGTAAGTTTTAGCAGACTTGCTGGTGGTGTAAAATTGTCATGTGAATGTGCAGGATCTTCCCTTTTGGGGAAGCCTTTGATGGAGCTCCTGAAGGGAATGTCTTTCTCCCAAAGCATTTTAGCTACAGACTTGAAGTAGGACTTGCTAAGTGCTAAGATGGGAAAGTAGGAATGAGACAGAGCCTGCATTTACCTGCAGTCCTTCCTGGTTTGAATGCTCTTTTTAGTGAAGAAAGATGTGTGTTAAAACTCTACCCAATCGGAAACACCACATTTTCAGAATGGGAGCAAAAGCTGATCCTGATCATAGGTTAATGAATGAATTATTTTGTTATTGATGCAGAAACGGCCTCTGGCTTCTGAGGTTTCCAGTCCTGTGACGAGCAAGAAGAGGAGAATTGGCCACCAGACCAGTCATGTCCAGGCAGCAGCTGGTGGCCACTTTTCTTCCTTCCTTCTGCCTTCCACATCTCTTTTCCCTTTGGACATGGCTCCAAGTGCCGGCTCCCTTTCCCCCTGCACCCATGTGGTGCAAGCGACAGAGAAATTTCAGAGTTCCAGGGTCCCAGCACCTGCCAGGGAGCAGAAGGAGATCCCCAGTTCAAACGGGGAGAAAAATGAATTGGGGAGGCTGAAGCAGTGGCACCGCTTGGATTTCGATGAAGGTATTGATGTGCTGGTTTTCCTGACTCCTGTGTGGATAACTGTGGTGTAAAGATTTCCTTATTAAGAGAAGCTTCTGCCCAAATTAAGGTGCAAGCATAACTCTTCTCCACAGTCAATAGTAAAAATGTTATTGAAGAGGAAATGCAAACTAAGGAGATAGGAAGAAATAAGGGAAGAGAGGCAGGGTGAGGGGAAGAGAGAGACTTTATGTGGGGAGATATCATCACCACATGGACTCTCTGCTGTCCAGCCAGTCCTACCAAACCCTTGGTCTTCTCAGTGGTGGGGATCCCCAAGACTGTCTGGAAGTACCACCTTTATACTCTCCAGGATTGGAGTATCCACGGGGTGGTCACAGCTGTCCCCACATCCCAGGCTAGAAGCCATGCAAGCACTGATTTTCCTTACTCATAGTCTCTACAGTGGAGGTTTTTGTCTGGTGTCCTAATTCCAAACCTTCACCTCTGTTAGGCCAAGGCTTTGTGCTTTTCTTCTTGCCAGTTGTACTTCTCTCAAATTCCACTTGTGGTGGCTTGTCTTATGGGAAAATCCTTCTTTGAGAATGCTCTGAAATATTTAATTGTGCTCTTGCACCTGGTGAAAAGGGAGCTTTGAAAGTGGGCACTGGATACACGAAGGCACTGCTCTACATGACGGCTCTACCATTGTCCCTGCGGGACGGTCATGATAAATCAAGACTTTTTTATTTTTTCTGCCATTACATTAGATTGTAACTCTTGGTTTAAAAGACAACAACAAAGCCCAGAATCTGTGCTGCTGGAACCTTTTCTAAAAGTACATTGATTTTTAGAAATTCTCCCTCTAAGTAGTGCAAAACCAATCAAGAACAAAGAAATGTGAAATAGATTGCTGTTGGGAGAATCTGGTTCAAAGAAAGAGCCAGACACTAGAAGCCAATGGGAATGGATGTTTTCCTTTCCCTCTGATTTCTAGTAAAATGACATGCATTGACTGAGACAGCACTTTTTCCATCAGCAGATTTTCAGGACTGCATGCTGAAGGCAGAAATCTGTCACACATTTATTGCAGACCAGTTTACTGAAACCTGTGGATCAAATCTCAGTGATTCCATGGTTGTTCATTGAACTCAGCCTTTACTTGGAAACTGCAAAAGCTACAAAACCTGGGCTGTGGTTTCCTGGCGTTCTACTTTCAACTGGACTGGGAGTTTCCTCTCCATCCTAGCTGCAGAATTTCATTCTTCAAAAGCTGTGGGAGTGGTACAGGCTGGAAACAACATTGAAAAGCTAAACAGAAATGCATAAAGAACACTTGATTTCTGATGACGGAGATACACCCAGCAGGGCAGAGTTCAGTTGCTTGGTTAAATCTGTGGGTTCTCCCTTTTGGAGGTTGACCTTGCAAATGACAAGCTGGGCTCAGCCTGGAGGCAGGTTTGGAGCGTGCAGATGCCTCTTGCAAGTGGTGGTGTGCTTGTAGAGACAGGGGCTTTGAGATGGTCTTTCCACATTTCTTCTGGACATACACAGAGTACCTTCAAACCTCGGGATGTCTTTGGAAGGATTCCTGCTTGAATCCATAAACACATCAGCAGCTTTCTTCAGGAGCCAGTTCCCAAATTCTGCCCAGCTGGTGAAGGAAAAATCTGTTCTTTGTTTGAAGTTTGGGACTTAGGCTGAAGCTGTCATGTGGATTGAGAGAGAGCAAATGCACTTTTGGAAATGAAATGCTCACAGCAAAGCTGTTCTTCCAAGTTGTATTGAACATACTGTGACAATTGGTATTTCTGTCCAGTTTCATTACCACAATTACACTAATATTTATACTTCTGCTATACAACTAAAATCAACAAAAGCAAGTGGAACATCAAAGAACATCTCTTTTCTCAAGAATTGAAGCTCAGGTAGCTTAAAAATTGACAAGGATGGGCTTTTTATGCTTGAAACAAAACCTGAAATGGAAAGCAGAGAGAGACGACCATGATCTTGATTGTTCCTTCCTGTTTCAGCTGACTTTTCCTTATGGCAGCTCTTTTTAATATCATCATAATTCTTGAATATTTCTTTGGAAAGAGGGCTGCAAGGTTATGCTTCACAAACACCTTTAAAAAAAGGCATTGCCAAATCCCTTTGCCAAGAGGCAAAGGGCAATTCCCAAGTGCAGAGCTGTTTCCAACCCCATCCTGCCACTTCAGTGAGGAGCACTGGGTTTTGGCTGCAGGGTATTGGAGCCTTAGTGCCAGTAAGCCCTAGAGAATGGAATTGGCTTTCCTGCTGACAAGAGTGCAGGCACTCATTGGAACTGTGGGCCCCTGGAATTGGCAGGGAAGTGGGGATAAAAACATGGCATGCAAAGAACTTCTGCTTTCTTCTATATTTCTTTTTGGAACCTTGATGTTGATTTCTCTCCAGCCGTTGTCTTTGGAAGCTGCATCTGTTGCTGCATGACTTGAATGGCTGTGCAGATGCCACCTCATGCCTTCAAATAAGAAAAGCTGAGCTGGGGCTAACACTGTGGGAATGCACAGTCTGTAGAATAAATTGGCCACTCCCTCTCTCTAATTCCCAGGACTGTATAGTGTGGAGGTTGTGTCTATTGTATTATTAAATGATGTTGCTTCTTGTCAGTAATTTACTGTGAGAAGAATGCTCTGAAGGACTTTTTCAAGACTGTCCAATGGGGATCTTTTGGCCTTTTAATGATCTCCTGATGAAGAGTGTCAAAATTCTACTTTTCTGCAGGAACAAGAAAAGATACTTCCATTGCCTCCGCATGCTCTGCAACAAGCAATGAACCTGACTATTTGAGGTGAGTAAAAGAACAATTCAGCCTTGTCCCTGTCAGTGGGGTGCAGTGTCAAGCTCTTTCCTGTGCTGAAAGGATGAGTTTGAGCAGGTTTAGCTGGGCCTGGAAGGCTCAGAGCAGAGATGAACACCAAGGTGGGTTAGGCCCGGACGGGCCTTCAGTCCGGTGCCTCCCAAAATGTTGCAAGGCATCTGCAATTTTCTTTTCAAACTTAACCTGCACGCTAGTCAGGTGTATCTGGCCTGGGATGCATCCTTGGCACAAACTGTTGTCTGTTCTGGGGCTGAACTTCAACTTGTTGAGGATTTACTGCTTGTAAATATTAATCTCAGGATGGTTTGAAATGTTTATCCCCACGTGGAAAGTGTTTTTGTGATCCAAAAAGAACCAAGTCTTAAGGCCCAGAGGAGCAGAAGCATTGGTGTGAGAGTTCTGGGAAGTGGTATCTATTGTTCTCATTGCCACTTCATCTTGGATTTGTATCATGAGCTTAATAAACCTCAGGCCTGTTGATTTGAGGGAGAAGGGAATGAAGAAGATTTGACTCCCATCATCAGTAGGTTTAAGCATTAATGAGTCTTGCCCTTTTTAGGAGCAGATGCTGTTTGGGTAGTAGGTGTAGTTTTAGGCTGATTTAGAGTTTGCATTTGTGGCTGTTTTCCAAATGCCTCAGTTCCATGGTCAGTGATGTAATTGCTGTCTGCTTGAAGAACCGGATATTGTTATTAACTCTGTTTGCCATTATACAAGAATGTGGCTCAAAAGTCCAGCTCTTTGCAACTCTCAACTGCATAAATGCATTCCATTACAAAAATGTTTCACAGATATAGTTTCACAGGTAAATGTAACAAATTTAAGCTTTTCCTACATAAGAAGAGATTATACTTTAGTAATGTATCTCCTCTTTCTGAAGCTGCTGTGTTTGTCATTTGACATTTGAAAAGAGGGCAAATCTTTTCTAAATGTTCTCTACTTGCTAATGAACAAAACTTCTACAATGTAAGCTAATAGTAACTAAGAATCGGACACCTAGAAATGTGGCAGATTCCTAGAGTTACCTGACTTGCGTGAGCTTGAAAGTAGAAACTGTCAGTCCCAGAGCAACTGACTCAAAGCTTGGGTGTCTGTGTTTGACATTACCCTGTGCTTGGTGTAAAATTACACCTGTGTTTTATGGACTAGAAACATACTGGAATGTTCTCTTAGAGTTCACTCATGGAAAAATGTTCTCATTTTTTCCATTAGAAAATACGTAGCCATTGTCTCCTTGGAGCAACGGCAGCGCTACAAGGATGACTTCAATGCAGAGTATGAGGAATACCGGAATTTACATTCTCTGATTGACAAGACCACAAAGAAGTACAGACAGTTTCAGGAGCAATGGAAGTCTCTGACTCCCGGCTCTGAAGCCTATCAGGTAAAGAAGGATAAAACCATGAAGACTGTGCTTCATCATCACTGCAGTGTTTTGGATTGCCGGGAATGTCACTGCTTAGTGAGTCAGGACGGAACCTGCAGAATTGGCATATATGCTCAGACACTGCTTGGGCTGGGTCTGTTTTTTTCCAGACCCTGCCCAAAAGCCCCTGTTTGAGCTTTCTCTGAAGAAACAGTAAGGGGAGAGGAGTCCCAGACAGAGGGTTAGAGCATGGGCTTTTTCTGTTGCCTATTGAGAGGCCAAATTGCATCTCTTGGGTGATGCTGGGAGATGGAGATTTGTTTTTGCAAATGTCCCAGAAGAGTGGTGGCTGACAGAGAAGAAAAGCTCTAGAGTCAGACTGAGTGAACTTTTAGTGTTTTACCAAAGTTTGCATTTTATGATGATGGTGAAACATTCCTCATGTTTTTTTTCTTGTAGATGCTGCATCATCGAATCCTAGCAGAGTATCAGCAGTTACAACAGGTACGTGTGACACCAGAGCTGCAGGGCCATGGTAACTGCTGAGTCTGCCTCAAGGCTTTTTTAAAGCAAAGGACATCAGACTCCAGCCTCTGCAGAAGTGTTTGCATGCCCTAATTTTCTTTTGCTTTCTCCTTCCCAGGGTAGCCCCAGCTACTCTGAAATGAAGAGCAGGTGCCTGTACCTCCACAACAAGCTGGCCCATATTCAGAGCCGCATTTCTGAATATGACCAGCAGTGAGTGGAGTCCTGGCACCAGACATCTGCTTCAGCCTGGTGACATCTGCAAACCCTGGATTTTTTATTTCAACTAGAAGATTAGGTTTTTAGGATTTCTTAAGTTAGTGTTGAACAGTAGGTTATGTTAGCACTGAGCCATAGAATATTTCTTTAAAATATAGGATTAGTTTAAAGAAGTTTAGTAAGTTTAAGAAGTTGAAAGATGATAGTATTGAACATTAACAATAAAGAAATCTCACTATTGGTAATTCCTTCTCTCATTGTTGCTTGTATCATATTTGGAGTGGGTTTCTTCTGGTCAATTCTGTCCTTCAAGTCCTAAGTTTGTCCACTGAAATAAATTTATCAGTAGAGGCTGGAAGCCCACTGCCTGTATGATGAAGTTGTGCACATTTAAAGAAAATATTGCAGCAAATGGAAATGGTTTATGATAAGTATAGGGATGTTTTTTGACCTTTCTTGTTAATGCAAACTCCTTGCCTAAGTAGTCAAAGTTTTAGAAGTTTGTACAACACAGTCCCAAATCACTTTGTTCTGGAGGGTTACAGAGGAGTGCACATGGGCTGCTCTAAGCTGTCAGCTGTAGCAGCTCTCAGGACTGCTTGTAAATCATGGCCTCACCTTGTCAGTGATACAAGGAATATCAGATCTTTGCAAGTGTCGCTATTGAGCCCGACATGGTGCAAAGCAGCAGGACTCACTCAGAAGGCTGTTTAGACTTATTTATCTAAGGAAGAAGTTGCTTTTACAGTTTTACAAGGTGTTTACATTTACTTAACCAACACATACACTGCCCAGCGGTCATAAAAAAGATACAAAGCTTTCTGCAGGTGACAGGCGCCACGCCACAGTGTAAGGCAATCACAGTCCAGATCATTTTGCCTACACTTTTTTCTCTCTCTTTCTTCACATTGTCATGGTGATAGCCTTGGTGATTCCTCAAGAGAGATATGAGGCTTCCTTATCTTCAAGAAGCCTCTGCTGGCTTAGAAGAACAGCACAGAAATGTCTTTTCCCCCTGCAAGAGTTTTCTAAAACACATGGAGAAATGTTGGAGGCAAGGTAGTTCAATGGGTTTTAAAGAGAAATGGGGTTCAAGTGTCCCCAAAGGACCTCTATGAGTTTTGTAGCTTTGTCCAAACTAGTCTGTCACAACCAGCCTTTCTAGAGAGTTCGAGATGCTGATTCCTGCACACACCTATGGGGACTTTAAAGTCTAGTCCTTTTCCTAAATTTCCTGCCATTTATTTATTTAGCTGAAAAGGAAGACATGTTACCAACAAGGTCATAACTTTCTTTTGGGAAAGGATATGAAATTGAAGGAGGGAGGGCAATATTTGGGAACACTCAAAGGTGGCTGCGAATGCCCTTTCTTCCTTAGAGTATTCTGCAAATTTCTCAATGGCCTCCAAGCCAGTGATGTTGAGTCCCCAATCCTGAGAGATCTTGGGGTGTTTTGTGATTGAACAGCTGAGCCATCGTTGCCCTTCTGTTCTCCTTCAAGGGAAGTTCCACAAAATGTCACCTCTTAAACCCTGAGACTTGGGTGCTTTTTTGCCTGGGGCAGGGGTTGCTCCTACAGCTCTGCAGTGCAGCAGCCCCAGGAACGCTGCTGTGGGGGACATGGGGTGAATTGTGCTGGGGAGCCTCCCCTTGGCCTGGGGGCTGCTGCTGGTTGACAGAGCATGCAGGAGTGCTGCTGGTGAGGGTGGGCAGAGACTGAGGATTTTTCATTATTACACCTTCATGGCTCATCTTTCCTTTTATGACATTTCTTCTAACTAATTCTACACTGCATAAAAAGGTTTTATTTTCATGCTTTAACAAATTGAGGCTTCAAATTCCTGTCTATATTTTCCCATCCAGTTCCTTTTGTCTTGGGGCTGGCATTTCTTGGGGGAAGGTGTATCAATGTACTGGTCCCATCCCCTTTAATTGCTGCAGGAGTGCTTGGGAACACAAAACACTTGAAAGTTCCTTTCCACTTTTCTTTAAGTGCCTTGTTGCTGTACTTTCTGACATAAGACACAGTCGCCTGGCTGATGAGGATGTACCTGAGCATCCAAAGCAATCATGGATGCTTACACCAGAAACCTGTGCAAAATTGAGAGCACTTTTCACAAGGATGGGAAAAACTGACTTAAATTATCTTTTCCTATCATATGACTTTCTCTAGAAAGGATTGTTATTTGGTATTGTCTTCCATAGAGCATTTCCTAAGGGCTCACGTTTTCTTTCGAAGTCACTGGAATTCCGATCCTCAATAGTGCAAGGGGAAGCACTTGTGGTCACTTCAATGAGTTTTCCTGGCAACTTTTACTCCTTTCTGTTTTTGGACTCTGATTTGGTCTCTCAGCCTCGCTGCTGGGGCATGACCTCCAAGGGCTACGTAGGTCCCATTTAACTGGGAGTGTTTCAGATAAATTTTGTTTGTTTATGAAATGAGAATCTGTATCTGATGACATTCCAAAAGGAATCCCTAGTCTTAGTAGTATTTCTTTTATTGTTACTAGAGGTACTTCTTTAGCTCTCTTTGGTGTGACAAGGAAAAGCCTCTGGTCATGCAGAAAATGGGTCTATTAACCTAAGTAATTTTATCCTTCTTGCTGAGGTAACTGAGAAAAAATGTCATGGGCATTAATCTTCTGCACTACTTCCCTGTTTTGGGATCCCTAAGGGCAGCTTTTGTAAAACTGCGCATTGGTCGGAAAGCAGAGTTTACATTTCACCTATCACAGTCCCTATCAGCCTAACACTAAGTAGTTGCCTTTCCAAGATGTCTACTGTATTTTCAATACCCCAATGGGTTTCTTTAGCTTTGTCTCCTCTAGTTTGAATCATTGTTGCTTGAGGCACTTGAACTTGTTGATTTGTTGCTACCCATCAGCCTCCAGGACTAAATCAGATATTTAAGGATTTTGTGGAATGATTATTTTCATCAAGCTGTTTTGTGTCTGATTTGGAAAGGTTCACAGCTTTGGAAAGAATTGCCAAGCAGATGCTTTGTTCTGCAACCTCTCTAGCACTTTGGTCTGCTCATCAGTCTCCTGGGCTTGTCTGAACTGCTGAGCTTTGCAGTGATTATTGAAACTTCAAAAGGGAACTGGATGCTCCCAAAGCTGTTCCTGTTTGATTGGAGATGCTGATTCCTTGCAGAAGGATTGAGGAACATGGAAGCATTCAAGGCAGTAGCGGTCTTTAGCACCACGTCTTTTGTTCCAGGAGTAGCCCCTGTTACTTTAGGAAAACCAGTGAACTCCTTTTTGCTCTACACCAGACAAAACAAGTGCAGCACATAAACTGACATATATTTTCCCATGTATTTTCAAGCTGATTCTATCAATCAGGAACATGGTGGCTCCTCCTCTGAGGTGCACTGGTCATCCCTCAAGTACAATGTTTAGTTCTGTTTTAAGAAATACAATCTTTTCCAAAGGTTTCTTTCCAGCATTCCCAGTCTTTGAGCTAAATATAGGGATAATGTACAAGGCAAAGGCACTCATGTAGGAACAGTGTAAAAGGTTACCAGTCAAATCTGGTAACTCCAGAGCAGGGGCTGTCATCAATGTCTTTTTAAGATATGGAAAGGCTGTCTGATATTCCAGAGTCCAGTGGAACACCTCCTTGGATTTATTTCATGATTCATACAAAGGCTTTTCCAACAGTCCATAACTGGATATCCATTATAAACACAATCCAGTCATTCCCAAAAAGGGACAGAGTTCTTTTATACATGTAAGTTCTGGTGTTTTTCAATTTGCTTCCTTCCTTTCTCTACCCAACTACACTGTCCTTGTGAGTGTGGCAGCCAGATGAGACATGGGCAGATATGGACATGGTACTGAAGACAAAGACAAGATTCTGTGATATCGTAAATGAGCTTTGAATGGTAATATTCAAGCCATTTTCAATGCCATGCTTTTATTACCTCTCCCTGTAATGACTGGACAAGGGTTTCATTGGTGCCAGCTGACTGAAATCAGGAGTAAGCTTGGGTATGGGGGATATGAAAACCAAAGCATCCTAAGCTGAGTGTAAAATATTTTTCCAGAAGCGTCAGTAATTTCAATGGCCACCTGGAGTCAGCACAACTGTCAGCCTGGAATTGTGTTCAAGGTTCTCCCTGGTCTTTTCATGTCAGCTCCTGCTGCAGAGCAGCCAGGGGGCCTGGGCATGCTGCTGGCTTGTTTCCTTTGAGGAGGCTGGGATGAGGAAAGGCCGGGGGGTTGTGTCAAAGAGATGATATTTGAGTGCCCGTGTACGTGCTGGAAGCCTCACAGACTGAGGGGCCCACGACAGGATTGCCCAGAGCTGTCAGGGCTGCACCTTGCTGCCCTGGTGAGAGGTGTTCAGCTGCTCCTTTGCCTCAGACAGAGCCAAGTGCAGCGCTTTTGTGCAGAAACACTTCATTAGCCCTGGTTTGCACAGCTGCAGCTACTGGGCTTGGTGGGCTGCCCCTTTCTGCACTTGGGAATGAGCAGAGTCAGTGATGGGACAGGGCAGGGCATTCCCTACCTGTGCCCATTGTGAAATCCCTCTGCCCCCACTGTGTCACATCCCGCTCCTCAGTGACATCCCGGCCAGCCTGGCACATAGAACTCCCCGTTTCCAAGGACACGAGGCCATTGTCACCGGCACAGGGCAGGACTGCTCAGAGCCTTCAGTGGCTGCAGCAAGAGCAGAGGTGTCAGAGCCACAGCGAGTGTTGCTCCAGCTTGGCTGGTTCCAGCAGCCATTGTTCAAGAGGCCGATCCACCCAGTGAGTGGAGGTAATTATTTACAGTTCTGTGCAGAAAGGGGGACTCAGGGACAAATTCACAAAGCCAGAAGCACAAGAAGCTAGAGTGTCTTAGTATTTATACATTTGAGCAAAGAAAGCGATTAGTGTTCATTGCCTGTGAATTCCCTAGTTCTCTTCATAATGAGTATTCTGTCTGCTGTTGGGTAATGATCCTCTCACTTCTCATGCTCATTAGCCTGCATGCTCAGTCTCTTGCTTCTTCTTAGTGAGAGGTTTCTTGAGTGGGTGGCCATGGTCTGGCCCTGCTGGAATGGCCTTTTACCCTGCCGGAGCTGATTCAGCACAGTTGCTGCATTGCCTTTATGAGGTTGTTCCTTTTCTCGGAGGTTCTGCCAAATGTCCTTGTGCCCATAAATTCTGCATTCTTTGTGTCCACCATCAGTGGTGCATCCTTCTTCCCAAGCCTTGCTGACCTGCCCTCTGTCTGAGGCCACTGAAGCCTGTCAAGCCCTGCATCTCAACAAGGCAATTCAGCCAAGAAGTCACCTGCCTTTCCAAGGCCTGGCCATCACTTCCATCTGGTTGGCTACTTCTTGTTTCATGGGAATCATCTCCCTTCTTGTTGATGGGCCTTGAAAGCTGCAGTAGCCAAACATCCAGGAAGACACTTTCCTAACAAGTATTTTGCATTGTGCAGATTTTTCAGCAGGATCAGTGTCTGTGAGGGAGCGGGAGCAGCCGAGGCAGAGCGGGATGGCAGAGCTGCAGGCCTGGGCAGGATCCAGGGAGTTCCTCAGGGCCCCAATCCGCACTGCGTCCCGCAGGGCCCCCACCAGCACTGCGATGCCCGTCAGGGTGACCCAGGGGTGCCAGGAGCAACAGGTGAGGGGCAGGTGTGGGGCTCTGCGGGTTGGCAGCGGGTGGGGGCTTGGCCATGGTGTTGGTGTCAGGTGCTGCTGAGCCCGCGGGACCTGTTGGGCAGGGCTGGGGCCCCACTGGTGCTCCAAGGGCCCCTTTGAGGCAGCTGCCCGGGGGAAGCGACTCACAGGGATGACACGGAGGAGGTGCCAGTGGAACTGGGAGCCTCTCTGATGGAAGTGGCTCTCAGGGATGACACTGAGGAGGTGCCAGTGGAAGTCACATGTTCTCTGTGCTTTGACACTCAGGAAATTCACGCTCTGGGCATGGCGCATGGCCAAAATGTGTGGATTTCTTATGGTTACATGGTTGTATTGCACTCACCGAATATGCCAGGATAAAGGAAACTCTAAATTTTTTTTTAGTATTAGGAGTAGCCATTACTTTATTCCTGGCTGTGATGCATAGTGGAGATCTCCAGCCACATGCACACCATTTCAAAGCTTTTCTAGTTATGATACACTTGTAGTAAACAAAGAAATTAATTTTCATTGGTTCTAAATTACAGAATTCCTTCCAAAGTTTAATATTCTATTATCTATTGGGTAGTGATGGCTCCCTTCTCATGGTAATTAGTCCACAATTTTCAGTCTATTTATCATAGCATTTTAGATGTTATCTCCGCCAATTTTGCCTTCAGAATGAAGTAGTTGGATGGCAGTAGTTGCTTTTGCTAAAAGATATGCTTATGCCAACAGACATTTGTGATTTTTGAGTTCCAGTGGAATGTGTCACATACTGTACTATCTGATGAGTTCAGCCAGGCACCCAAATTTTGTAACCTCTGACTAACTTAGGATAAACTATTTCCTATAACTTAGAATAAACTATTATACATCTATTGAAATAATTGCATCGAGAGCTGAGGAAAAGATAAAGGGTTTTGTTGTCTGTGACAGTGTTGAAATTCATCTTTTTGCAGTTGAAGTTGTTCCTGGAGCTGACTCCTGGATGTGCCTCCTTAGTAGCAAATAAATCCCAGTGTCAGGTGTTGCCCTGAATTTCAGATCTCTTTGTGAGCCTCTCTGGATTCTTTGCTTAGCATTGGCCATTTCACTTGTACTCAGGGAGTTGATTTCAAGGGGAGCTTGTGCTTATAAATTTCCAGCAATTGGGAAAGGAGGACTTGCTACTTGAAGGCCTGGCTGCATTAGAAGCTAAGTGAGGGTGGCTCTCTCAGGGCCATTTTGTAGCTGGCTGCTTTCAGAGGGAGAACTGTGTCAAAGCAGCCCTTTTTGGTGATGTGTCAGCAAACCTTTGCAAATCCAGTTCTTGTTGAAAATGGCAGGCCTAGTTAATCAGCATTAATGGAGAGTCGGCTGAAGATTTTACAGAAAATTTCTTTCTCATTTTAGCAAAATGCCAGCGGGGAGTCACACGATGGAAATGTGCAGGTTGTCAAGTTGTACAACCCACTTGGAGGTATGGCTGCCTTTCATATTTTGCTCAATGCCTGTAAGATTTTCGACTTGGTAATTCATTTTTGCAGCATTTTCATTGCAAAGGGGATCTCTTGTGTTCAGGGCTCTCAGCTGGAGGTAGTTTGGCCTCAGGTCAGCCTTGCAGTCTCTTGACACTGCATTCAGCCACTGGATTGTTTTCCCCTGAGAAAGCCTGCCAGTCCTTCCTTGTTCCCATACTGCTTGATGGGTTGGAATTTGGAGCATGGAGGTCAAGGTTTGGACCACCTTATGCACTTACATTCACAGTTGGTAGCTAAGATTTTGGGTTTGGAACACCTCGGCACTGCCATTATCCATTAAATCCAATTGGAAAATTGAAAGAAAATGACCTTGAGGAAGTGGCTTAGAGAATTTCATAAGGTCAATATGGAAAACCATGCTTGATTTAATATTTTGTCTGGGTCATTAATAAGTTTCCCAAAATTCTGTGTTTGGTTTTTTCAAGGAAATTGAAAGGAAGATATTGATGTCATCTTGCCCATGGATTCCAACATTCCCCTCAAAGCACGATGTGCTTAGGAGGTGCCATTTGTATTAAACTGTTCTGAGTGCTGTTTCCCCCAGGAGCCTGGCTCCAGGCAGACACGAGGTGCCCATTCCCCTTCCAGGCACTCAGTGGTGCTGCCTGCAGCAGTGAGCTGAGCCAGGTCCAGCCAGCTGCCCTGAGCAAAACAGGCTCTCACCTGGCTGTGGCTGCAGTCACCTGCCTGCAGGGACATCCCTGCCCCTGCAAGTGCAGCTCTTGCTCTGCCTTAGCCTAGTGCACAGCATTTTAAGGCAGCATCATGGTGGCTTTTTGGAGAGACAAAACTCAACTTCTGAATTTCTCATTGGGGAAGTTCTGTTTCACATTTGAGTGATGATTTGTGTGATTCTTGGTGGTGGTCTACATAGATCCTAAGGGAATATTTAAGATTGAATACCTGGGGTGTGAGGACTGGCATTAGAGAGTCAATTGTGGAATTTGGTGCCACATCTGCTTTGGGCTGGCACAGAGAAATTCAGGTGAGACAGGTCTGGTTGCTGGTAGGGTACAGGGTGCCTTTGCAACATGCTCCATAAAGGACCAGTTAGGGACTGGGCTTTGTCACAGAATCAGAGAATATGGGAGTTTGAAAGGGATCCACAAGGATATGCAAGTGCAGCTCTGTCCCCAAGAATCCACCAAGTACCCGTGGTCCTTGTCCAAATGCTTCCTGAGCTCTGCTGGACTTGGTGCCGTGAGCCCACTAAGTTGTGGGGAGCCTTTCCCAATGCCTGACCACTCTCTGGGTGAAGAACTCTTACCTCATTTTCATCTTCATCTTTGGTCATGGTTCCAGGCACTTTTTGTTAGAAGTCATTCAGGGGTATGATTTTAGGAGGTGTTTTGCTTGAATGCTGTGGGAAGTTTCTGTATCTCCATTGGACTGAACTTCTCAAAACATTAGCAGTGCCTTCACTCTAGAACTGGCACGTTTACACTGTTCTATGGAATTGAAGTGTGTGATATTTGTGCAATTAGGTTTGCAGGCCAAACTGAGAGAGGCATGGTCCAAGGAACAGCAAGTGGAGAAAGGCATTAAAAGTTGGACCTACATTGACAGATTGAAGGAGCGTGTCAAGAAAGGTCAGTCTCTGTGTGTGGCATGGAAGAGACAAAGCTCCTGGATTTCTCAGCAGTACTCATGAAGTCTCCATCAGCCATGGAGCACGAGTTCCTGTTTCAGAACAGTGCCTGGTGTGTCATATCCCCTCCCTCAACCTGCTGGCCACGCTTCCCCTGATGCAGCCCAGGACACGGTTGCCTTTCTGGGCTGCCAGCACACCTTGCCAGCTCATGCCCAGCCTCTGATCCAGCAGCACCTCCAAGTCCTCCCCACCTTCATCCCCAAGCGTGCCTGGGTGCCAGGGCATGTCCCAGCCCCAAAGACGCAGCACTTTGCTCTTGCCCTGGTTGAACCTGATGAGGTTCCCAGGGCCCTACTGGCCAAGGTTTTCCACGTCCCTCTGGATGGCATCCCAGGCCTCTGGTATTGGCAAATTTGCTGAGGGTGCATTTAATCCCACTGTCCATGTCATTCTTGACATAGCCAATGCTTGGGCTTACAAATTGGGAAATCATATCAAAGCACCATGCATAAAAGTAATTCTTCATAAATACCACCCCTCCAATATTATTCCTTTCCATGTATTTTTAATGACTGTTGCTTCCTAATGCTTTACTGTTTGGATCTTTGCTGATCCATAAATGCTGAACAGAGTTTCAAGAGTCTCAGTACATCCTTTTGAATCAACTTCCTTGCCGTTTCCCAACCCCCCCATTTGACAATTGTTCCTCTGTTTTTCCTTTACTGAAGTGAAAATTCCCGAGCTCAGGAGAGCCCCACACAGCTCTCCAGACCTTGCTCCTGAGAGGAAGAGAACGATGCCCACGAACCCTGCCAAATTCTTCCAGAGACCATTCAGGACTGTTTCTCAACATCCCATCAGAGACCAGCTGATTCATTTACTGGCTCTGAAGAATTACAAGAAGGCAGAGCTACTTTCTCACTTAGAGAGAGAGGGAATTGTGGAAAAGGACAAGGAATCCCTTGGAAAAATCCTTCAGGAGGTGAGATCCTGGAGTTGCTGCTGGCAATGCTACCTCTTAGCTGTCTTACTTCAGGGTTTCAATCAGAAATTAAGGAGATGCTTAGGAAATGCTCCCTGTTTACATTTTTCCATCAGCTTGACCCAGTTTCTCCCCTACGGCAAGTCCATGTGAGGAAAGAAAGAAACCTCACAAACTTCGGAGGCATTGTTGTTGTTTTTCTAGAATGGCTGGCAATGATACATTCTTTGTAATGCTGTTGCTTCTCATGCCTTTTTTTAATCCTCACGCTTCTCCTTGCACTGTTTAACTGCTTCATGGAGTAACTTGACAGGGTGAAACTCTCAACTGGGTGAAACACTTAGCTGAGCTCCTTAAAATATCCTGGGACAAGTTTCAGAGGAGAGAATTTTGGTAGCTGCATAGGGCAGCATTTCACTTGAATGGAGTTGGTGGCCTCTCAATGGTACCTGGCTTCTTCTGGGATCCGTGGGGATTGCCTTCCAGGGAAGGGTGTTCCAGGCAAATCCCCCATGATAGAGGTGGTGGCCCAGCTTTGAGCACAGGGGTTCTTTGCTGTTGTGTGGATCGAGTCTTCAGCTTCCTTGGAACCCTATTATTATTCAGTGACTTTTCCTGTTGTCCTTTTAGTTCTGCTGGTTTTCTTTATCACTTGATGTCCTTATTTCTTTATCATTCATACAATTGACATTGATTGCAGGATGCAGTGGCTGTTTCCTTCCTTTTTCAATACTCCCCATCCCTGTAGGCTGTTGCTGAATTATGCAAGCCTTAAGTAGCATCTAAAGTGGCAATATTGCCTTTTTAGCTATGAAAGAAGTGATGCTAGGATTTCAAAGCTCAGCTCCTTAGAGGGTAAGAGGTGAAAAAAATTTTACCTTTCTCTTTCTTTATGTCAATGTTTAAGGAGATTTTGAAGGAGTATTTTCTTGTTTGCAGTGTGAACTGCCTCAAGGTACTGGTTTGCATTCTGAAAGGCCTGTGTGAACAGCACTTCATCCTGAAAACTGTTATTCACCTTTTTCTCAACTTCAAAGGGAGGTGGTGTTGGTTTTGGCTAGAGATGAAAAACCAGTTGGGTGAATTTGCTGAGCTCTTATACTCCCAGCCTTCCTTCTTCCAACAAAGCCTTAGCTCTGCTTTTAGGAAGTGAATTTGTGATTCTGGGTATCTTGGTTACTTTTAAACTGTTGAAGTGTAGCTCTAGGCAGATTATCTCATACAAGTGTTCCATAGAAAGCTGAAGCTTCCTCTGAGCAAGCCCTTGAGAAAGAGAAGCACTTCTGTTTGCAGAGACAAATGCCAGCATCCTGTGGTGCGACATGGGATGGTGAAAACGTGCCCTGTTAGAGGCCCAGGCTGTGCTCTGCCATGGCAATGCAGCTGGGTCAAACAAGAGGGCAGCCGGAGTCCTCCTGAGGGTGGAAAAATAGGGATTTGCCCGTGGAGATGATGTTCTTCATGTCCTACTCAAAAGAAAAGGAAACAGAAAGGAAAAACCTGGCCTCTCCATGTATTTCAAATGGTGAAGACTGAGACTTCTGGCATAGTGTACTTTGACTCTCAAAGCTGTGTTAAAGACCAAAACTCCTGGATCCCTGGTGCAGGGAGAGGTTTTCACAGTGTCCATTTCCTCCTTTGCTTACAGCAGTTAGGCATTTACTTATATCCAAATTTCTACAGCCCAAATGGACCACGCCTGTTAAATCTTGTTGCCTCTTACATGTCAGCTGCTCTGTTCTTCACACTGAACAAAAGTCCTGGAAATCTGGTGCGTGATTTCCTTTTCAGCTTTGCTGTAGCTTTGCAGTACCAGTGTTACGTGTGTAGTCTGCCTTCAGGTGTAATGAACATGTATGTTTGAAATGTCTGTCCTTAGGTAGCCAACCTGGATGCAAATGAGGATTCTTTCAGTCTGAAGGAACATTTCTTTAAAGACATTCAGGAAGATTGGCCTGGCTACAGTGAAAGGGATAGACAGACATTGGAGGTGACCCTTTCTCAGTAAGTTCATTCAGGACAACAAGCATTTCAGAAAACCCTCTGGGGAAATGAAGGTCTGTTTTACCTGTGAGGGAAGAGCCATGACTGTTGATATTTTTGCCTTGTAACGTGAAATATTGGACCATGCTTACAGAAAACCAGCTGCGTCTCAGAATGCCACCAGTACCAGCCCGACACCATCTCTGGGACCTTCTGAAAGAGATCCTCCACCCAGAACTGCTCAGGTATTTTGTGAATATTTTAAACCTTCTCCCCCATGTCTGCTGTTTTATCCCACTTGCTCTTGATGTCCAAGCTGTGATGTGAAGCAGTACTGTTGTCTTTATATCATATGAACCTGGAGCATGCACTTCTAATGGGATTCCTCTATGCTTTTCAAGATGGTTGCAATGTCAAAGCCTGCAACAAGCTTGCACACATGCCTTGTTTCTCATGGTGCATAGGGAACTCTGCTAAGGACAAGATGTGGACATGGTTTTGGTTCCTGGCCGTGTCTGTGCGGGCTTCTTGATGATATGGCAGCTCTAGTACTTGAAACATGCACGGACACGCCAGTGCTACTGTTTGAAGAGAAATCATAGGGAAGTCAGGAATAAGGACAAATTCCAGGAGTGAGGTTTTTGTAGGAAACTTGTTTTTCTCTCCTAAGCAGCACTTAGGCCCCCATTTTTGTTCCATGGGTGAGGAGGGAACTCTTGAGTCATGAGGGAATGCCTTGGACTTGTCAGGCTTAAAATCAAGACATGGCCTGTTTTCTTAGCAACACAAGAGGGCAAGGCAAACCCTTTGAAAGTATCTTGGAAAATGCTGCATAAAAGATTCCTTTTCTATACCTTAAAGAATTCCCTTTAAACAGAGGAGGGAGGACACAGCTCTGCCTTCCCCTTCTCTCTGTTGTTATCATCTCTGCTCTGGACACGCTGTGACCGGCAGCCACCAGCGGCTTCTTGGGGCAGCTTTAGGGAATGGTGTGGGTTTGTGACAGCAAGAGCTGAGTGTGTTCCTCACGAGTCTAGGCAGAAACAGGGAGCAAGATAAAACCAACCTGAGCTCCCCGTTTTGGGGAAGCCTTTGACAGAGTGCTGAAGGGAGTGTGTTTCTCCCAAAGCCTGTGAGCCACAGAGCAGGAGAAAGACTTGCTGAATACTCAGGGGAGGAAGTAGGAATGAAATAGAGAACATTTTTAGCTGCAGCAGCTCCTCATATTGCAGGTCATGTTAGGTAAGAAAGGTATTTTTCCAGCCATTGCCAGTTCAGAAATGCTGCGTTTTCAGAATGGGAGCAAAACTAATTGGGATCATCTTTGCAGAAACGACCTCTGGCTTCTGACTTTCTCCATCCTGTGATGAGCAAGAAGCAGAGGATTGACCAAGAGCCCAGTGATGTCCAGCCAGCAGCTGGTGGCCACACTCCTTCTTCCTTGGACCTGCCTTCCACATCCTGCTCAACTTTGAACCTGCCTCCAAGTGTCAGCTCCTTTTCAAGCTCCACCACTGAAATAGAACAAAAAAGTGGAATTCAGACACATTCTGGATTCCTAGTGTCTGCCAGGGTGCAGGGGAAGACTCCCAAATCCAAAGGTGAGAAAAGAGAATTCAAAAGGCTGTCAAACATCCCATGCTTTGGATTTTTATAAAATGCTTGCCATGATCAAAGCCAAAGAGATGAGCAGAGAGCACAGGCAGAAAAGGAGTCACACAATCCAAGTGCCAAGGGGATTAAACAGAGGGACCACTTTTACGTATGCTTCCATTTAATTTTTACTGGATATTTGTATGATTCTTTAGTCTTATCCAGCTTCTCATCCACCGACACCTCCAAGTCCTCCCCACCTTCATCCCCAAGCCTGTCTCTGGTGCCAGGGCATGTCACAAACTCAAAGATGCAGCACTTTGCACTTGCCCTGCCTGAATCTGATGAGGTTCCCAGGGTCCCAGTTCCCAAGCTTGTCCTCGTCTCTCTGGATGGCATCCCAGGACTCTGGTATTGGCAAACTTGCTGAGAGTGCATTTAATCCCACTGTCCATGTCATTGTTGACACAGCTCCATGCTTGAGCTTACAAACTGGGGAAATCGTATAAAAGCAACATGCATAAAAGGAATTTTTCACAAAAAGCTCCCATCCAGTATCACTCCTTTACCAGCTTGTAATGACTGTTTCTTTTTATTTCTTTACTATTTGGATTCTTATAGACCTGTGAATGCCAAACCATTAGAGGTTCAACAGCCTTGGTACATCGTTTTGTCCCAACATCTTTGTCTTCTCCAGACGTCCAGTTTGAACTGTTTGTTTCTGGTTTTCCCTCCCTTTAGGAGAAAAAGCAGAGGTGAGAGGAGCCCAAGAAAACAATTCAGGGCCTGTGCCTGAGAAGAAGAGGATGATGCCTGTGAGGCTTGCAGACATCGACTGGAGCGGCTGCGCTGCTGTTTACGGCCGGCCCTACAGGGACAGGGTGATTCATTTACTTGCCCTGAGGGATTACAAGGAGCCAGAGTTGCTTGCTCGGCTGCAGAGAGATGGAGTCAGGCCAAAGGACAAGGATTCCCTTGGAAAGATCCTTCAGCAGGTGAGATCTTGGAGCCTGTGCCAGCAATTCTTCCATCATGCTGTTCTGCTGTTCATAATTGTACTACTTCCTCACCTGTTCAAATTAGAGGCTTTTCCAATTCTTCTTCGAGTTAAGTTCCACTGCTTTTTCTTTCTGATAGGCATTCATAAGAGGAATAACCATGGAAAGATGCCTTAACTCCTTCTTTCCTATTTAAAAATTCCCCATAGCCGTAGGTGGTTGCTGAATTATGCAAGCATTATTATATTAAATAGGATTATTTCCTCCATGGCTAAGAAAAAGCATTGTGGAACCTAGTCAAAGAACTCAAATTCAATGTGGATGCAGATTCAGTTGATCCCACAGTGACTTTTGAGAACTCATTCCCTGAACCTGGGCAGTTTGTTGCTGGGTTTGCCCAGGGCAGTGGCAGGGCTTTTTCACCCTGAAGACATTCCCAATATAATGAGAGCCATGTTCTGCCATCCCAGCTGAAGTAGCTCCTTTAGATTGCTGTAGTTTGCATAGAGGTGGAATGAACATTTGTTTTCCTGAATGTCTGCCTGTAGGTAGCCAACCTGAATGCAAGGGATAATTCCTTCAGTCTGAAGGAACATCTGTTCCAAACCCTTCAGACTGATTGGCCTGGCTACAGTAAAATCGATAGAGAGAATTTGAGGTTGATACTTTCTAGGTAAGTTCAGTCTTTTGGGGAAGGAAAAGAGCCTTTTCAGAAAAAGCCCAGGGAAATGAAGCCGGGATTCTTAGAATATGCTGCCCCAGCAGAGGCCCATCACGGTGATGGAATCCAACTCCTGGCCCTGCACAGGACACCAGAGGCATCACACCCTGTGCCCAAGAGTGTTGTCCAAACTCTTCTTGAGCTCTTGGTGCAGTGGCCACTGGCCTGGAGAGCCTGTTGCAGGGCTCAAGCACCCTCTGGGGCACAAATATTTTCCTGATATCCTGCCTAAAGCTCCCTCAAGGCAGCTTCATGCTGTTTCCTTGAGACCTGACACTGAAGGACTCTGTTTTCTATACAAGGAAAGAACTATGACAGTTGATATTTAGGCCTTGTAACATGAAATATTGGACCATCCATACAGAAAATCAGCTCCATCTCACAACCTCACCAGCCGCAGCCAAGCAACATCACCAGGGCCTTCTGAGAGAGATGCTCCAGTAAGACGTGCTCAGGTATTTTGTGCATTTTTTAACATTCTGGACTGTAGAGTAAATTTCATCAGACTTGCTGGTGGTGTAAAAGCTGTGATGGAATGTGCAGGAGCAGGCCTAAGCATCTTTTGCCTCAGACATTCTGAGTGCTGTGACAGGAAGGGTGTGACAAGAAGAGAGGATCCTGCAGGGGTGGAGCAGCATTGTTCTGAGTCAACTTTCTGCTCTGCCTGGAGACTTGAGCTCCGTCCCCAGCCTCAACTCATTCCCTGGAGAAGGGCTCCAAGGGCTGGCTCTTCATGTGTGACAGAACTGCATAAAAAAAATCTCCTGTGCATTGGAGGCTGCACGAGGCTGAGGCAGATGGGGCCCTCTCACTCCCTTCTCCCTTCTCCCTCTGTCTCTCTGTCCCTCTCATTGTTGACCCCAGCTCTGCACTATCCACATGGCTGGACAAAGCACAGGATCTACAGAATGGTGATATTCCCTCCCTCCCTGCTCTGCCTTAATTTCTCTCCTCCCTCCCTGTGCCTGGGCACAGCATGGCTGTCCTGTTCTGCTCCATCCTTGGCCCTGAGCTTTGCTGTGCTTGTGGGGAGCTTGTGGCCGTGTGCTGTGCCTTGTGAGGCAGCACCTTTGAGAAGCTCCTTGGGAGGAGCTGAGAGATGAGTAAAGGGCCCTGAGCAACAGTAAGGGCTTGTTGGGAACCACTTGTGAAACTCTCTTGTACAAATGGAAGGGCTTGTTAGCCAACAGCTTTTGAGTCTGCAGAGTGGGGAGCCTGCTGGATTTAAGACAGCTGTACCTAAAAGCACAAGGGTTTCTTGACATGTGGCTGCCATCTGTGTTCATCCTGATGAGAATTCACAGCCAACCATCACACCCTGTACTGCTGGGTTATAATAGTGATGCAATAATCTTCTTTTTAACACATAAAACTCTAAAACAGCCAGGTTCCTCTTTAATAAATCATGTGGGTGTGAGACAGCAAAAGCTGAGTCTTTTCCTGGTGTGTGCAAGCAGTAATTGGGACGTAGACAAAACTTACTGGGCATCCCCATTTTGGGGAGGCTTTGCTGGAGCTGCTGAAGGCAGTGTCTACTTCCCAAAGCCTTTTAGCAGTAGACGTGGAGAAGGACTTGCTAAGTCCTAAGATGAGACAGTAGGAATGCAGCAGAGCAGATATTTACCTGCAGGTCATCCATGTTCGACAGCTAGTTTGAGTTAAAAATGATGTGTTTTCAACCTTTGCCAGTTCCCAAATGCTGCTTTTCTAGAATGGGAGCCAAAGCTGATCCTGATCATAGATGAAGGAATTATTTTGCTGTTGTTGCAGAAACGGCCTCAGGCTTCTGGCTTGACCAGTCCTGTGAGGAGCAAGAAGCAAAGGATGGAGCAGTAGCCCAGTTACGTCCAGGCAGCAGCTGGTGGCCACTCTTCTTCCTGGCTGCTGCCTTTGACATCCCATTCTACTTCTGACCTGTCTCCAAGTCTGGGCTCCATTTCCCCTGCACCCTTAAGTTTCAAGAAAAAGACAAATTTGGAGTTCTAGAATGCCAGCCCTTGTGTGCAGATGACTACCGTGTGCAAAGAGATGTGAAGAGAGCTGGGGAGGCTGAAGCTGTAGTGTCCCTTGGATTTCAATGAAGGTATTAATGTGCTGCTTTTCCTAACTCCAGTGTGGATACCAGTGGAGTAAAACTTGATTTTTAAGAGAAGCCTCTGTATGAATTAAGGTGCAAGCAAGACCATATTTCAGAGTTAATACTACAGATGTTATTTAGAAGTAAATGTGAACTAGGGAGATAGAAAGAATAAAGGAGGAGGTGGGCCAGGTGGGGGGAAGTGCTGAGATGGACACCGAGGTGGGTTAGGCCCGGACGGGCCCTCCCTTCCTGCAGTGCAGTTGCACAGGCTCAGCTGCAGCAGTGGTGCTGCATCCCCTCATCGAATGTGCAGTGCAGGAGGGGAGGGAGAAGTGTGTGTGTGTGTGGTACAAAAGACTGGAAATTGCTCCCAGCCTGTGTCAGAGCAGGGATGTTGGCAAGGGCAGTCAGGCCTCCTGCAGCTCTGGGCTCTGGGGCAGCTGCGGCCTTTGGAGCAGGCGCGGCAGGGCCCTGGCTCACACTGGATACAGCCAGGGATGCTCCGTGCAAGGCTGAGGGCAGGGCTGGCCCTGCAGGGGAGCAGTGCAGTCAGGCCTGTGCTGGGGCTCTTGCCAACAAATGTCACTGGGCAGAAGGCAGCAGTGCAGGCTACTTCTTCTCAGGTGACTCCCAAAATGTTGAAAGGCACTGTAGTTTTCTTTTCAAAATTATCCTGCATGCCAGAAATGTGCATCTGGACTGGGATGCATCCTTGGCACAAGTTGTTTTCAGTCCTGGTACTGAATTCCAACTTGTTAAAGATTTACTGCTTGTAAATATTAATATCAGGATGGCTTAAATTGTTTATTCCCTTGGGGAGGGAGATTTTGTGATCCAAAAAGAACCAGGTCTTCAGGCCCAGTGGAACAGAAGCATTGGTGTGAGAGTGGTGGGAAGTGGCATCTATTGTTCTCATTGGCACTTCATCTTGGATTTGTATCATAAGCTTGATAAACCACACTTTGTTGATTTGAGGGAGAAAGGATTGAAGAAGGTTTGACTTCTGTCAGTGGCTTTAGGCATTAATGTGTTTTGGCCTCCTTAGGAGCAGATGTGTCTTGGGTTGTTGTTGTTTTTGTTGTGGTTTCAGACTTGTCTAGAGTTTGGTTTTAGGTCTGTATTACAACAGCCTCAGTTTTGCAAACTTCCCAGAAGGGTGGTGGCTCACGGAGAAAAATAGCTCAAATGTCAAACTGAGAGCATTTGTACTGTTTTACATGAATAAAACAAACTGGCCAGGCTTGGTAACCTCTGAGTGTGCCTCCAGGCTCTTTTAAAGCAAAGATCATGAAATTCTAAACTCTGCAGAAATGTTGGCATGCCCTAATTTTCTTTTGATTTCTCCTTCCCAGGGTAGTCCCAGCTACTCTGAGATGAAGAGCAGGTGCCAGTACCTCCACAAGAAACTGACCCACATTGAGCAATGAGTGTCTGAATTTGGCCAGCAGCAAGAGGAGTGCTGGCACCGGTCGTCTGCATCAGCAAGGGAAAATCTCTGAACTCCGGCTTTTTTATTTTAAAAGAAGAAGATTAGTTGTTTTAGGATTCTTCAACTTATCAATGAGGAGATAATTATTTGTTAAAAACATAGGTTTAGTTCCTCTAGGATTATAGAAGTTAGCATTGAACTGTAGTAATAAAGAAGTTGCTTTATTTTTAACTCCTTCTCTTGTTGTCACTCATGTCATATTCAGAGTGTCGTTCTTCTGGTCAATTCTTCTCTTCAAGACTTAGGTTTGCCCACTGAATGAGTTTTGTCAGTAGAGGGTGTTAGCCCGCTGCCTCTACTGTGAAGTGGTGCACATTTTAAGAAAAGATTGCAGCAAATGGAAATTCTTTATGATTAGAAGAAGCCTGTTTTCCGACCTTTCTTGTTAATTTAAGATCTTTGCCTGAAGTGGTGGAAGGTGTAGAGGTTTGGACAACTCCCTCCCACAATCACCTTGTTCCGGAGGGTTACAGACGAGTGCACATGGGCTGCTCTAAGGTCTCAGCTGAAGTAGCTCTCAGGACTGCTTGTAAATCATGACCTCACCTTGTCAGTGAGCCAAGGAATATTCAGATCTTTGCAAGAGTTTTGTAAAACAGTTGGAGAAGTGTTGGAGACAAGGTGCTTCAATGGGTTTTAAAAGAAAAATTATGTTCAGGTGTCCCTATGGAAATGCTGTCCATTTCTTTACATATTTTAAACTGCTCTGTCTCAACCAGCCTTTCTAGAGAGACACAGATGTTGGTTCCTGCACAGACCTATGGGGACTGACGCCGGCAAGGAGGCCTGTTCACAGACACGAACAGGACGGGGCTGCTGTGGAAAGTGCCTCCAGCTGTTTTATTTTTCAGCATCAGTCTCATTACAGGATTATGACAATGGGAAGATGCTGGCAGCTCACATTCCAGGCAGCAGGCCAGAATACTTAATGTTACAACTTACTTTATAAGCTTCTTGACCAATCACACAAAGCAAAAGCATATTGACAGTAGTTCTAGCCAATCACCATAAGCACACGTGCCTTTGGTTAAAACAATGCTTGCTTATTTGGAATACAATACCCACTTGTAAGCCTTAAAACACAACGCACAGAGCTCCTTTATTAAGCTTTAATCTTCCTAATATCTTGCTAGATAAGCTTTCTGCAACTTGGAGAGCTTTTCAGACAAGCATTAATACACAGGCCATTGTTCTATTTGCCCTTGCTTTTTCTACAGTTTAAATAATTTTTCTGCTGACCCATCTCATGACTGCTGCTTTAGCTCTACTCACAGTTCTGCTGTATCTGAGGCCTGCCTTTTGCAGCTTTCCCCAAAACCTTCTGATTTTGTGGATTCCCACAGGGACTTTGAAGTCAAGTCCTTTTCCTAAGTTTCCTGCCATTTATTTATTTAGCTGAAATGGTAGACCAGTTATCAGCAAAGCCATAACCTCTTTTGGGGAAAAACAGGAAATTGAAGGAGGATAACATTTGGGAAGGCTCATTAGGACTGTGAATGCTTCTTTCTTCCTTGGAGAGTATTCAACCAATTCCTGAATTGTTTCCATGCAATGATGTTGAGTCCTCATACGTGAGAGACCTTGAGGTGTTTTGTGATTGAACAGCTGAGCCATCGTTGCCCTTCTGTTCTCCTTCAAGTGAAGTTCAGCAAAATGTCACCTCTTAAACGTGGAAATTTGGGTCCATTTTTGCCTGGGGCAGGGGTTGCTCCTACAGCTCTGCAGTGCAGCAGTCCCAGGAATGCTGCCATGGGGGACATGGGGTGAATTGTGCTGGGGAACTGTGGGAACCCAGGAAATTCCTCTGGCTGCTCTGGAGGACTGGGGACCCTGTCAGGGGGCTCAGAGACCTTGGCCCAGAGCCCAAGACCCCTGTGCCTTTGATTTAGCTCTTGGAAAAAACCATTACCAACCTTGTATGAAGAATTACAAGCCACCAAAGTTAAAGTAGAAGGAGAGTGAATTTATCACAGGGTAGAAAAATGGATTTTTGGGGTTTTTAGAATGGGGGTTCAGGGGGCAAGATGGAGGAATCTGGGCGTGTCCAGCCTTTCTCCTTCTTCTTGGCCTCCAACTTCTGCTGTGATGTTGGCACTTTTAGATCGGTTTAGAGTAGAAGCTCACTGTCTAACCTAGATGATCAATATTGGAAAGTAATCGTAAATATTGTACACGTAGTTTTTAGTATAAAAAGATAACACCGCCCAGGTGCAGGCAGAGTGCCTTGGACTGTCTTGCTGAGTGGACTTCGGCAGGACAGGAGAAAGAATTTTATAGATAAGATACAATAAACAACCTTGAGAATGAGAAATGAGGAGCTCTGACTCCTTCTTCGACCGCCGGGCAGGGAAAAGAGACTTTCTAACTCTTCTTGGGGTCACTCTGACCAGCGAGAGACCCTGAGAGGGAGCCTTCTGTTGGCCTGGGGGCTGCTGCTGGTTGACAGAGCAAGCAAGAGTGCTGCTGGCCAAAGGGTGAGCAGAAAACGAGGATTTTTCATGGTGACCCCTTCATGATTGATCTTTCCTTTTATGGAATTTCTTCTAACTAATTCTACACATCATAAAAAAGTTATATTTCCATGCTTTTACAAGTCTAATCTTCATGTTCTCAGCTGTTTCTATTTTCCCCTCCAGTTCCCTGTGTGTTGGGGCTGGCTTCCCTAGGGGGCAGGTGTATCAATGTCCTGGTCCCATCCCCTTTTATTGCTGCAGGAGTGCTTGGGAACACTTCAAATGGTCCTTTCCACTTTTCTTTAAGTGCCTTGTTGCTGTGCTTTCTGACATAGACACTGTCCCCTGGTTGATGAGGATGTACCAGGGCATCCAAAGTCATCAGGGATGCTCATACCCAAAGTTTCAGCAGAGATGAGAGCACTTTTCACCAAGATGGTAAAAAAGGACTTCAATTATCATTTCCTATCACATGACTGCCTCTATCTGGAAGGGATAGGAACTTGGTAAGGTCTTCCATAGAGCATTTCATGTGGGATGACTTTTTCTTTAAAAGCCACTGGAATTCTGATCCTCAGAAGTGGCAGGGGAAGCACTTTTGCCCACCTTATTGAAGTTTCCTGGAAAATTTTACTAATTTCTCTCTTTTGACTCTGATTTTTTCTCTCAGTCTTGATGCTGGGATAAGACCTCCATGGGCAGAGTAGGTCTCATTTAACTGGGAGTGTTTTGCATACATTTTGTACACTTTCAGCTATGAAATGAGAATCTTAATCTGCTGGCATTCCAAAAGGAATCCTTAATCAGAGTACTATTGATTTTTGACTGGAGGTATTTCTCTAGCTTTGTTGATGTGACAAGGAAAAGCCTCTGGCCATGCAGAAAATGTGTTCCCTAAACCCAATAAGTATTTATATGTACTTTTTATTAACTCAGAAAATTGTCCTTGTCATTAATATCTGGTACTACTTCCCTGTTTTGGGATCCTGAAGGGCAGTCTTTTGTAAAACTGTGCATTGATCTATGAGCAGAGTTTACATTTCAGCTGTCACCGTCCTTGTCAGCCTAACACTAAGGAGCTGCCTTTCCAAATTTTCTCCTGTACCTTCAATACCCCAATGGGTTTCTTTGTCTTCTCTAGTTTATGTCATTATTGCTTGAGGCCCTCTAACTTGTTGATTTGTTGAAACCTACCATCCTGTAGGACTGAATCAGAAATTTAAGGATTTTGCTGAATGATTGTTTTCATTGTGGTGTTCTGTGTCTGATTTGGAAAGGTTCACAATTTGGAAAGAGTTGCCAAGCAGATGCTTTGTTCTGCCACCTCTTTAGCAGTTTGGTCTGCTCATCAGTCTCCTTTAGGCTTGTCTGAACTGGTGAGCTCTTCAGTCCATTATTGCTACTTTAGCAGGGAACTGGATGCTCCCAAAGCTGTCCCTGTTTGATTGGAGATGCTGATTCCTTGCAGAAAGATTGAGGAGTACAGCAGGGTTCAAGACAGTGGCTGTCCTTAGCACCACGTCTTTTGTTCCAGGAGTAGCCCCCGTTACTTTAGGAAAACCAGTGAGCTCCTTTTTGCTCCACACCAGACATACCCATGTGTGGCACATAAACTGACATTTTTTTCCCATTTACTTTCACGCCTATTCTATCAATCAGGACTGTGGTGGCTCCTGCTCTCAGGTGCACTGGCCACCCCACCCCTTGGAGACAATGTTTTCTTAGGTGTTCTTCTAAGAATAATTCTCTTTTCCACAGGGTTCTTTCTTGCATTCCCAATCTTTGAGATAAATATGGAGTTACTGTGCAAGGCCAAGGCACTCATGTGTGAACAGGGCAAAGGGATCATTCAAATCTGGTATCTCCACTGCAGAGGCTGTCATCAATGTCTTTTTAAGATATGGAAAGGCTGTTGGACATATTGGAGTCTGCTATAACACCTGATGGGATTCCTTTCATGGTTCATACAAAGGCTTTTCCAACAGTCCCTAACTGGGGATCCATAACCATCACAATCCAGTCATTCCCAAGAAGGGACACAGTTGTTTTACAGATGTCGGCTCTGATGTTTGAGAAAGAGCTTCCTTCCTTTCTGTCCCTAAAATGAACTGTCCTTGTGAGTGTGGCAGCCAGGAAAGCAAACATGGGCAGATATGGACATGGTCTTGAAGACAAAGACAAGACTTGGTGACAAGGGAAATGAGCTTTGGATGGTAATATTCAAGCCATTTTCAATGCCATGCTTTTATTCCCTCTGCCTGTAATGGGTTCTTTGTTGCCAGATGCCTGAAATCAGGAGTAAGCTTGGGTATGGGGAAAAGGGAAAGTAAAATGATCAAAAGCTGAGTATAAAATATTTTTCCAGATGCATCAGTAATTTCAATGGTCACTTGCAGTCAGAACAACTGTCAGCCTGGAATTGTGTTCAAGGTTCTCCCTGGTCTTTCCATGTCAGCTCCTGCTGCAGAGCAGCCAGGGGGCCTGGGCATGCTGCTGGCTTGTTTCCTTTGAGGAGGCTGGGATGAGGAAAGGCCGGGGGGTTGTGTCAAAGAGATGATATTTGAGTGCCCGTGTACGTGCTGGAAGCCTCACAGACTGAGGGGTCCACAACAGGATTGCCCAGAGCTGTCATGGTTGCACCTTGCTGCCCCGGTGAGAGGTGTTCAGCTGCTCCTTGGCCTCAGAGAGAGCCAAGTGCAGCACTTTTGTGCAGAAACACTTCATTAGCCCTGGTTTGCACAGCTGCAGCTACTGGGCTTGGTGGGGTGCCCGTTTCTGCACTTGGGAATGAGCAGAGTCAGTGATGGGACAGGACAGGGCATTCCCTACCTGTGCCCATTGTGAAATCCCTCTGTCCCCACTGTGTCACGTCCCGCTCCTCAGTGACATCCCAGCCAGCCTGGCACATAGAACTCCCCGTTTCCAAGGACACGTGGCCATTGTCACCGGCACAGGGCAGGACTGCTCAGAGCCTTCGGTGCCTGCAGCAAGAGCAGAGGTGTCAGAGCCACAGCGAGTGTTGCTCCAGCTTGGCTGGTTCCAGCAGCCATTGTTCAAGAGACCGATCCACCCAGTGAGTGGAGGTAATTATTTACAGTTCTGTGCAGAAAGGGGGACTCAGGGACAAATTCACAAAGCCAGAAGCACAAGAAACTAGAGTGTCTTAGTATTTATACATTTGAGCAAAGAAAGCAATTAATGTTCATTGCCTGCAAGTTCCCTAGTTCTCTCCATAATGAGCCTCTCACTCCTCATGCTCATTAGTCTGCATGCTCAGTCTCTTGCTTCTTCTTAGTGAGAGGTTTCTTGAGTGGGTGGCCATCATCTGGCCCTGCTGGAATGGCCTTTTACCCTGCCAGAGCTGATGCTGCATTGCCTTTATCAGTTTGTTCCTTTTCTTGGGGGTTCTGCCAAATGTCCTTGTGCCTGTAAATTCTGCATTCTTTGTGTCCACCATCAGTGGTACACCCTTCTTCCCAAGCATTGCTGACCTTTCCTCTGTCTGAGGCCACTGAAACCTTTCAAGCTCTGCACCTCAACAAGGCAATTCAGCCAAGAAGTCACCTGCCTTTCCGAGGCCTGGCCATCACTTCCAGCTTGCTGGCTACCTCTTGTTTCATGGGAATCATCTCCTTTCTTGTTGATGAGCCTTGAAAGCTGCATTAGCCAAACATCCAAAAACACATTTTCCAAACAAGTATTTTGCATTGTGCAGATTTTTCAGCTGGATCAGTGTCTGTGAGGGAGCGGGAGCAGCCGAGGCAGAGCGGGATGGCGGAGCTGCGGGCCTGGGCAGGATCCAGGGAGTTCTGCAGGGCCCCAATCCGCACTGCGTCCCGCAGGGCCCCCACCAGCACTGCGATGCCCGTCAGGGTGACCCAGAGGTGCCAGGAGCAACAGGTGAGGGGCAGGTGTGGGGCTCTGCGGGTTGGCAGCGGGTGGGGGCTTGGCCATGGTGTTGGTGTCAGGTGCTGCTGAGCCCGCGGGACCTGTTGGGCAGGGCTGGGGCCCCACTGGTGCTCCAAGGGCCCCTCTGAGGCAGCTGCCCGGGGGAAGCGACTCACAGGGATGACACGGAGGAGGTGCCAGTGGAAATGGGATGTTGCTCTCATGGATGCAAGTGGCTCTCACGGATGACACTGAGGAGGTGCCAGTGAAAGTCAGATATTCTCCAAACGGTGACACAGGGAATTCATGCTCTGGTCATGAGTCCTGGCCAAAATGCATGGATTTCTCATGGTTCCAAGTTTGTACTGCACTCACGGAAAAGGTCCAGATAAAGGAAATTCTCTAACAGTATTTTCTACTATTAGGAGGATATATAACTGTATTTCTGGCTGTGATGCATAGTGGAGAACTCCAAACACATGCACACCATTTTCAAAGCTTTTCCCCTTATTGATTTGATTTTTATCAAACAAAGAAATTAACCCTCATTAGTTCTAATTTAGAGTTCCATTAAGTAATATTCTGTATTCTTTTGGTATTGATGTCTCCCTACTCATGCTAATTAATTCACATTTTTCAGTCCATTTATCATAGCCTTTTAGATTTTATCTCAGCCAATTTTGCCTTCTGAATGAGGCAGTTGCATGGCAGTAGCTGTTTTTGTTTAAAATGTACTTAGGCTGACAAACATTTTAGTGATTTTTAACCTCTACCGGAATGTGGCACATTGGGTACTAAATGATGAGTTCAGCCAAGCAAGTTCAGCCAAGTTCAGTCCAAATTTTGTTACATCTGATAAACTGTTTCCATTTCACAACTATGCAAAAAATTGCATCTAGAGCTGAGGAAAAGAGAAAGGGATTTCATGTGTGTTGAGAGTTGCAATTCAGATTGTGCAGATGAAATTCTTCTCAGAGCTGACCCTGTGTTGTGCTTCCATAGTGCCAAATACATCCCAGTGCTGGGTCCTGCCCTGAGTTCTTGATCGTTTTGTGAACCACTCTCACCAGGAGTGTTAGCTGAGTCAAGCTGGCCAGGTCCATTGTACTCAGGCACTTGATTTCAAGGGAAGCCTGTGCCTAGAAATTCCAGCAACTGGGAAAGGACGACTTGCTACTTGAAGGCTTGGCTGCATTAGAGGCTAAATGAGGGTGGCTCTCTCAGGGCACTTTTGCAGCTGGCTGCTTTCAGAGGGAGAACTGTGTCAAAGCAGCCCTTTTTGGTGATGTGACAGCAAACCTTTGCAAATGGAGCTCTTGTTGAAAATGGCGGGCCTAGTTAATCAGCATTAATGGAGAGTCGGCTGAAGATTTTACAGAAAATTTATTTTCCTTTTTAGTCAAACGCCCATGAGGGATCGCACAATGGAAGTGCAAAGGATGTCAAATTGTATAACACACTTGGAGGTATGGCTGCCTTTCATATTTTGCTCAATGCCTGTAAGATTTTCAACTTGGTAATAAATTTTGGAAGCATATTCTCAGTACAGGGGATCACTTGTGTTCAGAGATCTTGATAGTGGAGTCCTGGAAAATGTTAAAAATAGTCTTTGAAAATATTAGGCCTTGTATTTTCTCAGATCACTGCACGTGCGTAAGCAGTATGATAAATGATATAATTGTTAGATGTGATGATTGTTTAGTAGTTAATTGTAATTATTATATAACCATAAGAAGAATCGTGAGAAACTATGTTGGAAATTTAAAGGGGGCTATGTTTAGCTGAAATCTGTGTATACAATAGAAAAATATGTTTGATAATTATCATGAAAGTTATATAACGATAGAGTATAAAACACGTTCACCTTGAATGTATGGTTGGAATCAGATTTGGGTGGAAATCACCCCGATTCCCAGAGCTCTTCAATAAAAAGCACCGCATATAATCACTTCTGTGATTATGTGGTTTTGAACGCTAACAATCTCAACCTGGAGGCTGTTTGGCCTCAGGTCAGCCTTGCAGTCTCATGTCCCAGCAATCAGCCACTGGTTTGTTTTCCCCTAAGAAAGCCTGCCAGTGCTTCCTTGTTCCCATACTGCTTGACGGGTTGGAATTTGGAGCATGGAGGTCAAGGTTTGGACCAGCTTATGCACTTACATTCACAGTCTTGGTAGATAAGATTTTGGGTTTGCAACACCTAGGCACTGCCATTATCCATTAAATCTAATTGGGAAATTGAAAGCAAATGACCTTGAGGAAGTGGCTTAGAGAATTTCATAAGGTCAATATGGAAAACCATGCTTGATTTAATTGTTTGTCTTGGTCATTAATAAGTGAATGTTGCCACAATAGTACACTGGGTTCTTTTCAAGGAAAGTGAAAGGAAGATATTGATGTCATCTTGCTCATGGATTCCAACATTCCCCTCAAAGCACAATGTGCTTAGGAGGTGCCATTTGTATTAATCTGTTCTGAGTGCTGTTTCCCCCAGGAGCCTGGCTCCAGGCAGACACGAGGTGCCCATTCCCCTTCCAGGCACTCAGTGGTGCTGCCTGCAGCAGTGAGCTGAGCCAGGTCCAGCCAGCTGCCCTGAGCAAAACAGGCTCTCACCTGGCTGTGGCTGCAGTCACCTGCCTGCAGGGACATCGCTGCCCCTGCAAGTGCAGCTCTTGCTCTGCCTTAGCCTAGTGCACAGCATTTTAAGGCAGCATCATGGTGGCTTTTGGAGAGACAAAACTCAACTTCTGAATTTCTCATTGGGGATGTTTTGTTTCAAATGTGAGTGATGATTTGTGTGATTCTTGGTGGTGGTCTACAGAGATCCTAAGGGATCCACCAGGATATTCAAAATCAGCTCTGTCCCCAAGAATACCCATCATCATTTTAAATCATTTTGCCTTCTGCCAACTTCCCATTTGACACTTCTTTCTCTCCTTTCCTTTCCTTTGGGAAAACAAGCAGATGTGAGAAGAAGAGCCAAACCAAATCCTTCATGTCCTGCCCCTGAGGACAAGAGAACAAAGCCCATGAAGCCTGCAGAGAGGGAACAGAATCCTTGCAGTGCTGTTTATCGGCGACCCTACAGGGACAGGGTGATTCATTTACTTGCTCTGAGGACTTACAAGAAGCCAGAGTTACTTGCTCGCTTGCAGAGAGATGGAATCATGCAAAAGGACAAGGGCACCCTTGCAAAGATCCTCCAGCAGGTGAGATTGTGGAGTTTGTGCCAGCATTAATTCCGCCACACTATTCTTTTGTTCCTAATTGTCACTTGTCCCTCTACTTTTTAAATTACTGTTTAAATTTTAGATACAGATGAACAAGTTAGCAAATGCTCCCTGTTAATTTTTTCCATCAACTTCATCCAGAGGTCTCAAGCTGCAGGTCAATGTGACAAAAAGAAAGAAAACTTCAAAACTTTTGGATCATTGTTGTTTTGCTAGAATGGCTGGCAATGAGTAACACTTTGTAATGCTCTGCTCCTCATGCCTAATTCCATTCTCTTTCTTTTCTGTGCAATGTTTAACTGCTTCATGGAGTAACTTCACAGGGCTTCCTTGATTGTGTGAAATGGTTTGTCATGGCACTTAAAATTTCCTGGGAGAAGTTCCAGAGCAGAGGAGATCAGGAACTGCAGAGGCCAGTATTTCATTTGAACAGTGTTGGTGGCCTCCCAGTGGTACTTGGCTTCTCTGGGATCTGTGGGGATTGCCTTCCCAGGATGTTCCAGGCAAATCCTCCTTGATAAAGATGGTAGCCAAACTTTGAGCAGAGGGTTTCTTTACTGTCATGTGAATGAAATCTCCATCTTCCTTGGAACTCTTTTATTCGGTAACTTCTCCAGTGCTCCTCTCAATTCCACTGGTATTTCCTTATTATAGCCAGCCATAGGATGCACATGCATTGAAAGATGCAGTGGTTCTTTCCTTCCTTTTTCAATCTTCCCTGTTCCCCATGGCTGTTGCTGAATTATGCCAGCATTAATATATCAAGTAGGAACATTTCCTCTTTAGCTAGGAAAACAGTGTCTTGGAACCTATTCAAGGGAGGAAAATGAAATATGGATACATTTTCAGTTGATCCCACAGTGACTTTTAAAAACTCATTCCCTGAACTTGGGAAGTTTCTTGCTGGGTTTGCCCAGGGCAGTGGCAGGGCTTTTTCACCCTGAAAACATTCACAATATAATGAGAGCCATGTTCTGCCATCCCAGCTGAATTAGCCCATTTAGATTTCAAGATGATTATAAATTTTCAAAGCTCAGCTCCCTAGAAGGTATTGGATGGAAACATTTTCTCCTGTTCCATTGCAATCTTTGAGATTTCCTTGGAGTCAAGGTGCTGTAGGAGGTGTGAAGTGCCTCAGGGTCCAGGTTTGCATTCTGAAAATTCTGTGTGAGCAGCCCTGCAGCCTGAAATGCCTTGCTCAGGCTTTTGTGGACTTCAGAGCAAGTGGGGGTTTCTTTGGTATAAATCTCAAATGGGCAGTGTGAGCTTGCTGAGATCTGGTACACACATACTGTGTGTGTACACACTTCCAACACAAGCTGAGTTCTGTTTCCAAGGAGTGAATCCCTGATTCTGGGTATCATTGTCACTTTTACATTTCTTATTCGGCTGCGGGCAGACAGGCATCAACAGAGACCCATATTATAAATGTTTATCATGTTTTCAAGGAGAAAAGTCAAAGTTGTGGCTGCTGTTGGTGGTGTGTTAGATGAGTTATTCCATGTGTTGCAGGGGTCAAATTGATGGAGACTTTTCCAATGGGCTTTTCTGTGGAACTCTGAGCAGGTGTCAGGTGATGAAGTCTAAACCCGCACTTTAGATATCAGTGGTCTTGAGGTTTTACTACCTCAATTTACCTTTGTGAGTAGACTCTGTATTTGTCTTGTGGAAGATATGAACCTCATTTCTTTGCAAAGGGATACAGCAAGGCATGTGCACGGCCTTCTCATGGCAGAACTTTGCTGGAATGAACCCTGGATCTGCCACATAAAGAGGGACTCTGGGCCTGACCCCCTCTCCTTACACATTGTAGCTCTCAATGTTGTTTTCAAAGGAACTCTTGCTAGATATGAATGGAGCTACTGGGTTGTTTTCAATTGGTGAAACATTAATATGGCTGAAAACTCATGTGATAGAGGAATAATCAAGCTCTGAACAAAAAGACATTAATTAGTTGAAGCTGGGTGCTCACAAGCAGCTGTGCAGGACCAATCGTATTTCTGTAGTTTGCATGCAGCAAGCATAATAAAGATTTGTTTTCCTACATGTCTGCCTGTAGGTAGCCAAGTGGAATGCAAAGGATAATTCCTTCAGTCTGAAGGAACATCTATTTCAAACCCTTCAGACTGATTGGCCTGGCTACACTGAAATAGACAGACAGAATTTGAAGTTAATACTTTCTGGGTAAGTTCAGTCTTTCAGAGAAAGGAAAAAAGGCCTTGGGAAAAGAAGCTTAGATTGTTAGAACATGCTGAGGTAGCAGGGACCTGCCAGGATCCTGGCCCTGCACAGGACACGACAAGAAGCACACCCTGTGCCCAAGAGTGTTGTCCAAACACTTCTTGAAGCCTCCTGCAGTGACCACTGGCCTGGGGAGCTGTTGCACTGCTCAAGCACCTGCTGGGGCACAAATGTTTTCCTGATATCATGCCTAAAGCTCCCTCAGCTCAGCTTCATGCTGTTTCCTTGAGTCTTGACACTGAAGGTCTCTGTTTTCCTTGCAAGGAATGAATTTTGACAGTTGATATTTAGGCCTTGTAACATAAAATATTTGACCATCCATACAGAAAATCAGCTCCATCTCAGAACACCTCCAACATCAGTCAAGCGACATCTCTGGGATCTTCTGAGAGAGATGCTCCAGCAAGACCTGCTCAGGTATTTTGTGCATTTTTAACACTCTGGACTCTCTGGTAAGTTTTAGCAGACTTGCTGGTGGTGTAAAATTGTCATGTGAATGTGCAGGATCTTCCCTTTTGGGGAAGCCTTTGATGGAGCTCCTGAAGGGAATGTCTTTCTCCCAAAGCATTTTAGCTACAGACTTGAAGTAGGACTTGCTAAGTGCTAAGATGGGAAAGTAGGAATGAGACAGAGCCTGCATTTACCTGCAGTCCTTCCTGGTTTGAATGCTCTTTTAAGTGAAGAAAGATGTGTGTTAAAACTCTATCCAATTGGAAACACTACATTTTCAGAATGGGAGCAAAAGCTGATCCTGATCATAGGTTAATGAATGAATTATTTTGTTATTGATGCAGAAACGGCCTCTGGCTTCTGAGGTTTCCAGTCCTGTGACGAGCAAGAAGAGGAGAATTGGCCACCAGACCAGTCATGTCCAGGCAGCAGCTGGTGGCCACTTTTCTTCCTTCCTTCTGCCTTCCACATCTCTTTTCCCTTTGGACATGGCTCCAAGTGCCGGCTCCCTTTCCCCCTGCACCCATGTGGTGCAAGCGACAGAGAAATTTCAGAGTTCCAGGGTCCCAGCACCTGCCAGGGAGCAGAAGGAGATCCCCAGTTCAAACGGGGAGAAAAATGAATTGGGGAGGCTGAAGCAGTGGCACCGCTTGGATTTCGATGAAGGTATTGATGTGCTGGTTTTCCTGACTCCTGTGTGGATAACTGTGGTGTAAAGATTTCCTTATTAAGAGAAGCTTCTGCCCAAATTAAGGTGCAAGCATAACTCTTCTCCACAGTCAATAGTAAAAATGTTATTGAAGAGGAAATGCAAACTAAGGAGATAGGAAGAAATAAGGGAAGAGAGGCAGGGTGAGGGGAAGAGAGAGACTTTAAGTGGGGAGATATCATCACCACATGGACTCTCTGCTGTCCAGCCAGTCCTACCAAACCCTTGGTCTTCTCAGTGGTGGGGATCCCCAAGACTGTCTGGAAGTACCACCTTTATACTCTCCAAGATTGGAGTATCCACGGGGTGGTCACAGCTGTCCCCACATCCCAGGCTAGAAGCCATGCAAGCACTGATTTTCCTTACTCATAGTCTCTACAGTGGAGGTTTTTGTCTGGTGTCCTAATTCCAAACCTTCACCTCTGTTAGGCCAAGGCTTTGTGCTTTTCTTCTTGCCAGTTGTACTTCTCTCAAATTCCACTTGTGGTGGCTTGTCTTATGGGAAAATCCTTCTTTGAGAATGCTCTGAAATATTTAATTGTGCTCTTGCACCTGGTGAAAAGGGAGCTTTGAAAGTGGGCACTGGATACACGAAGGCACTGCTCTACATGACGGCTCTACCATTGTCCCTGCGGGACGGTCATGATAAATCAAGACTTTTTTATTTTTTCTGCCATTACATTAGATTGTAACTCTTGGTTTAAAAGACAACAACAAAGCCCAGAATCTGTGCTGCTGGAACCTTTTCTAAAAGTACATTGATTTTTAGAAATTCTCCCTCTAAGTAGTGCAAAACCAATCAAGAACAAAGAAATGTGAAATAGATTGCTGTTGGGAGAATCTGGTTCAAAGAAAGAGCCAGACACTAGAAGCCAAAGGGAATGGATGTTTTCCTTTCCCTCTGATTTCTAGTAAAATGACATGCATTGACTGAGACAGCACTTTTTCCATCAGCAGATTTTCAGGACTGCATGCTGAAGGCAGAAATCTGTCACACATTTATTGCAGACCAGTTTACTGAAACCTGTGGATCAAATCTCAGTGATTCCATGGTTGTTCATTGAACTCAGCCTTTACATGGAAACTGCAAAAGCTACAAAACCTGGGCTGTGGTTTCCTGGCGTTCTACTTTCAACTGGACTGGGAGTTTCCTCTCCATCCTAGCTGCAGAATTTCATTCTTCAAAAGCTGTGGGAGTGGTACAGGCTGGAAACAACATTGAAAAGCTAAACAGAAATGCATAAAGAACACTTGATTTCTGATGACGGAGATACACCCAGCAGGGCAGAGTTCAGTTGCTTGGTTAAATCTGTGGGTTCTCCCTTTTGGAGGTTGACCTTGCAAATGACAAGCTGGGCTCAGCCTGGAGGCAGGTTTGGAGCGTGCAGATGCCTCTTGCAAGTGGTGGTGTGCTTGTAGAGACAGGGGCTTTGAGATGGTCTTTCCACATTTCTTCTGGACATACACACGGTACCTGCAAACCTTGGGATGTCTTTGGAAGGATTCCTGCTTGAATCTATAAACACATCAGCAGCTTTCTTCAGGAGCCAGTTCCCAAATTCTGCCCAGCTGGTGAAGGAAAAATCTGTTCTTTGTTTGAAGTTTGGGACTTAGGCTGAAGCTGTCATGTGGATTGAGAGAGAGCAAATGCACTTCTGGAAATGAAATGCTCACAGCAAAGCTGTTCTTCCAAGTTGTATTGAACATACTGTGACAATTGGTATTTCTGTCCAGTTTCATTACCACAATTACACTAATTTTTATACTTCTGCTATACAACTAAAATCAACAAAAGCAAGTGGAACATCAAAGAACATCTCTTTTCTCAAGAATTGAAGCTCAGGTAGCTTAAAAATTGACAAGGATGGGCTTTTTATGCTTGAAACAAAACCTGAAATGGAAAGCAGAGAGAGACGACCATGATCTTGATTGTTCCTTCCTGTTTCAGCTGACTTTTCCTTATGGCAGCTCTTTTTAATATCATCATAATTCTTGAACATTTCTTTGGAAAGAGGGCTGCGAGGTTATGCTTCACAAACGCCTTTGAAAAAGGCATTGCCAAATCCCTTTGCCAAGAGGCAAAGGGCAATTCCCAAGTGCAGAGCTGTTTCCAACCCCATCCTGCCACTTCAGTGAGGAGCACTGGGTTTTGGCTGCAGGGTATTGGAGCCTTAGTGCCAGTAAGCCCTAGAGAATGGAATTGGCTTTCCTGCTGACAAGAGTGCAGGCACTCATCGGAACTGTGGGCCCCTGGAATTGGCAGGGAAGTGGGGATAAAAACATGGCATGCAAAGAACTTCTGCTTTCTTCTATATTTCTTTTTGGAACCTTGATGTTGATTTCTCTCCAGCCGTTGTCTTTGGAAGCTGCATCTGTTCCTGCATGACTTGAATGGCTGTGCAGATGCCACCTCATGCCTTCAAATAAGAAAAGCTGAGCTGGGGCTAACACTGTGGGAATGCACAGTCTGTAGAATAAATTGGCCACTCCCTCTCTCTAATTCCCAGGACTGTATAGTGTGGAGGTTGTGTCTATTGTATTATTAAATGATGTTGCTTCTTGTCAGTAATTTACTGTGAGAAGAATGCTCTGAAGGACTTTTTCAAGACTGTCCAATGGGGATCTTTTGGCCTTTTAATGATCTCCTGATGAAGAGTGTCAAAATTCTACTTTTCTGCAGGAACAAGAAAAGATACTTCCATTGCCTCCGCATGCTCTGCAACAAGCAACGAACCTGACTATTTGAGGTGAGTAAAAGAACAATTCAGCCTTGCCCCTGTCAGTGGGGTGCAGTGTCAAGCTCTTTTCTGTGCTGAAAGGATGAGTTTGAGCAGGTTTAGTTGGGCCTGGAAGGCTCAGAGCAGAGATGAACACCGAGGTGGGTTAGGCCCGGACGGGCCTTCAGTCCGGTGCCTCCCAAAATGTTGCAAGGCATCTGCAATTTTCTTTTCAAACTTAACCTGCACGCTAGTCAGGTGTATCTGGCCTGGGATGCATCCTTGGCACAAACTGTTGTCTGTTCTGGGGCTGAACTTCAACTTGTTGAGGATTTACTGCTTGTAAATATTAATCTCAGGATGGTTTGAATTGTTTATCCCCACGTGGAAAGTGTTTTTGTGATCCAAAAAGAACCAAGTCTTAAGGCCCAGAGGAGCAGAAGCATTGGTGTGAGAGTTCTGGGAAGTGGTATCTATTGTTCTCATTGCCACTTCATCTTGGATTTGTATCATGAGCTTAATAAACCTCAGGCCTGTTGATTTGAGGGAGAAGGGAATGAAGAAGATTTGACTCCCATCATCAGTAGGTTTAAGCATTAATGAGTCTTGCCCTTTTTAGGAGCAGATGCTGTTTGGGTAGTAGGTGTAGTTTTAGGCTGATTTAGAGTTTGCTTTTGTGGCTGTTTTCCAAATGCCTCCGTTCCATGGTCAGTGATGTAATTGCTGTCTGCTTGAAGAACCGGATATTGTTATTAACTCTGTTTGCCATTATACAAGGATGTGGCTCAAAAGTCCAGCTCTTTGCAACTCTCAACTGCATAAATGCATTCCTTTACAAAAATGTTTCACAGATATAGTTTCACAGTTAAATGTAACAAATTTAAGCTTTTCCTACATAAGAAGAGATTATACTTTAGTAATGTATCTCCTCTTCCTGAAGCTGCTGTGTTTGTCATTTGACATTTGAAAAGAGGGCAAATCTTTTCTAAATGTTCTCTACTTGCTAATGAACAAAACTTCTACAATGTAAGCTAATAGTAACTAAGAATCGGACACCTAGAAATGTGGCAGATTCCTAGAGTTACCTGACTTGCATGAGCTTGAAAGTAGAAACTGTCAGTCCCAGAGCAACTGACTCAAAGCTTGGGTGTCTGTGTTTGACATTACCCTGTGCTTGGTGTAAAATTACACCTGTGTTTTATGGACTAGAAACATACTGGAATGTTCTCTTAGAGTTCACTCATGGAAAAATGTTCTCATTTTTTCCATTAGAAAATACCTAGCCATTGTCTCCTTGGAGCAACGGCAGCGCTACAAGGATGACTTCAATGCAGAGTATGAGGAATACCGGAATTTACATTCTCTGATTGACAAGACCACAAAGAAGTACAGACAGTTTCAGGAGCAATGGAAGTCTCTGACTCCCGGCTCTGAAGCCTATCAGGTAAAGAAGGATAAAACCATGAAGACTGTGCTTCATCATCACTGCAGTGTTTTGGATTGCCGGGAATGTCACTGCTTAGTGAGTCAGGACGGAACCTGCAGAATTGGCATATATGCTCAGACATTGCTTCGGCTGGGTCTGTTTTTTTCCAGACCCTGCCCAAAAGCCCCTGTTTGAGCTTTCTCTGAAGAAACAGTAAGGGGAGAGGAGTCCCAGACAGAGGGTTAGAGCATGGGCTTTTTCTGTTGCCTATTGAGAGGCCAAATTGCATCTCTTGGGTGATGCTGGGAGATGGAGATTTGTTTTTGCAAATGTCCCAGAAGAGTGGTGGCTGACAGAGAAGAAAAGCTCTAGAGTCAGACTGAGTGAACTTTTAGTGTTTTACCAAAGTTTGCATTTTATGATGATGGTGAAACATTCCTCATGTTTTTTTTCTTGTAGATGCTGCATCATCGAATCCTAGCAGAGTATCAGCAGTTACAACAGGTACGTGTGACACCAGAGCTGCAGGGCCATGGTAACTGCTGAGTCTGCCTCAAGGCTTTTTTAAAGCAAAGGACATCAGACTCCAGCCTCTGCAGAAGTGTTTGCATGCCCTAATTTTCTTTTGCTTTCTCCTTCCCAGGGTAGCCCCAGCTACTCTGAAATGAAGAGCAGGTGCCTGTACCTCCACAACAAGCTGGCCCATATTCAGAGCCGCATTTCTGAATATGACCAGCAGTGAGTGGAGTCCTGGCACCAGACATCTGCTTCAGCCTGGTGACATCTGCAAACCCTGGATTTTTTATTTCAACTAGAAGATTAGGTTTTTAGGATTTCTTAAGTTAGTGTTGAACAGTAGGTTATGTTAGCACTGAGCCATAGAATATTTCTTTAAAATATAGGATTAGTTTAAAGAAGTTTAGTAAGTTTAAGAAGTTGAAAGATGATAGTATTGAACATTAACAATAAAGAAATCTCACTATTGGTAATTCCTTCTCTCATTGTTGCTTGTATCATATTTGGAGTGGGTTTCTTCTGGTCAATTCTGTCCTTCAAGTCCTAAGTTTGTCCACTGAAATAAATTTATCAGTAGAGGCTGGAAGCCCACTGCCTGTATGATGAAGTTGTGCACATTTAAAGAAAATATTGCAGCAAATGGAAATGGTTTATGATAAGTATAGGGATGTTTTTTGACCTTTCTTGTTAATGCAAACTCCTTGCCTAAGTAGTCAAAGTTTTAGAAGTTTGTACAACACAGTCCCAAATCACTTTGTTCTGGAGGGTTACAGAGGAGTGCACATGGGCTGCTCTAAGCTGTCAGCTGTAGCAGCTCTCAGGACTGCTTGTAAATCATGGCCTCACCTTGTCAGTGATCCAAGGAATATCAGATCTTTGCAAGTGTCGCTATTGAGCCCGACATGGTGCAAAGCAGCAGGACTCACTCAGAAGGCTGTTTAGACTTATTTATCTAAGGAAGAAGTTGCTTTTACAGTTTTACAAGGTGTTTACATTTACTTAACCAACACATACACTGCCCAGCGGTCATAAAAAAGATACAAAGCTTTCTGCAGGTGACAGGCGCCACGCCACAGTGTAAGGCAATCACAGTCCAGATCATTTTGCCTACACTTTTTTCTCTCTCTTTCTTCACATTGTCATGGTGATAGCCTTGGTGATTCCTCAAGAGAGATATGAGGCTTCCTTATCTTCAAGAAGCCTCTGCTGGCTTAGAAGAACAGCACAGAAATGTCTTTTCCCCCTGCAAGAGTTTTCTAAAACACATGGAGAAATGTTGGAGGCAAGGTAGTTCAATGGGTTTTAAAGAGAAATGGGGTTCAAGTGTCCCCAAAGGACCTCTATGAGTTTTGTAGCTTTGTCCAAACTAGTCTGTCACAACCAGCCTTTCTAGAGAGTTCGAGATGCTGATTCCTGCACACACCTATGGGGACTTTAAAGTCTAGTCCTTTTCCTAAATTTCCTGCCATTTATTTATTTAGCTGAAAAGGAAGACATGTTACCAACAAGGTCATAACTTTCTTTTGGGAAAGGATATGAAATTGAAGGAGGGAGGGCAATATTTGGGAACACTCAAAGGTGGCTGCGAATGCCCTTTCTTCCTTAGAGTATTCTGCAAATTTCTCAATGGCCTCCAAGCCAGTGATGTTGAGTCCCCAATCCTGAGAGATCTTGGGGTGTTTTGTGATTGAACAGCTGAGCCATCGTTGCCCTTCTGTTCTCCTTCAAGGGAAGTTCCACAAAATGTCACCTCTTAAACACTGAGACTTGGGTGCTTTTTTGCCTGGGGCAGGGGTTGCTCCTACAGCTCTGCAGTGCAGCAGCCCCAGGAACGCTGCTGTGGGGGACATGGGGTGAATTGTGCTGGGGAGCCTCCCCTTGGCCTGGGGGCTGCTGCTGGTTGACAGAGCATGCAGGAGTGCTGCTGGTGAGGGTGGGCAGAGACTGAGGATTTTTCATTATTACACCTTCATGGCTCATCTTTCCTTTTATGACATTTCTTCTAACTAATTCTACACTGCATAAAAAGGTTTTATTTTCATGCTTTAACAAATTGAGGCTTCAAATTCCTGTCTATATTTTCCCATCCAGTTCCTTTTGTCTTGGGGCTGGCATTTCTTGGGGGAAGGTGTATCAATGTACTGGTCCCATCCCCTTTAATTGCTGCAGGAGTGCTTGGGAACACAAAACACTTGAAAGTTCCTTTCCACTTTTCTTTAAGTGCCTTGTTGCTGTACTTTCTGACATAAGACACAGTCGCCTGGCTGATGAGGATGTACCTGAGCATCCAAAGCAATCATGGATGCTTACACCAGAAACCTGTGCAAAATTGAGAGCACTTTTCACAAGGATGGGAAAAACTGACTTAAATTATCTTTTCCTATCATATGACTTTCTCTAGAAAGGATTGTTATTTGGTATTGTCTTCCATAGAGCATTTCCTAAGGGCTCACGTTTTCTTTCGAAGTCACTGGAATTCCGATCCTCAATAGTGCAAGGGGAAGCACTTGTGGTCACTTCAATGAGTTTTCCTGGCAACTTTTACTCCTTTCTGTTTTTGGACTCTGATTTGGTCTCTCAGCCTCGCTGCTGGGGCATGACCTCCAAGGGCTAAGTAGGTCCCATTTAACTGGGAGTGTTTCAGATAAATTTTGTTTGTTTATGAAATGAGAATCTGTATCTGATGACATTCCAAAAGGAATCCCTAGTCTTAGTAGTATTTCTTTTATTGTTACTAGAGGTACTTCTTTAGCTCTCTTTGGTGTGACAAGGAAAAGCCTCTGGTCATGCAGAAAATGGGTCTATTAACCTAAGTAATTTTATCCTTCTTGCTGAGGTAACTGAGAAAAAATGTCATGGGCATTAATCTTCTGCACTACTTCCCTGTTTTGGGATCCCTAAGGGCAGCTTTTGTAAAACTGCGCATTGGTCGGAAAGCAGAGTTTACATTTCACCTATCACAGTCCCTATCAGCCTAACACTAAGTAGTTGCCTTTCCAAGATGTCTACTGTATTTTCAATACCCCAATGGGTTTCTTTAGCTTTGTCTCCTCTAGTTTGAATCATTGTTGCTTGAGGCACTTGAACTTGTTGATTTGTTGCTACCCATCAGCCTCCAGGACTAAATCAGATATTTAAGGATTTTGTGGAATGATTATTTTCATCAAGCTGTTTTGTGTCTGATTTGGAAAGGTTCACAGCTTTGGAAAGAATTGCCAAGCAGATGCTTTGTTCTGCAACCTCTCTAGCACTTTGGTCTGCTCATCAGTCTCCTGGGCTTGTCTGAACTGCTGAGCTTTGCAGTGATTATTGAAACTTCAAAAGGGAACTGGATGCTCCCAAAGCTGTCCCTGTTTGATTGGAGATGCTGATTCCTTGCAGAAGGATTGAGGAACATGGAAGCATTCAAGGCAGTAGCGGTCTTTAGCACCACGTCTTTTGTTCCAGGAGTAGCCCCTGTTACTTTAGGAAAACCAGTGAACTCCTTTTTGCTCTACACCAGACAAAACAAGTGCAGCACATAAACTGACATATATTTTCCCATGTATTTTCAAGCTGATTCTATCAATCAGGAACATGGTGGCTCCTCCTCTGAGGTGCACTGGTCATCCCTCAAGTACAATGTTTAGTTCTGTTTTAAGAAATACAATCTTTTCCAAAGGTTTCTTTCCAGCATTCTCAGTCTTTGAGCTAAATATAGGGATAATGTACAAGGCAAAGGCACTCATGTAGGAACAGTGTAAAAGGTTACCAGTCAAATCTGGTAACTCCAGAGCAGGGGCTGTCATCAATGTCTTTTTAAGATATGGAAAGGCTGTCTGACATTCCAGAGTCCAGTGGAACACCTCCTTGGATTTATTTCATGATTCATACAAAGGCTTTTCCCACAGTGCATTACTGGGTATCCATTATAAACACAATCCAGTCATTCCCAAAAAGGGACACAGTTCTTTTATACATGTAAGTTCTGGTGTTTTTCAATTTGCTTCCTTCCTTTCTCTACCCAACTACACTGTCCTTGTGAGTGTGGTAGCCAGATGAGACATGGGCAGATATGGTCATGGTACTGAAGACAAAGACAAGATTTTGTGATATCGTAAATGAGCTTTGAATGGTAATATTCAAGCCATTTTCAATGCCATGCTTTTATTACCTCTCCCTGTAATGACTGGACAAGGGTTTCACTGGTGCCAGCTGACTGAAATCAGGAGTAAGCTTGGGTATGGGGGATATGAAAACCAAAGCATCCTAAGCTGAGTGTAAAATATTTTTCCAGAAGCGTCAGTAATTTCAATGGCCACCTGGAGTCAGCACAACTGTCAGCCTGGAATTGTGTTCATGGTCCTCCCTGGTCTTTCCATGTCAGCTCCTGCTGCAGAGCAGCCAGGGGGCCTGGGCATGCTGCTGGCTTGTTTCCTTTGAGGAGGCTGGGATGAGGAAAGGCCAGAGGGTTGTGTCAAAGAGATGATATTTGAGTGCCCGTGTACATGCTGGAAGCCTTAGAGACTGAGGGGCCCACGACAGGATTGCCCAGAGCTGTCAGGGCTGCACCTTGCTGCCCTGGTGAGAGGTGTTCAGCGGCTCCTTTGCCTCAGAGAGAGCCAAGTGCAGCGCTTTTGTGTAGAAACACTTCATTAGCCCTGGTTTGCACAGCTGCAGCTGCTGGGCTTGGTGGGCTGCCCCTTTCTGCACTTGGGAATGAGCAGAGTCAGTGATGGGACAGGGCAGGGCATTCCCTGTCAGGTTCGGCTGTCTGTCTCTGCCCTGACACGGGTAGTGTGGTTCTTGGGTGGCACGCATTTCAAAGGACGAGCCTGGACTCTTCAGCTTTTCAATCTTCAGATTGTTTATCATTTCTTATCTACAAAATTTTCTGTCTGCCCAACAGAGGTCTGATCTGCAAGCAGTCACAGGCACTCTCTGACCACACACGGGGCGGTCATGTCTTTTTATACTAAAATCTACGTACACAATATTTACCTTTATTTTCCAATGCTTTTCACCCATGTTAGCAAGTGCACCTTCACCATAAACCAATCCCCAAGTGCCAACATCACCACAGGAGATGGAGGACAAGAAGAAGAAAGAAGAAGGACGAGACACACCCTGATCCCTCCATCTTGTCTCCATAACCCCCCTGTACCAAAAACCTTAAAGTCTATATTTCACCCTTTAAATGTGTCTCTTTTACACCTTTTACTCTAAAGTGATTCTCTTGTCCTCAAACTTGTTACTTCTGTGGATGGATCAAAATCAAGCCACCAAACACTCCTGGCAACATTCCAGGATTTTCGAGACCCCCAAGGGTTCTCCTGGCATCTCTGGACATCGGGAACGATGTGCTGAGATCCCACATCTCCCCCTTCTGTTTGCACCAAGAAGACTTCTTTGGCAACTTGACTCATGACACATCTCACACACAAAAAGATGCATGGGACGATGAGCATGAGGACTAAGAGTATTATTAAAATATAAAATCCCATTTTTAAAAACCCTCTCCTTAAGGGAGAAAGATCAAAAAATCCCGCCACATCATCAATCCATGACCCAGTGATTTTGCCTAGTTTCTTTATACTGTCTTTTATATTTTGAATACTTTCATGAATTGATCTTGAATGATCCGAGAGATTCATGCAGCACATTCCCTCAAACTCTTCACATCCATGTCCATGAGCAAGCAATAGATAATCGATTGCTGCTCTATTTTGCAGAGTTGCCTCTCTCACACTGCTTATGTCTTTTAACATATCACTCAAAGCGAGAGAGATTGATTGAGCATGCTTGCTCAACCAACAACCCATGTGGTCCAGTTGAGTCAAGGCCACCCCCGACGCTGTCTGAGGTGAGAAAATTGCTGCCGCAATTCTCCTTGCCTTGTCCCAGGTGTACACTTCATCATCACAGTCTGCACTGTAATGTTGCAAGAACCTTTTTTCTTTGTGTTTTTGCTCTCTCAATACTTTCAGATCTGGTGATAACATTGAAATTCTCCCAATGCTGCATGGACCTCCCTTGGCATTTGCAGGAATGCCGTGCCAAATTCTGTCCCCACAAATTAAAAACAATCCACGTGGCAATTGCACTGGGACCTGGATTGATCCTTTGGCTGTCGTCACAGTGTGATTGCATCAAGCTGATGTGTTTCTATAATATTTGTGATTTGGTGTGACATCAACGCTTTTGTTTGTCCTTGACACATTCGAAATTTCGAATTTCATGCATAATTCCATTGTTGTGGACCTGAAAATTTCCAGTTCCTGCGGTTTGGTAGAAGCCACAGGTAAAAGATGTGTCCAAGCACACCATTCATTCACAGGATCTTTGATGACCTGCGAAATCTCCATTGGAGAATGCCCTGGAATTGGCCATTCGCCCACTGGCAACCCAACCATGCATGCTGTGAATGGTTTCCCTGGTTTCAAATGTGTCAGGCAGATACTTTCTAAATTTGCTGCCTGGGCTAACGTTTCCCAAACATTTTGTTTTGGTTGACTGACGGGTAGATTTGCTCCGTTGCTTAAAGCAACAGATGAAAGCATGAGCATCATGAAGCTCAAGACTTCACCCTTATAAAATTTCATTATCATGCTCCCACTCAAAGCCACAAAGGAAAAAACTCACAAAGTTTTTATTCTTTTCGTCCCTCTTCTGAGTCGCTGCTCACAACTTGAGTTTCTTCCTCCGTCTGCGTACTCGTTTCTCTGCCTCTGGGATCTGTGCTCTCCTGCTCTCTTGTCCGAAATGGCTTCACGTGTCGCGCTGACACCCACTTCAGCCCTCGCCCTGTGGAAACACAAGCGAAACCCTTGCCCCAAGTGATTAGTTTGAAAGGACCCTCTATTTGTCCTGTCTCTGGGTTTCTGATCAAAACCAAAGGATTTTCCCTTAGTTTTGCCTGAGAGCTGTTTGAAAAATGCCTCACAATTGGTGGATTGGGTTCAGAAGACAAACTGTTAAGAAAATTCAACACATACAATGCTTTGTTTAACTTCATGTGTGGTGTCGCCTCTGGCTCCCCCCTTTTCTGCCTGTCCAAAAGAGATTTCAGGGTGTGATGTGTTCTTTCAATGATTGCCTGACCTGTGGGTGAATGTGGAATGCCAAATGTGTGTCTGACACCCCATTTTTTCAGGAATCTGTCAAGCACCCTGCCTGTATATGTTGGACCATTATCTGTTTTTATTTCTTGAGGCACACCTAATGATGCAAATGCTTGTAAAAAATGTCGACAAGCATGTTCTGCTGTTTCCCCTGCATGTGCTGAAGCAAAGACTGCCCCTGAGAATGTATCTACTGACATGAACATTTTTGAGTCTCCCAAATGATGGATATTTTGTAACATCTGTTTGCCACAGCTGAAGACTTTGCAGTCCTCGTGGATTGACTGCTCCTGTTGAAGCAGGTGGTTGCACGAGTTGACAATCTGGACAAGCACTAATGATTTCCCTCGCCTGAGTTTTTGTGAGACGAAAGGATTCCATCAGCGCCTGCGCATCCTGATGAAAAAATGCATGACTCAGTCGTGCTTGCTCAAAAATGTCCGGAAGTGTTTGTGAAATGGGCATTGTCAATCTGTCTGCCTGAGCATTCCCTTCCGCTAGAAATCCTGGAAGTGTTGTGTGCGCTCCGATGTGAGTGATGAAATATTCTTCTTTCCTGCTTTCTAGCACTGTTTTCATGCTCACTAGATAGGAATATAAAACTTCGTTGCTGACTTCTTTCAAGAGCAAACCTTCCAATCGCTTGACCACACCTGCAACGTATGCAGAGTCCGTGACCAAATTGAGCGGTTGTTGGAACAACTGAAATGCTCGGACAACAGCTGCCAACTCCACAATTTGTGGAGAGCCTTGAACTGTCTTCACGTTTGATTCCCATTCCCCTGTTGTTGAGTTCATCCACGTGATCACTGACTTGTGTGTCTTTCCTGAGCCATCAGTGAACACTGTGATCCTGTCCAGAGGTTCTTCACTTATTTTTGGCTTTGCTCTGTAGCATATTTGCGATTGCAACATTCTATGTTGTGGAAAATTGATTGTGCAAGCTCCTGGAAAAGTTAACAATGCAATTAACAAATCTTTTGATTTCTGCATCGCCCAATCAAAATAATCTTTTTTCAAAGGCAGATAAATCTTTGAAAATTCTCGTCCCGCCATTGTCAGCAATCTTGTTCTCCCCTTTATGATGATCTGTGCTGCCATCTCCAAATCTGTCAGAATTGTCTTTGAAGGCCTATATGGTAAGAAAATCCACTCTATGATTATTAAAGGATCTCTCTGAGATGCGTCCCATTGGAAGATCAAACCATGGAATTGTGCTTTCTTTCCCAACACTGCTAACTGGAAAGGCAACGATTCAACGAATCGATGTGCCTGTCTCTTCTGAATGGCAACAGTAACTTTTTCCAACTCCCTCTTCGCTTCCTTTGTGAGCGTCCTGGGAGATCGAATGTCTGCATCTCCTCTCAAGAGATCAAGCAACGCTGGAATGTCATTGTTTGTGATTCCCAAAATCGACCTCATCCAGTTGATTTCCCCTAGAAGTTGTTGTAAATCATGCAGATTGTTGACTTTTGTGCTGATTTCCATCTTTTGAGGCCTTATTGTTTTCTCCGAGATTTTCCACCCTAGATATTTCCAAGGCGCGACCTCTTGAATCTTTGAAACACTGATTTCCAGACCTGCCTTTTGCACTTCTGCAATGACACAGTCACGAGCCTTTTGCAGCTCTTGTTGTGTCGACGCCGCAATGAGCAAATCATCCATATAATGAATGCTTCTCACCTTTGGGAATTTCTTCTGCGCTGGCGACAAAGCTCGTGCCACGTACCATTGGCAGATTGTCGGCGAGTTTTTCAGGCCTTGAGGAAAAACGACCCAATGGTACCGCTGCAGAGGCGTTTCCTTGTTGATACTTGGAACTGAAAAGGCAAGCCTCGGAGCATCATCCGGATGAAGTGGAATGCTGAAGAAACAGTCCTTGAGGTCAATGACCACAAGCGGCCAATCTCTGGGAATCATCGAAACAGATGGAAGACCCAGCTGAAGCGGTCCCATGTCTTCGAGGACTTCATTGATCTTCCTGAGATCATGCAACAGCCTCCATTTGCCTGACAGCTTCTTCTTGATGACAAACACTGGAGAATTCCAAGGGCTGTTTGTCGGCTTGATGTGTCCTTTCTGCAACTGTTCTTGGACCAGGGCTTTCAATGCACTCAACTTTTTTCGCTCCAGGGGCCACTGATCCACCCAGACTGGATCATCTGTTTTCCAAGTCAACTTCAATGTGGAGAGTGCCGCAGTGACCCCTACTAAAAATCCACCTCGATCTTCGTGCCCCATTGTGCCAAGAGATCTCGTCCCCAAACTGTGATTGGCTTCTGCACAACGAAAGGACGAATGATCGCCGTCTTGTTTCCTGGTCCCGTGACAACGATGGCATTCTCACTCTGCAGACACAGAGAAACTCCCCCTATGCCTGCGAGCGATCCCAAGGGCGCAATCAAGCTCCAGTTGCGAGGTCAAAAGATATAGGATATTACTGTGACATCTGCCCCTGTGTCGAGCATGCCTCTGACTTCTATTGTTCTGTCTCCACAAGTTAATTGGCATGTGAGCGTGGGTCGATCTCGGCCTATGTGTTTTACCCATGTGGTATGTATTTCGACATGTTCTCTCAAAGGAAGCCCTTCTTCATCGAAGATTGACATGACTTCAATGGCATGTGGTGGCAGAGCAAAAGCCCTCGCGATTTGAGTGTTTTCCGCCACGGTCAATGGTGGACGAAGTGCTTTTGCCAGAACTGTCAGTTCCGTATTTTTGTCTGCGGAAACAACTGACGGATAAACAATAAGTCCAAGGATTCTGCTCCTGTCCTGTCCTATTATTAAGAAATCTTGTTTTTTGTATGAATCTCCGCGGATTCCTGTTGGAACCTCCGCATGACTTTCATCCAGAAAGCAAATTAATTTGGAAGTTGCCAGTGTGCACTGTGCCCCTGGTGGAAGGAGTTCTGGGTCGCTTGAGAATCGGCTGAGGAGTTTGCTGAGGGCGTCTGCTTGACGATCCCCGATGATTGTCCTGTTGGTTGTTGTGTCACCGCCATCACTTGTGTCGACGCGCGCTGACGGTTTGTGGGCGCGCTCCTTCTCCCGTTTCCCAGAAGCGGTAGAGGATTCCCTTCCACGTCTGTCTGGGAAAAACATTCTTTCACAGAGTGTCTTCCTCTTCCGCACCGCGCACAAAGTGGCTTTGCAGGTTTTTGTGTCTGCACTTGTGCGTGTGCTTGTGGACAATTCTTTTTCAAGTGTCCAAACGCCTCACATTTGTAGCATTGTCCTCCTGATGGATTGCTCTTCTTCTGGATGGTTGCAAGAACTTTATTTATGTTTTCACTCTGTTGTTGGAGTACCTTTTCCAGCATCTTTTCAACCTTGTCCTGATCTTCTGACTGCCTCTCCGGGTTTCTTCTTATCTGTTCTCCCCATTCTCCTCTCAGCTCATCCCTCACGATCGACGCGACATGCTGAGGTGTTCCCACTCTGCTGCATGCCTCCACCATCTCTGCCAAGGATGGCCATCCTGGCATTGCGCTGATGACCCGTTGACAATCCGGGTTGGCATTGCCGAAAGCTAGACTTTCCATGAGAGGTTGCTTTGCCTTGTCAATCGTCACCTGTCGATCCACAGCTTGCGAGAGTCGATCTATGAAAGATGAGAATGGTTCTGTGGGACCTTGCCTGACGCATGAGAATGGGACGTCCGGAACTCCCGCTGGCGCAATCTGCAAGATTGCTTTGCGTGCTGCTTCTTTGATGTCATTCAACACCCGTCGTGGAAGCCGTGCTGCTTGCTCCACTGGATTGTCATCTGGAGGATCTCCTGCTAACTGTGCTTCTGTGAGGTTTGCGTTTGGCCCACCTTGATAGCTGGCTCTCAACTCTGTGAGATATCTTCTTCATCTTCTGTCCCAGATAAGACTTTGTGTGTCAGTGAGAATCATCGACACAAGACATCGAATGTCAAATGGCGTGAAATCATACGTATTGAATGTCCCCTTCAGGAGCTGTTTGAAGAACTGCGAATTCAGACCATTGTTCTGAATGGCTTTTGATAAGTCTTTGATCACCTCGTGACCCAACCTTTCCCACCTTGGATTTTGGCCTTGTGCATCATATGTCACTGGCATTATTATGTCTCCTGATCCTCTGATCAAACCCTTTTCTTTTGATAATTCATTTCGAATTTCCTTCCAGTCTATTGGTTCTATTGGCTGTTCTTCTTCTTCCTCTGGAAACTCCATTGGCCATTGCCTGCACAATGGAATCGTGGAGGTTCTTGGTGATCCTTCGCTCCACGTTCTTCGACTTGAGGTCTTCAGTCTTGCTCCTAAATCGGGAAAAGAAACTTGAGGCTCTCTTGAACGTGTTCTTTTTGCTGCATCAACAGACTGCAGAAGATTCCTTGCTGCTTCCGCCGCTGAAAGCATCCATGCTGGAATTCCCTCTCTTGCTGTAATGTGTATCATTTATTCTTCTTGAGGCTGTGTTTCATCTGAGCTGTCTTCAACTTCATATGATCCTGAAGTTGATGGAATATTATCCTTTTGCTGTGTTATTGTTGTTGTTTTTATTTTCTTTAATGTAGCTTTCTTTTTATAAATTGTTGGGAAAAATTGCTGCATTGTCGCAGTTTGGCCAGCAGGTGATGTGGTGGCGCTGTCGAGCAGTTCCGACATGTCCTGCAATGTGGTCGTCCCTCCACGAGGTGGCGCTGTCGCCTGCCTGGACAACCTTGATGACGACACGAACTCGATCGGTTCCTGCTCGGCAGACTGCAACGCTTGCAACCGTGTTTGAGATCGAGTTTGCATGGCTGTTAATTGAGCTGGCATTGAGGGTTGAATACTTGAATGTTTCTTTTGAGTGGAAGGGGTTTGAACCATAGGGTTTGAGGCTAAAGGCATCGGTCTCGGAGAGGGGGTGGAGCCCCGGGATGTCGAACCCCGAGCGTGGCCCCTCCTCTTCGCCCCAGACGTCACAGAGGATCGGACCCGCCCCCGACCTCGCTCCGCCGGCACTTCCCGCGCATGCGTGCCTTCGGGGACGCCCCCTGCCTCCCCTGTACTGACGTCACTGTCTCCATCCCGCTCCACCTCCGAAGTCTCCTCCCTATTGTCTGTTCCTGTCCCTCTCTCCTCCTCCTCTGACGCTGTATCCACACCCCCCGCCGAAGCACGCAGTCCCCCCTCCGCGGGTGCCCCCTTTCTCGCTGCGATTCGAGCCGATCTCCGGGTCCAGATTTCCGGGTCTGACGTCACCACCGCGCGTCTCCTGCGTCCCCCCATGGCAGCTCGCTGGAGCTCTGCAGCTGCTCCGCCCTTGCTGCCTGTGTCTGACGCTGCTGCATCGGTTTGAGAGCCCTCCCCGGCCGGTCCCCGAGCCTTCCTCGACCCGCGTGCTTTTGGCACCGCGCCAAATGAGGCTGCCGCCGCTTTCGGCGTTGCGCTCGCAAAAGCCGCACCAGAACCCGTGTCCCCCATCGCCTCCACGCCCCCCCCACCGGCCGCCGCCACTTCTGCGCCGCCGCGCCTGCCGCGAGAGAGCGCATCCCCCCTCCCCGCTTGTTCCCTTTGAACCCCTCTCCCCGACTCCGCCACCTTTTCCACCTCCTCTCCCTCTGACCCCTGTGAATCGGGATGGTACGCTCTTAGAGAGCGACCTGCCTCCTCAATATCACTAGGAGAAAACTTTATTTCATCAGGGAGCGGAATGGTATCATCTGTGTCTGAGTCAGAGTCTGAAGCCCCTGCACTCTCTGGAGTCTCAGGGCGCTTTAGGGTTCCCTTGGGTTTTCGGGATGGTGGGACTGAAGGCAATGACATTTCTCCTTGTCCCCTTTTCTCGGGCATCTTTTCCCCCGGGCCAATTGAGATCAGAGCCAATCTCTGCTTTGAGCCTTGCTCTGGTCCCTCCGCCCCTTTGGGACCCGCAACAAGTTGTTGCCTGGCTGACCCTCTCAACTGAGTCGAGGTCGCCTCTAACATAATTCTTGCTGAAGACAGCAATTTCAAGGCTGTCTTATCATCATTGGTGGCTAGAAAATATAGGTATCTGTTAACTTCTTGCCAAAAGCCTACTTCAAATAACAACCGTGTTTCTGAGTACGGGTAATTACACCGCACCCACAGCAGTAATTCTCTAAGCTTTTTCTTTGGGATCCCCCTAGTGTGTGTGTCTGCCACGCCCTGTAGGTCGGACAGAATCTCTATTTGTTCCTGGGAAAGTGTACCCCCCATGTTCTTAATTCTTGACCTTCTCACCGAATTCCTGTCGTCAGAGCAGTCCGAAGGCTCCTGGTCACTGGCCTGCAGGTCACAGGAGATGGATTCAGAGGCGCCTTTCCGATTCCAATTCGGGCTGTCCTGCTACGAACTTTCTTCGGCTGAAGTGGAGTGCAATGTTCTCTGTGGCTGCTGCGTCTGCAGACTCTCCTGGCTGCTTTCTGGCTGTTTTCCCAAGGAGTTATCAGTGCTCTCCTGGGAATGAGTCCAGCTCGGGAGCTGCCCACTCGGTGCTTCAAGGCTGCCCTGTGCAAGAGGTGCACACCAGAGCTCACCGTGGCTCAGCGAGTGCTGCCGGATGCTGCTGGATCGCCGGTTGCTGCCGAGTAGCTCACCAGGTCATCCGCTGGGTGCCCACCGGGTGCCCACCGGGGGCCCACCCAGGGACGCCAAATGTCGGGTTCGGCTGTCTGTCTCTGCCCTGACACGGGTAGTGTGGTTCTTGGGTGGCACGCATTTCAAAGGACGAGCCTGGACTCTTCAGCTTTTCGATCTTCAGATTGTTTATTATTTCTTATCTACAAAATTTTCTGTCTGCCCAACAGAGGTCTGATCTGCAAGCAGTCACAGGCACTCTCTGACCACCCACGGGGCGGTCATGTCTTTTTATACTAAAATCTACGTACATAATATTTACCTTTATTTTCCAATGCTTTTCACCCATATTAGCAAGTGCACCTTCACCATAAACCAATCCCCAAGTGCCAACATCACCACAGGAGATGGAGGACAAGAAGAAGAAAGAAGAAGGACGAGACACGCCCTGATCCCTCCATCTTGTCTCCATAACTCCCCTGTACCAAAAACCTTAAAGTCTATATTTCACCCTCTAAATGTGTCTCTTTTACACCTTTTACTCTAAAGTGATTCTCTTGTCCTCAAACTCTTGTTACTTCTGTGGATGGATCAAAATCAAGCCACCAAACACTCCTGGCAACATTCCAGGATTTTCGAGACCCCCAAGGGTTCTCCTGGCATCTCTGGACATCGGGAACGATGTGCTGAGATCCCACAATTCCCTACTTGTGCCCATTGTGAAATCCATCTGCCCCCACTGTGTCCTGTCCTGCTCCTCAGTGACATCCCAGCCAGCCTGGCACATGGAACTCCCCGTTTCCAAGGACACGAGGCCATTGTCACCGGCACAGGGCAGGACTGCTCAGAGCCTTCAGTGGCTGCAGTGAGAGCGGAGGTGTCAGAGCCACAGCGAGTGTTGTTCCAGCTTGGCAGGTTCCAGCACCCATTGTTCAAGAGGCCGATCCACCCAGTGAGTGGAGGTAATTACTTACAGTTCTGTGCAGAAAGAGGGGCTCAGGGACAAATTCACAAAGCCAGCACCATGAGAATCCAGAGCGTCTTAGTATTTATATATTTGAGCAAAGAAAGCAATTAGTGTTCATTGCCTGCAAGTTCCCTAGTTCTCTCCATAATGAGCCTCTCACTTCTCATGCTCATTAGTCTGCATGCTCAGTCTCTTGCTTCTTCTTAGTGAGAGGTTTCTTGAGTGGGTGGCCATCATCTGGCCCTGCTGGAATGGCCTTTTACCCTGCCAGAGCTGATGGAGCACAGTTGCTGCATTGCCTTTATCAGTTTGTTCCTTTTCTTGGAGGTTCTGCCAAATGTCCTGGTGCCCATAAATTCTGCATTCTTTTTGTCCTACATCACTGGTGCATCCTTCTTCCCAAGCATTGCTGACCTTTCCTCTGTCTGAGGCCACTGAAGCCTTTCAAGCTCTGCACCTCAACAAGGCAATTCAGCCAAGAAGTCACCTGCCTTTCCAAGGCCTGGCCATCACTTCCAGCTTGCTGGCTACTTCCTCTTTCATGGGAGTCATCTCCTTTTGTGTTGATGAGCCTTGAAAGCCGCAATAGCCAAACATCCAAAAACACATTTTCCAAACAAGTATTTTGCATTGTGCAGGTTTTCAGCAGGATCAGTGTCTGTGAGGGAGCGGGAGCAGCCGAGGCAGAGCGGGATGGCGGAGCTGCGGGCCTGGGCAGGATCCAGGGAGTTCCGCAGGGCCCCAATCTGCACTGCGTCCCGCAGGGCCCCCACCAGCACTGCGATGCCCGTCAGGGTGACCCAGAGGTGCCAGGAGCAACAGGTGAGGGGCAGGTGTGGGGCTCTGCGGGTTGGCAGCGGGTGGGGGCTTGGCCATGGTGTTGGTGTCAGGTGCTGCTGAGCCCGCGGGACCTGTTGGGCAGGGCTGGGGCCCCACTGGTGCTCCAAGGGCCCCTCTGAGGCAGCTGCCCGGGGGAAGCGACTCACAGGGATGACACGGAGGAGGTGCCAGTGGAACTGGGATGTTGCTCTCATGGATGCAAGTGGCTCTCAGGGATGACACTGAGGAGGTGCCAGTGGAAGTCACATGTTCTCTGTGCTTTGACACTCGGGAAATTCATGCTCTGGGCATGGCGCATGGCCAAAATGTGTGGATTTCTTATGGTTACATGGTTGTACTGCACTCACCGAATATGTCAGGATAAAGGAAACTCTCTAAAATTTTTTTTTAGTATTTGGAGTAGCCATTACTTTATTCCTGGCTGTGATGCATAGTGGAGAGCTCCAGCCACATGCACACCATTTCAAAGCTTTTCTAGTTATGATACACTTGTAGTAAACAAAGAAATTAATTTTCATTGGTTCTAAATTACAGAATTCCTTCCAAAGTTTAATATTCTATCTTCTATTGGGTAGTGATGGCTCCCTTCTCATGGTAATTAGTCCACAATTTTCAGTCCATTTATCATAGCATTTTAGATGTTATCTCCGCCAATTTTGCCTTCAGAATGAAGTAGTTGGATGGCAGTAGTTGTTTTTGCTAAAAGATATGCTTATGCCAACAGACATTTGTGATTTTTGAGTTCCAGTGGAATGTGTCACATACTGTACTATCTGATGAGTTCAGCCAGGCACCCAAATTTTGTAACCTCTGACTAACTTAGGATAAACTATTTCCTATAACTTAGAATAAACTATTATACATCTATTGAAATAATTGCATCGAGAGCTGAGGAAAAGATAAAGGGTTTTGTTGTCTATGACAGTGTTGAAATTCATCTTTTTGCAGTTGAAGTCGTTCTTGGAGCTGACTCCTGGATGTGCCTCCTTAGTAGCAAATAAATCCCAGTGTCAGGTGCTGTCCTGAATTTCAGATCTCTTTGTGAGCCTCTCTGGATTCTTTGCTTAGCATTGGCCATTTCACTTGTACTCAGGGAGTTGATTTCAAGGGAAGCTTGTGCTTATAAATTTCCAGCAATTGGGAAAGGAGGACTTGCTACTTGAAGGCTTGGCTGCATTAGAAGCTAAATGAGGGTGGCTCGCTCAGGGCCATTTTGTAGCTGGCTGCATTCAGAGGGAGAACTGTGTCAAAGCAGCCCTTTTTGGTGATGTGACAGCAAACCTTTGCAAATCCAGCTCTTGTTGAAAATGGCAGGCATAGTTAATCAGCATTAATGGAGAGTAGGCTGAAGATTTTACAGAAAATTTCTTTCTCATTTTAGCAAAATGCCAGCAGGGAGTCACACGATGGAAATGTGCGGGTTGTCAAATTGTACAACCCACTTGGAGGTATGGCTGCCTTTCATATTTTGCTCAATGTCTGTAAGATTGTCAACTTGGTAATTCATTTTTGCACCATTTTCATTGGAAAGAGGATCTCTTGTGTTCAGGGCTCTCAGCTGGAGGTAGTTTGGCCTCAGGTCAGCCTTGCAGTCTCTTGACACTGCATTCAGCCACTGGATTGTTTTCCCCTGAGAAAGCCTGCCAGTTCTTCCTTGTTCCCATACTGCTTGATGGGTTGGAATTTGGAGCATGGAGGTCAAGGTTTGGACCACCTTATGCACTTACATTCACAGTTGGTAGCTAAGATTTTGGGTTTGCAACACCTAGGCACTGCCATTATCCATTAAATCTAATTGGGAAATTGAAAGAAAATGACCTTGAGGAAGTGGCTTAGAGAATTTCATAAGGTCAATAGGGAAAACCATGCTTGATTTAATATTTTGTCTGGGTCATTAATAAGTTTCCCAAAATTCTGTGTTGGGTTTTTTCAAGGAAAGTGACAGGAAGATATTGATGTCATCTTGCCCATGGATTCCAACATTCCCCTCAAAGCACGATGTGCTTAGGAGGTGCCATTTGTATTAATCTGTTCTGAGTGCTGTTTCTCCCAGGAGCCTGGCTCCAGGCAGACACGAGGTGCCCATTCCCCTTCCAGGAACTCAGTGGTGCTGCCTGCAGCAGTGAGCTGAGCCAGGTCCTGCCAGCTGCCCTGAGCAAAACAGGCTCGCACCTGGCTGTGGCTGCAGTCACCTGCCTGCAGGGACATCCCTGCCCCTGCAAGTGCAGCTCTTGCTCTGCCTCAGCCTAGTGCACAGCATTTTAAGACAGCATCATGGTGGCTTTTGGAGAGACAAAACTCAACTTCTGAATTTCTCATTGGGGATGTTCTGTTTCACATGTGAGTGATGATTTGTGTGATTCTTGGTGGTGGTCTACATAGATCCTAAGGGAATATTTAAGATTGAATACCTGGGGTGTGAGGACTGGCATTAGAGAGTCAATTGTGGAATTTGGTGCCACATGTGCTTTGGGCTGGCACAGAGAAACTCAGGTGAGACAGGTCTGGTTGCTGGTAGGGTACAGGGTGCCTTTGCAACATGCTCCATAAAGGACCAGTTAGGGACTGGGCTTTGTCACAGAATCAGAGAATATGGGAGTTTGAAAGGGATCCACAAGGATATGCAAGTGCAGCTCTGTCCCCAAGAATCCACCAGATACCCGTGGTCCTTGTCCAAATGCTTCCTGAGCTCTGCTGGACTTGGTGCCATGAGCCCACTAAGTTGTGGGGAGCCTTTCCCAATGCCTGACCACTCTCTGGGTGAAGAACTCTTACCTCATTTTCATCTTCATCTTTGGTCATGGTTCCAGGCACTTTTTGTTAGAAGTCATTCAGGGGTATGATTTTAGGAGGTGTTTTGCTTGAATGCTGTGGGAAGTTTCTGTATCTCCATGGGATTGAACTTCTCAAAACATTAGTAGTGCCTTCACTCTAGAACTGGCACGTTTACACTGTTCTATGGAATTGAAGTGTGTGATATTTGTGCAATTAGGTTTGCAGGCCAAACTGAGAGAGGCATGGTCCAAGGAACAGCAAGTGGAGAAAGGCATTAAAAGTTGGACCTACATTGACAGATTGAAGGAGCGTGTCAAGAAAGGTCAGTCTCTGTGTGTGGCATGGAAGAGACAAAGCTCCTGGATTTCTCAGCAGTACTCATGAAGTCTCCATCAGCCATGGAGCACGAGTTCCTGTTTCAGAACAGTGCCTGGTGTGTCATATCCCCTCCCTCAACCTGCTGGCCACGCTTCCCCTGATGCAGCCCAGGACACGGTTGCCTTTCTGGGCTGCCAGCACACCTTGCCAGCTCATGCCCAGCCTCTGATCCAGCAGCACCTCCAAGTCCTCCCCACCTTCATCCCCAAGCGTGCCTGGGTGCCAGGGCATGTCCCAGCCCCAAAGACGCAGCACTTTGCTCTTGCCCTGGTTGAACCTGATGAGGTTCCCAGGGCCCTACTGGCCAAGGTTTTCCACGTCCCTCTGGATGGCATCCCAGGCCTCTGGTATTGGCAAATTTGCTGAGGGTGCATTTAATCCCACTGTCCATGTCATTCTTGACATAGCCAATGCTTGGGCTTACAAATTGGGAAATCATATCAAAGCACCATGCATAAAAGTAATTCTTCATAAATACCACCCCTCCAATATCACTCCTTTACAGGTATTTTAATGACTGTTGCTTCCTAATGCTTTACTGTTTGGATCTTTGCTGATCCATAAATGCTGAACAGAGTTTCAAGAGTCTCAGTACATCCTTTTGAATCAACTTCCTTGCTGTTTCCCAACCCCCCATTTGACAATTGTTCCTCTGTTTTTCCTTTACTGAAGTGAAAATTCCCGAGCTCAGGAGAGCCCCACACAGCTCTCCAGACCTTGCTCCTGAGAGGAAGAGAACGATGCCCACGAACCCTGCCAAATTCTTCCAGAGACCTTTCAGGACTGTTTCTCAACATCCCATCAGAGACCAGCTGATTCATTTACTGGCTCTGAAGAATTACAAGAAGGCAGAGCTACTTTCTCACTTAGAGAGAGAGGGAATTGTGGAAAAGGACAAGGAATCCCTTGGAAAGATCCTTCAGGAGGTGAGAACCTGGAGTTGCTGCTGGCAATGCTACCTCTTAGCTGTCTTACTTCTTAATTTCTGATTGAAACTTAGGGTTTCAATCAGAAATTAAGGAGATGCTTAGGAAATGCTCCCTGTTTACATTTTTCCATCAGCTTGACCCAGTTTCCCCCCAACGACAAATCCATGTGAGGAAAGAAAGAAACCTTCCAAACTTCGGAGGCGTTGTTGTTTTTCTAGAATGGCTGGCAATGAAACATTCTTTGTAATGCTGTTGCTTCTCATGCCTTTTTTTAATCCTCACACTTCTCCTTGCACTGTTTAACTGCTTCATGGAATAACTTGACAGGGTGAAACTCTCAACTGGGTGAAACACTTAGCTGAGCTCCTTAAAATATCCTGGGACAAGTTTCAGAGGAGAGAATTTTGGTAGCTGCATAGGGCAGCATTTCACTTGAATGGAGTTGGTGGCCTCTCAATGGTACCTGGCTTCTTCTGGGATCCGTGGGGATTGCCTTCCAGGGTAGGGTGTTCCAGGCAAATCCCCCATGATAGAGGTGGTGGCCCAGCTTTGAGCACAGGGGTTCTTTGCTGTTGTGTGGATTGAGTCTTCAGCTTCCTTGGAACCCTATTATTATTCAGTGACTTTTCCTGTTGTCCTTTTAGTTCTGCTGGTTTTCTTTATCACTTGATGTCCTTATTTCTTTATCATTCATACAATTGACATTGATTGCAGGATGCAGTGGCTGTTTCCTTCCTTTTTCAATACTCCCCATCCCTGTAGGCTGTTGCTGAATTATGCAAGCCTTAAGTAGCATCTAAAGTGGCAATATTGCCTTTTTAGCTATGAAAGAAGTGATGCTAGGATTTCAAAGCTCAGCTCCTTAGAGGGTAAGAGGTGAAAAAAATTTTACCTTTCTCTTTCTTTATGTCAATGTTTAAGGAGATTTTGAAGGAGTATTTTCTTGTTTGCAGTGTGAACTGCCTCAAGGTACTGGTTTGCATTCTGAAAGGCCTGTGTGAACAGCACTTCATCCTGAAAACTGTTATTCACCTTTTTCTCAACTTCAAAGGGAGGTGGTGTTGGTTTTGGCTATAGATGAAAAACCAATTGGGTGAATTTGCTGAGCTCTTATACTCCCAGCCTTCCTTCTTCCAACAAAGCCTTAGCTCTGCTTTTAGGAAGTGAATTTGTGATTCTGAGTATCTTGGTTACTTTTAAACTGTTGAAGTGTAGCTCTAGGCAGATTATCTCATACAAGTGTTCCATAGAAAGCTGAAGCTTCCTCTGAGCAAGCCCTTGAGAAAGAGAAGCACTTCTGTTTGCAGAGACAAATGCCAGCATCCTGTGGTGCGACATGGGATGGTGAAAACGTGCCCTGTTAGAGGCCCAGGCTGTGCTCTGCCATGGCAATGCAGCTGGGTCAAACAAGAGGGCAGCTGGAGTCCTCCTGAGGGTGGAAAAATAGGGATTTGCCCGTGGAGATGATGTTCTTCATGTCCTACTCAAAAGAAAAGGAAACAGAAAGGAAAAACCTGGCCTCTCCATGTATTTCAAATGGTGAAGACTGAGACTTCTGGCATAGTGTACTTTGACTCTCAAAGCTGTGTTAAATACCAAAACTCCTGGATCCCTGGTGCAGGGAGAGGTTTTCACAGTGTCCATTTCCTCCTTTGCTTACAGCAGTTAGGCATTTACTTACATCCAAATTTCTACAGCCCAAATGGACCACGCCTGTTAAATCTTGTTGCCTCTTACATGTCAGCTGCTCTGTTCTTCACACTGAACAAAAGTCCTGGAAATCTGGTGCGTGATTTCCTTTTCAGCTTTGCTTTAGCTTTGCACTATCAGTATTACATGTGTAGTCTGCCTTCAGGTGTAATGAACATGTATGTTTGAAATGTCTGTCCTTAGGTAGCCAACCTGGATGCAAATGAGGATTCTTTCAGTCTGAAGGAACATTTCTTTAAAGACATTCAGGAAGATTGGCCTGGCTACAGTGAAAGGGATAGACAGACATTGGAGGTGACCCTTTCTCAGTCAGTTCATTCAGGAAAACAAGCATTTCAGAAAACCCTCTGGGGAAATGAAGGTCTGTTTTACCTGTAAGGGAAGAGCCATGACTGTTGATATTTTTGCCTTGTAACGTGAAATATTGGACCATGCTTACAGAAAACCAGCTGCGTCTCAGAATGCCACCAGTACCAGCCCGACACCATCTCTGGGACCTTCTGAAAGAGATCCTCCACCCAGAACTGCTCAGGTATTTTGTGAATATTTTAAACCTTCTCCCCCCATGTCTGCTTTTTTATCCCACTTGCTCTTGATGTCCAAGCTGTGATGTGAAGCAGTTCTGTTGTCTTTATATCATATGAACCTGGAGCATGCACTTCTAATGGGATTCCTCTATGCTTTTCAAGATGGTTGCAATGTCAAAGCCTGCAACAAGCTTGCACACATGCCTTGTTTCTCATGGTGCATAGGGAACTCTGCTAAGGACAAGATGTGGACATGTTTTTGGTTCCTGGCCGTGTCTGTGCGGGCTTCTTGATGATATGGCAGCTCTAGTACTTGAAACATGCACAGACACGCCAGTGCTACTGTTTGAAGAGAAATCTTAGGGAAGTCAGGAATAAGGACAAATTCCAGGAGTGAGGCTTTTGTAGGAAACTTGTTTTTCTCTCCTAAGCAGCACTTAGGCCCCCATTTTTGTTCCATGGGTGAGGAGGGAATTCTTGAGTCATGAGGGAATGCCTTGGACTTGTCAGGCTTAAAATCAAGACATGGCCTGTTTTCTTAGCAACACAAGAGGGCAAGGCAAACCCTTTGAAAGTATCTTGGAAAATGCTGCATAAAAGATTCCTTTTCTATACCTTAAAGAATTCCCTTTAAACAGAGGAGGGAGGACACAGCTCTGCCTTCCCCTTCTCTCTGTTGTTATCATCTCTGCTCTGGACACGCTGTGACCGGCAGCCACCGGCGGCTTCTTGGGGCAGCTTTAGGGAATGGTGTGGGTGTGTGACAGCAAGAGCTGAGTGTGTTCCTCGTGAGTCTAGGCAGAAACAGGGAGCAAGATAAAACCAACCTGAGCTCCCCGTTTTGGGGAAGCCTTTGACAGAGTGCTGAAGGGAGTGTGTTTCTCCCAAAGCCTGTGAGCCACAGAGCAGGAGAAAGACTTACTGAATACTCAGGGGAGGAAGTAGGAATGAAATAGAGAACATTTTTAGCTGCAGCAGCTCCTCATATTGCAGGTCATTTTAGGTAAGAAAGGTGTTTTTCCAGCCATTGCCAGTTCAGAAATGCTGCGTTTTCAGAATGGGAGCAAAACTAATTGGGATCATCTTTGCAGAAACGGCCTCTGGCTTCTGACTTTCTCCATCCTGTGATGAGCAAGAAGCAGAGGATTGACCAAGAGCCCAGTGATGTCCAGCCAGCAGCTGGTGGCCATGCTCCTTCTTCCTTGGACCTGCCTTCCACATCCTGCTCAACTTTGAACCTGCCTCCAAGTGTCAGCTCCTTTTCAAGCTCCACCACTGAAGTAAAACAAAAAAGTAGCATTCAGACACAGTCTGGATTCCCAGTGTCTGCCACGGTGCAGGGGAAGACTCCCAAATCCAAAGGTGAGAAAAGAGAATACAACAGGGTGTCAAACATCCCACGCTTTTATAAAATGCTTGCCATGATCAAAGCCAAAGAGATGAGCAGAGAGCACAGGCAGAAAAGGAGTCACACAATCCAAGTGCCAAGGGTATTAAACAGAGGGACCACTTTTACGTATGCTTCCATTTAATTTTTACTGGATATTTGTATGATTCTTTAGTCTTATCCAGCCTCTCATCCACCGGCACCTCCAAGTCCTCCCCACCTTCATCCCCAAGCCTGTCTCTGGTGCAAGGGCATGTCACAAACTCAAAGATGCAGCACTTTGCACTTGCCCTGGCTGAATCTGATGAGGTTCCCAGGGTCCCAGTTCCCAAGCTTGTCCTCGTCTCTCTGGATGGCATCCCAGGACTCTGGTGTTGGCAAACTTGCTGAGAGTGCATTTAATCCCACTGTCCATGTCATTGTTGACACAGCTCCATGCTTGAACTTACAAACTGGGGAAATCGTATAAAAGCAGCATGCATAAAAAGAATTTTCACAAAAAGCTCCCATCCAGTATCACTCCTTTACCAGCTTGTAATGACTGTTTCTTTTTATTTCTTTACTATTTGGATTCTTATAGACCTGTGAATGCCAAACCATTAGAGGTTCAACAGCCTTGGTACATCGTTTTGTCCCAACATCTTTGTCTTCTCCAGACGTCCAGTTTGAACTGTTTGTTTCTGGTTTTCCCTCCCTTTAGGAGAAAAAGCAGAGGTGAGAGGAGCCCAAGAAAACAATTCAGGGCCAGTGCCTGAGAAGAAGAGGATGATGCCTGTGAGGCTTGCAGACATCGACTGGAGCGGCTGCGCTGCTGTTTACGGCCGGCCCTACAGGGACAGGGTGATTCATTTACTTGCCCTGAGGGATTACAAGGAGCCAGAGTTGCTTGCTCGGCTGCAGAGAGATGGAGTCAGGCCAAAGGACAAGGATTCCCTTGGAAAGATCCTTCAGCAGGTGAGATCTTGGAGCCTGTGCCAGCAATTCTTCCATCATGCTGTTCTGCTGTTCATAATTGTACTACTTCCTCACCTGTTCAAATTAGAGGCTTTTCCAATTCTTCTTCGAGTTAAGTTCCACTGCTTTTTCTTTCTGATAGGCGTTCATAAGAGGAATAACCATGGAAAGATGCCTTAACTCCTTCTTTCCTATTTAAAAATTCCCCATAGCCATAGGCAGTTGCTGAATTATGCAAGCATTATTATATTAAATAGGATTATTTCCTCCATGGCCAGGAAAAAGCATTGTGGAACCTAATCAAAGAACTCAAATTCAATGTGGATGCAGATTCAGTTGATCCCACAGTGACTTTTGAGAACTCATTCCCTGAACCTGGGCAGTTTGTTGCTGGGTTTGCCCAGGGCAGTGGCAGGGCTTTTTCACCCTGAAGACATTCCCAATATAATGAGAGCCATGTTCTGCCATCCCAGCTGAAGTAGCTCCTTTAGATTGCTGTAGTTTGCATAGAGGTGGAATGAACATTTGTTTTCCTGAATGTCTGCCTGTAGGTAGCCAACCTGAATGCAAGGGATAATTCCTTCAGTCTGAAGGAACATATGTTCCAAACCCTTCAGACTGATTGGCCTGGCTACAGTAAAATCGACAGAGAGATTTTGAGGTTGATACTTTCTAGGTAAGTTCAGTCTTTTGGGGAAGGAAAAGAGCCTTTTCAGAAAAAGCCCAGGGAAATGAAGCCGGGATTCTTAGAATATGCTGCCCCAGCAGAGGCCCATCAGGGTGATGGAATCCAACTCCTGGCCCTGCACAGGACACCAGAGGCATCACACCCTGTGCCCAAGAGTGTTGTCCAAACTCTTCTTGAGCTCTTGGTGCAGTGGCCACTGGCCTGGAGAGCCTGTTGCAGGGCTCAAGCACCCTCTGGGGCACAAATATTTTCCTGATATCCTGCCTAAAGCTCCCTCAAGGCAGCTTCATGCTGTTTCCTTGAGACCTGACACTGAAGGACTCTGTTTTCTATACAAGGAAAGAACTATGACAGTTGATATTTAGGCCTTGTAACATGAAATATTGGACCATCCATACAGAAAATCAGCTCCATCTCACAACCTCACCAGCCGCAGCCAAGCAACATCTCCAGGGCCTTCTGAGAGAGATGCTCCAGTAAGACGTGCTCAGGTATTTTGTGCATTTTTTAACATTCTGGACTGTAGAGTAAATTTCATCAGACTTGCTGGTGGTGTAAAAGCTGTGATGGAATGTGCAGGAGCAGGCCTAAGCATCTTTTGCCTCAGACATTCTGAGTGCTGTGACAGGGAGGGTGTGACAAGAAGAGAGGATCCTGCAGGGGTGGAGCAGCATTGTCCTGAGCCAACTTTCTGCTCTGCCTGGAGACTTGAGCTTCGTCCCCAGCCTCAACTCATTCCCTGGAGAAGGGCTCCAAGGGCTGGCTCTTCATGTGTGACAGAACTGCATAAAAAAAATCTCCTGTGCATTGGAGGCTGCACGAGGCTGAGGCAGATGGGGCCCTCTCACTCCCTTCTCCCTTCTCCCTCTGTTTCTTTGTCCCTCTCATTGTTGACCCCAGCTCTGCACTATCCACATGGCTGGACAAAGCACAGGATCTACAGAATGGTGATATTCCCTCCCTCCCTGCTCTGCCTTAATTTCTCTCCTCCCTCCCTGTGCCTGGGCACAGCATGGCTGTCCTGTTCTGCTCCATCCTTGGCCCTGAGCTTTGCTGTGCTTGTGGGGAGCTTGTGGCCGTGTGCTGTGCCTTGTGAGGCAGCACCTTTGAGAAGCTCCTTGGGAGGAGCTGAGAGATGAGTAAAGGGCCCTGAGCAACAGTAAGGGCTTGTTGGGAACCACTTGTGAAACTCTCTTGTACAAATGGAAGGGCTTGTTAGCCAACAGTTTTTGAGTCTGCAGAGTGGGGAGCCTGCTGGATTTAAGACAGCTGTACCTAAAAGCACAAGGGTTTCTTGACATGTGGCTGCCATCTGTGTTCATCCTGATGAGAATTCACAGCCAACCATCACACCCTGTACTGCTGGGTTATAATAGTGATGCAATAATCTTCTTTTTAACACATAAAACTCTAAAACAGCCAGGTTCCTCTTTAATAAATCATGTGGGTGTATGACAGCAAAAGCTGAGTCTTTTCCTGGTGTGTGCAAGCAGTAATTGGGACGTAGACAAAACTTACTGGGCATCCCCATTTTGGGGAGGCTTTGCTGGAGCTGCTGAAGGCAGTGTCTACTTCCCAAAGCCTTTTAGCAGTAGACGTGGAGAAGGACTTGCTAAGTCCTAAGATGAGACAGTAGGAATGCAGCAGAGCAGATATTTTCCTGCAGGTCATCCACGTTCGACTGCTAGTTTGAGTTAAAAATGATGTATTTTCAACCTTTGCCAGTTCCCAAATGCTGCTTTTCTAGAATGGGAGCCAAAGCTGATCCTGATCATAGATGAAGGAATTATTTTGCTGTTGTTGCAGAAACAGCCTCAGGCTTCTGGCTTGACCAGTCCTGTGAGGAGCAAGAAGCAAAGGATGGAGCAATAGCCCAGTTACGTCCAGGCAGCAGCTGGTGGCCACTCCTCTTCCTGGCTGCTGCCTTTGACATCCCATTCTACTTCTGACCTGTCTCCAAGTCTGGGCTCCATTTCCCCTGCACCCTTAAGGTTTCAAGAAAAAGACAAATTTGGAGTTCTTGAATGCCAGCCCTTGTGTGCAGACGACTACCATGTGCAAAAAGATGTGAAGAGAGCTGGGGAGGCTGAAGCTGTAGTGTCCCTTGGATTTCAATGAAGGTATTAATGTGCTGCTTTTCCTAACTCCAGTGTGGATACCAGTGGAGTAAAACTTGATTTTTAAGAGAAGCCTCTGTATGAATTAAGGTGCAAGCAAGACCATATTTCAGAGTTAATACTACAGATGTTATTTACAAGTAAATGTGAACTAGGGAGATAGAAAGAATAAAGGAGGAGGTGGGCCAGGTGGAGGGAAGTGCTGAGATGAACACCGAGGTGGGTTAGGCCCGGACGGGCCCTCCCTTCCTGCAGTGCAGTTGCACAGGCTCAGCTGCAGCAGTGGTGCTGCATCCCCTCATCAAATGTGCAGTGCAGGAGGGGAGGGAGAAGTGTGTGTGTGTGTGGTACAAAAGACTGGAAATTGCTCCCAGCCTGTGTCAGAGCAGGGATGTTGGCAAGGGCAGGCAGGCCTCCTGCAGCTCTGGGCTCTGGGGCAGCTGCGGCCTTTGGAGCAGGCGCGGCAGGGCCCTGGGTCACACTGGATACAGCCAGGGATGCTCCGTGCAAGGCTGAGGGCAAGGCTGGCCCTGCAGGGGAGCAGTGCAGTCAGGCCTGTGCTGGGGCTCTTGCCAGCAAATGTCACTGGGCAGAAGGCAGCAGTGCAGGCTACTGCTTCTCAGGTGCCTCCCAAAATGTTGAAAGGCACTGTAGTTTTCTTTTCAAAATTATCCTGCACACCAGTCATGTGCATGTAGCCTGGGATGCATCTTTGGCACAAGTTGTTTTCAGTCCTGGTACTGAATTCCAACTTGTTAAAGATTTACTGCTTGTAAATATTAATATCAGGATGGCTTAAATTGTTTATTCCCTTGGGGAGGGAGATTTTGTGATCCAAAAAGAACCAGGTCTTCAGGCCCAGTGGAACAGAAGCATTGGTGTGAGAGTGGTGGGAAGTGGCATCTATTGTTCTCATTGGCACTTCATCTTGGATTTGTATCATAAGCTTGATAAACCACACTTTGTTGATTTGAGGGAGAAAGGATTGAAGAAGGTTTGACTTCTGTCAGTGGCTTTAGGCATTAATGTGTTTTGGCCTCCTTAGGAGCAGATGTGTCTTGGGTTGTTGTTGTTTTTGTTGTGGTTTCAGACTTGTCTAGAGTTTGGTTTTAGGTCTGTATTACAACAGCCTCAGTTTTGCAAACTTCCCAGAAGGGTGGTGGCTCACGGAGAAAAATAGCTCAAATGTCAAACTGAGAGTATTTGTACTGTTTTACATGAATAAAACAAACTGGCCAGGCTTGGTAACCTCTGAGTGTGCCTCCAGGCTCTTTTAAAGCAAAGATCATGAAATTCTAAACTCTGCAGAAATGTTGGCATGCCCTAATTTTCATTTGATTTCTCCTTCCCAGGGTAGTCCCAGCTACTCTGAGATGAAGAGCAGGTGCCAGTACCTCCACAAAAAGCTGATCCAAATTGAGCAATGAGTGTCTGAATTTGGCTAGCAGCAAGAGGAGTGCTGGCACCGGTCGTCTGCATCAGCAAGGGAACATCTCTGAACTCCAGCTTTTATATTTTAAAAGAAGATTAATTGTTTTAGGGTTCTTCAAGTTAGCAATGAGGAGATGATTATTTGTTAAAAATGTAGGATTAGTTCTTCTAAGGTTATAGAAGTTAGTATTGAACTTTAGTAATAAAGAAGTTGCATGATTTTTACCCCCTTTGCTTATTGTCACTTATATCATATTGGGAGTGTTTTTCTCCTGGTCACTTCTTCTCTTCAAGACTTAGGTTTGTCCACGGAATAAGTTTTATCAGTAGAAGATGGAAGCCCATAACCTCCACTGTGAAGTTGTGCACATTTCAAGAAAAGATTGCAGCAAATGGAAATTCTTTATGATTAGAAGAAGCCTGTTTTCTGATCTTTCTTGTTAATTTAAGATCTTTGCCTGAAGTTGTGGAAAGCTGTGGAGGTTTGGGCAACCCTGGCCCCAAATCACCTTGTTCCGGAGGGTTACAGAGGAGTGCACATGGGCTGCTCTAAGGTGTCAGCTGAGGCAGCTCTCAGGACTGCTTGTAAATCATGGCCTCATCTTGTCAGTAAGCCAAGGAATATTCAGATCTCTGCAAGAGTTTTGTAAAACAGTTGGAGAAGTGTTGGAGACAAGGTGCTTCAATGGGTTTTAAAAAAAAATTAGGTTCAAGTGTCCCTATGGAAATGCTGTCCATTTCTTTGCATATTTTAAACTACCCTGTATCAACCGGCCTTTCTAGAGAGACACAGATGTTGGTTCCTGCACAGACCTATGGGGACTGACGCCGGCAAGGAGGCCTGTTCACAGACACGAACAGGACGGGGCTGCTGTGGAAAGTGCCTCCAGCTGTTTTATTTTTCAGCATCAGTCTCATTACAGGATTATGACAATGGGAAGATGCTGGCAGCTCACATTCCAGGCAGCAGGCCAGAATACTTAATGTTACAACTTACTTTATAAGCTTCTTGACCAATCACACAAAGCAAAAGCATATTGACAGTAGTTCTAGCCAATCACCATAAGCACACGTGCCTTTGGTTAAAACAATGCTTGCTTATTTGGAATACAATACCCACTTGTAAGCCTTAAAACACAACGCACAGAGCTCCTTTATTAAGCTTTAATCTTCCTAATATCTTGCTAGATAAGCTTTCTGCAACTTGGAGAGCTTTTCAGACAAGCATTAATACACAGGCCATTGTTCTATTTGCCCTTGCTTTTTCTACAGTTTAAATAATTTTTCTGCTGACCCATCTCATGACTGCTGCTTTAGCTCTACTCACAGTTCTGCTGTATCTGAGGCCTGCCTTTTGCAGCTTTCCCCAAAACCTTCTGATTTTGTGGATTCCCACAGGGACTTTGAAGTCAAGTCCTTTTCCTAAGTTTCCTGCCATTTATTTATTTAGCTGAAATGGTAGACCAGTTATCAGCAAAGCCATAACCTCTTTTGGGGAAAAACAGGAAATTGAAGGAGGATAACATTTGGGAAGACTCATTAGGACTGTGAATGCTTCTTTCTTCCTTGGAGAGTATTCTACCAATTCCTGAATTGTTTCCATGCAATGATGTTGAGCCCTCATACCTGAGAGACCTTGAGGTGTTTTGTGATTGAACAGCTGAGCCATCGTTGCCCTTCTGTTCTCCTTCAAGTGAAGTTCAACAAAATGTCACCTCTTAAACGTGGAAATTTGGGTCCATTTTTGCCAGGGTCAGGGGTTGCTCCTACAGCTCTGCAGTACAGCAGTCCCAGGAATGCTGCCATGGGGGACATGGGGTGAATTGTGCTGGGGAACTGTGGGAACCCAGGAAATTCCTCTGGCTGCTCTGGAGGACTGGGGACCCTGTCAGGGGGCTCAGAGACCTTGGCCCAGAGCCCAAGACCCCTGTGCCTTTGATTTAGCTCTTGGAAAAAACCATCACCAACCTTGTATGAAGAATTACAAGCCACGAAAGTTAAAGTAGAAGGATAGTGAATTTATCACAGGGTAGAAAAATGGATTTTTGGGGTTTTTAGAATGGGGGTTCAGGGGGCAAGATGGAGGAATCTGGGCGTGTCCAGCCTTTCTCCTTCTTCTTGGCCTCCAACTTCTGCTGTGATGTTGGCACTTTTAGATCGGTTTAGAGTAGAAGCTCAAGTCTAACCTAGATGATCAATATTGGAAAGTAATTGTAAATATTGTACACGTAGTTTTTAGTATAAAAAGATAACACCGCCCAGGTGCAGGCAGAGTGCCTTGGACTGTCTTGCTGAGTGGACTTCGGCAGGACAGGAGAAAGAATTTTATAGATAAGATACAATAAACAACCTTGAGAATGAGAAATGAGGAGCTCTGACTCCTTCTTCAACCGCCGGGCAGGGAAAAGAGACTTTCTAACTCTTCTTGGGGTCACTCTGACCAGCGAGAGACCTCGAGAGGGAGCCTTCTGTTGGCCTGGGGGCTGCTGCTGGTTGACAGAGCAAGCAAGAGTGCTGCTGGCCAAAGGGTGAGCTGAGAATGAGGATTTTTCATGGTGACCCCTTCATGATTGATCTTTCCTTTTATGGAATTTCTTCTAACTAATTCTACACATCATAAAAAAAGTTATATTTCCATGCTTTTACAAGTCTAATCTTCATGTTCTCGGCTGTTTCTATTTGCCCCTCCAGTTCCCTGTGTGTTGGGGCTGGCTTCCCTAGGGGGCAGGTGTATCAATGTCCTGGTCCCATCCCCTTTTATTGCTGCAGGAGTGCTTGGGAACACTTCAAATGGTCCTTTCCACTTTTCTTTAAGTGCCTTGTTGCTGTGCTTTCTGACATAGACACTGTCCCCTGGTTGATGAGGATGTACCAGGGCATCCAAAGTCATCAGGGATGCTCATACACAAAGTTTCAGCAGAGATGAGAGCACTTTTTACCAAGATGGTAAAAAAGGAATTCAATTATCATTTCCTATCACATGACTGCCTCTATCTGGAAGGGATAGGAACTTGGTAAGGTCTTCCATAGAGCATTTCATGTGGGATGACTTTTTCTTTAAAAGCCACTGGAATTCTGATCCTCAGAAGTGGCAGGGGAAGCACTTTTGCCCACCTTATTGAAGTTTCCTGGAAAATTTTACTAATTTCTCTCTTTTGACTCTGATTTTTTCTCTCAGTCTTGATGCTGGGATAAGACCTCCATGGGCAGAGTAGGTCTCATTTAACTGGGAGTGTTTTGCATACATTTTGTACACTTTCAGCTATGAAATGAGAATCTTAATCTGCTGGCATTCCAAAAGGAATCCTTAATCAGAGTACTATTGATTTTTGACTGGAGGTATTTCTCTAGCTTTGTTGATGTGACAAGGAAAAGCCTCTGGCCATGCAGAAAATGTGTTCCCTAAACCCAATAAATATTTATATGTACTTTTTATTAACTCAGAAAATTGTCCTTGTCATTAATATCTGGTACTACTTCCCTGTTTTGGGATCCTGAAGGGCAGTCTTTTGTAAAACTGTGCATTGATCTATGAGCAGAGTTTACATTTCAGCTGTCACCGTCCTTGTCAGCCTAACACTAAGGAGCTGCCTTTCCAAATTGTCTCCTGTACCTTCAATACCCCAATGGGTTTCTTTGTCTTCTCTAGTTTATGTCATTATTGCTTGAGGCACTCTAACTTGTTGATTTGTTGAAACCTACCATCCTGTAGGACTGAATCAGAAATTTAAGGATTTTGCTGAATGATTGTTTTCATTGTGGTGTTCTGTGTCTGATTTGGAAAGGTTCACAATTTGGAAAGAATTGCCAAGCAGATGCTTTGTTCTGCAACCTCTCCAGCAGTTTGGTCTGCTCATCAGTCTCCTTGGCTTGTCTGAACTGGTGAGCTCTTCAGTCCATTATTGCTACTTTAGCAGGGAACTGGATGCTCCCAAAGCTGTCCCTGTTTGATTGGAGATGCTGATTCCTTGCAGAAAGATTGAGGAATACAGCAGGATTCAAGACAGTGGCTGTCCTTAGCACCACATCTTTTGTTCCAGGAGTAGCCCCTGTTACTTTAGGAAAACCAGTGAGCTCCTTTTTGCTCTACACCAGACATACCCATGTGTGGCACATAAACTGACATTTTTTTCCCATTTACTTTCACGCCTATTCTATCAATCAGGACTGTGGTGGCTCCTGCTCTCAGGTGCACTGGCCACCCCTTGGAGACAATGTTTTCTTAGGTGTTCTTCTAAGAATAATGCTCTTTTCCACAGGGTTCTTTCCTGCATTCCCAATCTTTGAGATAAATATGGAGTTACTGTGCAAGGCCAAGGCACTCATGTGTGAACAGGGCAAAGGGATCAGTCAAATCTGGTATCTCCACTGCAGAGGCTGTCATCAATGTCTTTTTAAGATATGGAAAGGCTGTTGGACATATTGGAGTCCGCTATAACACCTGATGGGATTCCTTTCATGGTTCATACAAAGGCTTTTCCAACAGTCCCTAACTGGGGATCCATAACCATCACAATCCAGTCATTCCCAAGAAGGGACACAGTTGTTTTACAGATGTCGGCTCTGATGTTTGAGAAAGAGCTTCCTTCCTTTCTGTCCCTAAAATGAACTGTCCTTGTGAGTGTGGCAGCCAGGAAAGCAAACATGGGCAGATATGGACATGGTCTTGAAGACAAAGACAAGACTTGGTGACAAGGGAAATGAGCTTTGGATGGTAATATTCAAGCCATTTTCAATGCCGTGCTTTTATTCCCTCTGCCTGTAATGGGTTCTTTGTTGCCAGCTGCCTGAAATCAGGAGTAAGCTTGGGTATGGGGAAAAGGGAAAGTAAAATGATCAAAAGCTGAGTATAAAATATTTTTCCAGATGCATCAATAATTTCAATGGTCACTTGCAGTCAGCACAACTGTCAGCCTGGAATTGTGTTCAAGGTTCTCCCTGGTCTTTCCATGTCAGCTCCTGCTGCAGAGCAGCCAGGGGGCCTGGGCATGCTGCTGGCTTGTTTCCTTTGAGGAGAGCGAGATGAGGAAAGGCCGGGGGGTTGTGTCAAAGAGATGATATTTGAGTGCCCGTGTACGTGCTGGAAGCCTCAGAGACTGAGGGACCCACAACAGGATTGCCCAGAGCTGTCAGGGCTGCACCTTGCTGCCCTGGTGAGAGGTGTTCAGCGCTCCTTTGCCTCAGACAGAGCCAAGTGCAGCACTTTTGTGCAGAAACACTTCATTAGCCCTGGTTTGCACAGCTGCAGCTACTGGGCTTGGTGGGGTGCCCGTTTCTGCACTTGGGAATGAGCAGAGTCAGTGATGGGACAGGGCAGGGCATTCCCTACCTGTGCCCATTGTGAAATCCCTCTGCCCCCACTGTGTCACGTCCCGCTCCTCAGTGACATCCCAGCCAGCCTGGCACATGGAACTCCCTGTTTCCAAGGACACGTGGCCATTGTCACCGGCACAGGGCAGGACTGCTCAGAGCCTTCAGTGGCTGCAGTGAGAGCGGAGGTGTCAGAGCCACAGCGAGTGTTGTTCCAGCTTGGCTGGTTCCAGCACCCATTGTTCAAGAGGCCGATCCACCCAGTGAGTGGAGGTAATTACTTACAGTTCTGTGCAGAAAGAGGGGCTCAGGGACAAATTCACAAAGCCAGCACCATGAGAATCCAGAGCGTCTTAGTATTTATATATTTGAGCAAAGAAAGCAATTAATGTTCATTGCCTGCAAGTTCCCTAGTTCTCTCCATAATGAGCCTCTCACTTCTCATGCTCATTAGTCTGCATGCTCAGTCTCTTGCTTCTTCTTAGTGAGAGGTTTCTTGAGTGGGTGGCCATCATCTGGCCCTGCTGGAATGGCCTTTTACCCTGCCAGAGCTGATGCTGCATTGCCTTTATCAGTTTGTTCCTTTTCTCGGGGGTTCTGCCAAATGTCCTTGTGCCTGTAAATTCTGCATTCTTTGTGTCCACCATCAGTGGTACACCCTTCTTCCCAAGCATTGCTGACCTTTCCTCTGTCTGAGGCCACTGAAGCCTTTCAAGCTCTGCACCTCAACAAGGCAATTCAGCCAAGAAGTCACCTGCCTTTCCGAGGCCTGGCCATCACTTCCAGCTTGCTGGCTACTTCCTCTTTCATGGGAGTCATCTCCTTTCTTGTTGATGAGCCTTGAAAGCTGCAATAGCCAAACATCCAAAAACACATTTTCCAAACAAGTATTTTGCATTGTGCAGATTTTTCAGCAGGATCGGTGTCTGTGAGGGAGCGGAAGCAGCCGAGGCAGAGCGGGATGGCGGAGCTGCGGGCCTGGGCAGGATCCAGGGAGTTCCGCAGGGCCCCAATCCGCACTGCATCCCGCACGCCCCCACCAGCACTGCGATGCCCGTCAGGGTGACCCAGAGGTGCCAGGAGCAGCAGGTGAGGGGCAGGTGTGGGGCTCTGCGGGTTGGCAGCGGGTGGGGGCTTGGCCATGGTGTTGGTGTCAGGTGCTGCTGAGCCCGCGGGACCTGTTGGGCAGGGCTGGGGCCCCACTGGTGCTCCAAGGGCCCCTCTGAGGCAGCTGCCCGGGGGAAGCAACTCACAGGGATGACATGGAGGAGGTGCCAGTGGAAATGGGAGGTTCCTCTCACGGATGCAAGTGGCTCTCACGGATGACACTGAGGAGGTGCCAGTGAAAGTCAGATATTCTCCAAACGGTGACACAGGGAATTCATGCTCTGGTCATGAGTCCTGGCCAAAATGCATGGATTTCTCATGGTTCCAAGTTTGTACTGCACTCACGGAAAAGGTCCAGATAAAGGAAATTCTCTAACAGTATTTTCTACTATTAGGAGGATATATAACTGTATTTCTGGCTGTGATGCATAGTGGAGAACTCCAAACACATGCACACCATTTTCAAAGCTTTTCCCCTTATTGATTTGATTTTTATCAAACAAAGAAGTTAACCCTCATTAGTTCTAATTTAGAGTTCCATTAAGTAATATTCTATATTCTTTTGGTATTGATGTCTCCCTACTCATGCTAATTAATTCACATTTTTCAGTCCATTTATCATAGCCTTTTAGATTTTATCTCAGCCAATTTTGCCTTCTGAATGAGGCAGTTGCATGGCAGTAGCTGTTTTTGTTTAAAATGTACTTAGGCTGACAAACATTTTAGTGATTTTTAACCTCTACCGGAATGTGGCACATTGGGTACTAAATGATGAGTTCAGCCAAGCAAGTTCAGCCAAGTTCAGCCCAAATTTTGTTACATCTGATAAACTGTTTCCATTTCACATCTATGCAAAAAATTGCATCTAGAGCTGAGGAAAAGAGAAAGGGATTTCATGTGTGTTGAGAGTTGCAATTCAGATTGTGCAGATGAAATTCTTCTCAGAGCTGACCCTGTGTTGTGCTTCCATAGTGCCAAATACATCCCAGTGCTGGGTCCTGCCCTGAGTTCTTGATCGTTTTGTGAACCACTCTCACCAGGAGTGTTAGCTGAGTCAAGCTGGCCAGGTCCATTGTACTCAGACACTTGATTTCAAGGGAAGCCTGTGCCTAGAAATTCCAGCAACTGGGAAAGGACGACTTGCTACTTGAAGGCTTGGCTGCATTAGAGGCTAAATGAGGGTGGCTCTCTCAGGGCACTTTTGCAGCCGGCTGCTTTCAGAGGGAGAACTGTGTCAAAGCAGCCCTTTTTGGTGATGTGACAGCAAACCTTTGCAAATGGAGCTCTTGTTGAAAATGGCGGGCCTAGTTAATCAGCATTAATGGAGAGTCGGCTGAAGATTTTACAGAAAATTTAATTTCCTTTTTAGTCAAATGGAGCAGCGGCCAGAAGATAATTGATGAGCCCAGGCTAGGAGTAAGGTCCAGCCGATCTCCAGCCAATAGGGCACTGCCCAGACCCGAAGTCCGGGCCTTGTGCCCAAGCGGTGTTATGCTTGTGGGCAGTCGGTCGCGGGTGGGTAAACTCCGAGGCTGCAGGTGCGGAAGAAAGGGCGACTCAGGTCTTCGGGGGGAAGGTTTTATTGGGAGGGGTCGGGGAGCCGGAGGCTGAACCGAAGACTGAGCCCTGAGGCAGGGAAAAGCCTCAGGTTTTATATGGAAAGGGCGGAACCAGGGGCAGCAAATCAAAAAGAGGTACAAGAGATACATTGAAGATTGACAACCGTTAACATCCAATGGGAGAAGGTTGCGGGTGGGGCCCTGGCCCCTGGACCAATCACTCGACACCCCGGCCAGAAGCTTCTGGAAAAGGAGGAAGGGGCGCCGAGTGACGGGCAGGTAGCCAGAGGAGGGGACATGACAGGTAACCAGGGGAACAGGGGAGGGGTACAATGACTGACAAATAACTGAAACCTGGACTAGACCACAACTCTGAATCAAAGGGGAAAACCAAACAGGCAAATGCAAACCACAACATCTCCCCCTTTTTTGTCTAAAAAGAAAAAGGAAGGGGGGAAAGCAAACGAGTCTTTTGAAATTAAACGGCTGACTTCTCGCGTGCAGTCTCTGAGTCGAGACTTTCGTCGCTTATACTGCCAGAGTCTATTGCGGAGGCCGGGTCTTCTTTGACCTCCGGGAGCTCTAAATGATTCACGTCGATCATCGACGATTTTAACACAAGTCTCTTAAGCAGTCCCCACATTAGGGAACAAGCGGCGATGATTGCAGCCACAACGAAAACTACATACAGGACAGATTTGAGCACGGACCCCGCCCATCCCGATAGTCCCCAGCCTTTAAACAGATTCCCCAGCCAGTCTGATGTTTCGTTTTTGATCTCATGGACGAGTTCTTGCATTTTACGTATGGAGACCCTCGCATCTTCGGCTCTCGATGACAGATTTAAGCAGCACAGGCCCTCGAATTCCTCGCAGCTATGATGGTGCAGTAGCAGGAGGAAATCGATGGCCGCCCGATTCTGCAGGGTCGCCTTCCTAGTAATCTCCTCGTCTGTAAGGAGGTCAGTCAACGCGGCTGAAGTAAAATTGGCTTGCTTTGCCACCCAACATTCTAGGCGGCCCAATTCGCCTAGAGATTTTGCGATTGACACCCATGGCAAAAAAATGGTGAGTGCAATCGATTTTGGCTTGGCCCAATGTTCTATTTTAGAATCACAGTCTGGGTCGAAATCTCGAAGATCTCTTTTGGAAATGGCCAATTCAGACTGTGACTTCTTAATTTTCCAATCTCTAATTTGGGTAACGTTGGGGGAAAGCAGCGTCAGCTTGCCAAAAGTGCAGACGCCTCCAGTCAGACGAGGGGGGATGCCTGCCCACGCCCGGTCTCCGCAAATAAAAAATGTTCCTCTGGGCAGCGCGAGCGGCTTCACCCCAAGGGTGGAGGCGAATGGTAGCCGAATAGTAAAATTGCACCACCGCGCTGCCCGATACTCAGGACTGGATGGTCGGATGTCCGAGTACGAGGAAGACATAAAGGGGGCATACTGAAACCAAAGGCAAACAGAAGACTTTGCGGAGCCAACTAAATGAAGCTCTGGAGGGTCGGACTGCAAAGGGGTCAAGCTTCTGAGTCCATCCCTCCAGGCATTCTGGGCATCAACCATCAGGGGTGGATTACGGTGCAACAAAGATCCTAAAGTAACATTAAAAGGGTAGGGAAACTCAAAAAGAGGCAGAGGGATCCCCACTAGGCAAGACGACATCGGGTCTTCAGCCGAGCCTAGGTCCAGGCAGATGTGCTCCTGGCCCATGGCTTGTGCGAGGGTCCTCCACACGTTCGCCCTTGGCTGGGGAACTATCCAGGGACTCGCGGATGGTGGAAGAGTCCCGACGAGGAGGACTATCGGGAGAGCTAAGATGACCATTGGGTTCACGCCGGCGGGGAAACAACTGAAAGCAAACAGAAAACAAATATGAGAAGGGGCACAGGTAAAGGGAGTCTAGTCCAGGACAAACTGAGGCTGAAATCAGGGTGGTCTTCCTCTTATAGCTTCCGCCGCCGCCGCCAACACGCTTCGGTGACTTGATTTACCCTTTCTGGTTTCTGACCTTTCTCAGGGCGGAAGGGCTTTACCCACTTTGATGGAATCCACTTCGGACCTGAGGGAGTGGACACGCAAGCGTACCCCCTCCCCCAGGTCACGAGGTCAAAGGGCCCTTCCGTTTTCCAGGTCTCCGGATCCCTGATGAGGACAGGAGGCCTGGCCCTGGGTTGCAGCTGCTCGTGCTTCCCGAAATGTCGCACTATGGGCGGATTTAGATTTTCAAACGAACAATTTAAAAAATTGATCGTGAAAAGTGCCCGTGCGAGACGGATGTGGGGGGACTCCACCTTCACAGCCGAACGTTGTTGTTCTAAAACTCTCTTCAGGCTCTGGTGGGTCCTCTCCACCACGGCTTGGCCTGTCGGGGAATAGGGGATGCCGGTCTTATGCTCTATTCCCCATTGCTGCAGGAAGCTTCGCAGCTCCCTGGATTTATACGCTGGGCCATTGTCCGTTTTGAGAACTTTCGGGATGCCCAGGACAGCGAATGCTTGAAGCAAATGCTTCTCGCAATCCGCTGCCCTCTCCCCTGTGTGGGCGGAGGCGTAAACTGCGCCGGAGAAAGTATCCACTGAAACATGAACATACTGAAGACGGCCAAAGGAGGGACAATGGGTGACATCCATCTGCCACACCTCGCAGCTGGATAGGCCTCGGGGATTGGCCCCAAGGGGGATGGTCGGAAGCTGATGGGACTGACAATGGGGACATGTGGCCACAATGGCCTTGGCCTGTTCGCGTGTGAGATGGAATTGCCGAACTAGACCAGGCGCATTCTGATGGAAACGCTGGTGGCTGATCTTCGCTTGACCAAAGATATCAGGAAGCGGGGCTGATTGAACAGGAGCGGCAAGGGCGTCAGCACGCCTGTTGCCCTCCGCAATGAACCCCGGCAAATCTGTGTGCGACCTGACGTGCATCACATAAAATGGTTGCTCTCGGTGGGAGACTAGATGAACAAGTTTGGAGAGCAAGTTGTATAGAGGGATGTTCGCCACCTCCTGCAAGATAGCATTTTCAGCCCTGGATACTACACCGGCGACATAAGCTGAATCAGTAACCAAATTAAATGGTTCAGGGAACCTCTCGAAGGCCCGGACGACTGCGTCCAACTCGGCAACTTGGGGCGAGCCCTCTACTTCGGTGACATCGGCCTCCCACCTCCGAGTTTGAGGATCCCTCCAAGTCATTACTGACTTGTGGGATGCTCCAGACGCGTCCGTGAAAACGGTCAGAGCCTTCAAAGGGGTTCTGCTCTGAACGGATTTTGTGGATAAAGTGAATTCTTGATTAAACAATTTGTGGGCCGGCCGATCAACTGCAATTTGACCGGTGTAACTATCCAAAGCTAATTGCAACATTTCATTGGTTTCCAGGAGATGGTCAAGCATCTTTCGTTTTAGTTGGCCCGATTCGAATTTCAGGGGGATGTGGATGCATTCAAAGTCGACACCTGCCAGCTCCCTGATTCTTGATCTAGCCTTTCTGATCAACTCCGCCACCAGCTCAGCGGGCCGTGTCATCCTCTTGGACCTATGATGGCTAAGGAACACCCACTCTATAATCAAGAGGGGATCCCTTAAGCCCCGGTCCTTGCCTTTGATGTTAATGTCCCATTGAAAGATCATCCCATGGAGGTGCGGCAGTTTCCCTAAAATAACAAATTTGAATGGCAGGCCCGGATGACATCTGTGGGCCTGCCTGGCCGAGATGGACTTTTGGATTTTCTCCAGAGCAGCTTGGGCCTCTGGCGTGAGGGACCTCGGAGAACTAAGCTCCTCTCCCCCTTTCAATAAATTGAAAAGGGGGGCCAGGTCTTCAGTTGGTATACCCAGCCAAGGCCTCACCCAATTCAAGGACCCACACAGCTGGTGGACATCCGCTAGGTTTTTTATATTTGTCTTAATAGCCAATTTTTGGGGAACAATGGTCCGCCTAGTTATTTCAAGACCCAGGTATTTCCAGGGTGGCATCCTTTGAATCTTATCATGCTGGAGCTCGAACCCTGCAGCAACCAATGCATTGATTGTCAGGTCAAGCACGTGTGTAAGTATGTCTGTGGTCGGGGCACACACCAAGATGTCGTCCATGTAATGATGAATAATTGCATTTTTTGCGGCTGCTCGGATTGGGGACAGCAGGGAAGCGACATACCATTGGCAGATCACCGGGCTGTTCTTCATGCCTTGTGGGAGGACCCGCCAATGGTAGCGCTTGCCAGGGGATTCACGGTTGATGGCGGGAACCGTGAACGCAAAACGCGGGGCATCATCCGGGTGTAGGGGAATTTGAAAGAAGCAATCTTTGATATCTACAACTGCCAAATTCCAATTTTGGGGGAGCATCGTTGGGGACGGCATCCCTGGCTGGAGAGGCCCCATATCTTCTATAATATTGTTAATTTGACGGAGGTCGTGCAGGAGCCGCCACTTATCTTTATTGGGCTTTCTGATGACGAAGACTGGGGAGTTCCACGGGGACGTGGTCTCCACCAGGTTGCCCTTAAGTAACTGCTCCTTTACGAGCTCGTTGAGCGCCGCCAATTTTTGTTTGTTGAGCGGCCACTGCACTACCTGTACTGGTTTATCTGATCTCCAATTCAGCTTCCAGGTAGGGCGCTCGTCAGTGACCGCTGCCCGAAAAACCTGGGGAGCCCCTGGAAGGTCAATTCGGGCCCCCCATTGGGCCAAAAGGTCCCTCCCCAACAAGGGCTCCGTATAATCTAGAACGAATGGGCGCACTGATGCCAATTGCCCATCCGGCCCCGTAATTTGTACGATGCTCTTTGATTGCCTAGCCAATTGTAAACCCCCGACACCACGGATGTGTCCTGGCGCGTTTTGCAACTCCCAATGTGACGGCCATTCCCGGGAGGGAATGATCGTCACATCTGCCCCTGTGTCCAACAAGCCCTTGAGCGGCTTGCCTTCTCCCCCTTTTGAAATATAACAACTGAGGTGTGGTCTTTCCTGCCCCAAGACTTGGGCCCATGCTACTGCAAAACTTTGGTCAGATGGTGGGTGACCAATGGCCCAAGTTAATTCAGGGACAGGGATTGCTTGCGCAATCACCTGCCCTTTGGGCAGGAAGACCGGGGGTTGGACACAATGCAGCCCGACAGCGAACATCTCCGGGTCCGATGGTAAAAGACCCGGAATGATGTTCACTGCCAGTGGTGTGTGCTTGGTGTCTCCGACCACGACGTACTTACATCGGATCCGTCCCCAGTTACCTGGGCATTCCGGGTTCACAGCGACGAGATGAAAGTCGGAGTTCCGGAGATGTAGCGGCTCCGAAAGCTGCAACCTGAAAGGTCCAAAAGCAGAAAGGGTAGTTAGAATCGGCTTGGTTTGAAGCGTATTAGCAAAAGTCACATCCGGTAAGGAAATGTCCGATTTTGACGGCGGCGGTCCCTGATTCCTCCCCTCCCTGCGCGATGTTACATTCCCCGCCTTATTTATGTCGTGGCGCAGGGGGGAACTGCGCTCTGTCCCTAGTTTTTTGGCGGGAGAGTCCCCCTCTGTCCCCTGGCTCTCCTAAACTCGTAAAATTCCCGCCGCAACGGGCAGTCTGGCATCCAGTGCCCTATTTGGCCGCACAGGTGACAAGGTGCGGTGGCAGCGGTAACTCCCGGGGTGGGTTGACGGCTGGTGGCCCCGGCGAAAGCGTCTCCCGATGTTTCATCTGCGGCGGCGACTCGGGGCGGTGGTGGTCTCCTCTTCTCTCCCTCCCTAGTTGGTAAGATGTGGACCTTCCGGGCGCAGACTTCAAGCAGGTCATGCAGCGAGGGGGCCGGGTGTACCGGGAGGCTAAGGATGGCGTCTCGGCATGCGGTGTTACAATTGGAGGACGCCACCTCCCTGATGATATGTTCCCGGGCACCCTCATCGGCCACCTGCTGCTCAACAGCTCTCCTCAACTTCTCGACGAAGTCGAGGAAAGGTTCTTCTGTGCCCTGGAAGATCCTGGAAAAGGAGAGAGAGGGGGCCGCCCCCGGCAGCGCCAGGAACGCTTTCTCGGCTGCGCGGGCCGTCACCCGGAGCGCCTCCTGGGGTAGGCTACTCGCCTGCGAGTGCCCATCCTCCCAGTTCCCGGTCCCCAAGAGCTGGTCAATTGCGAGGACATTACCCATGAGGTCCACCCCAGTATGAGGTTGACCCCACAGGCCCGGGAGAGCCTCTGTCACTCCCCTCTTCCAGGCAGCCTCCCACATCGCCCGCTCGGTAGGATTGAGCAGGCATGTGAAGAGGCGCCGGATGTCATAGGGGGTGACGTCGGCCTCGGAGAGTGTCGCCTGCAACACTCCCCGGAAATACTCATTGTCCCGGCCATAATCTTTTTGGGCTTTGACCAGCTCTTTGATCTGCGTATGATTAAGGGGGACCCACTGCCTGCGCGCCCCACCGTCCCCCTCAGGGTGATAAACGACCGGGGCTGCCGATGGTGTGGCAGCGGATCCCGGTTCCTGGTTCCCGGCCCCCCCCCCTTTCCCCCCGGACCCCGGACCGTGGGAACCGGAAGGGGGGGCGTGGGAACCGGAAGAGAGGGAGGCAGGGGCGTGGCTGAGAATCTGGGGAGGGAGGTCCGATGTTGAAGGACCCTCCCAGGAGGCGGAGTCAGGAGGTAGGACATAATGATGAACAGGAGGCGGAGCGACAGGGGGTGGAGCCGTGGGAGGTACCAGGGGAGGAGCCACAGTGGGAAATGGGGGAGGAGAAATGGGTGGGTAGGTGGGAGGAGGAATGGGAGGTACGGAGGAGGGGTCTAGGAAGGAGGAGGGGCTGAGAGAGGGGCAGGGCGGTAAGGCGGGACTATGGGAGTGGCTGAGCGGCAGGAAGGGGTTGGAAGTCTGTAGGAAGGGGTTCTGGGAAGAAGAAAGGGGTTTTCCCGCCGACTCAGCCATGCGGTCGCCTCCATCTTGGGCTCCCTGGGAGCCATTTTGCGTCACTGGAGGCAACCGGGACTGAACTGGGGATTTAGCAACTGGGGACTGTGAACACGGGGAACTAAGAACTGGGGATTTCAGGACGAGAACTGGGGAAACAGGAGACTGGGCTGGGGAAGCAGGAGAAGATGAGGAGTCCCTAGGAGTCTGGCCAGGACTCCTAGGGCGGGGGGACGGGGAATTCCGAAGAGGGCCAGGAGACGACTGAGTCCCCTGCACCTGGCTGGGAGGGCGAGCTGCACTCTTCAGAATCCCGGACTTACTTTTAGAAGGGTGGGGAGAAGGGTTAGGGGTAGAGGGAGCAGAACTCGAACTGGGGAGACAGCCAAACGTAACTTTTGGTCTCTCTGAGTCCCCTTTTGTTCTCAAAATATTTTTAATTTGGGTTGATAAAAATGCCAATTGAGAGAACGAGGCGTCCCCTGCCCTGACCAACTCCGAGAGTCTCTTAGAGACTCTCCGCCAAAAGGCAGGATCTTGGATCAAGGCAGGGGAGACTTCGGGGAACTCAGAGGAGATCCATCTAACTAACCTCTTAACTTCTTTTTTGTTAAAAGAAACACCCCCCCTAGCAAGGACACCCGCAACTTGGAAGAAAAGCCCTTTCTGGGCTGCTGAGAGCTTAGCACCCATAGCTCAATAAGATGTTACAGATCAGCAGCCACAGCCCAGCCTTCCCCGCTCCAGTTAAGGAAAACGAAAAATTGAAAAAGGGTGCTACCCACCGGCCCCTGCCTAGAAAACTGAAGGGAAGGTGACGAAACACCGAGGGAGGAAAGGAGGCGACAGGGAGAGCGACGAAACACTCACCAGTCCGGGGGTGGCAAACGGAAAACTGGGGCGGAGGAGGTCCTGCAGCAGGGACGACTCCGGGTGCTGGAGCTGCCGTCCGAAGTCCCCGGGGAGCGCTGCTTCAGAAGCGAAGCCTGCTCAACCTCAGGGTAGTTCCGCGGCCAAGGGATTTTTGTAATCCTGCCCGTGGGGTCCGCGTACCGATGGTGTTCTGGGCTCTACTGACCCGAAGTGCTGGTCAGGAGCTGTCCGGCGAGAGGGGCCCCACGTTGGGCGCCAGAACTGGAGCAGCGGCCAGAAGATAATTGATGAGCCCAGGCTAGGAGTAAGGTCCAGCCGATCTCCAGCCAATAGGGCACTGCCCAGACCCGAAGTCCGGGCCTTGTGCCCAAGCGGTGTTATGCTTGTGGGCAGTCGGTCGCGGGTGGGTAAACTCCGAGGCTGCAGGTGCGGAAGAAAGGGCGACTCAGGTCTTCGGGGGGAAGGTTTTATTGGGAGGGGTCGGGGAGCCGGAGGCTGAACCGAAGACTGAGCCCTGAGGCAGGGAAAAGCCTCAGGTTTTATATGGAAAGGGCGGAACCAGGGGCAGCAAATCAAAAAGAGGTACAAGAGATACATTGAAGATTGACAACCGTTAACATCCAATGGGAGAAGGTTGCGGGTGGGGCCCTGGCCCCTGGACCAATCACTCGACACCCCGGCCAGAAGCTTCTGGAAAAGGAGGAAGGGGCGCCGAGTGACGGGCAGGTAGCCAGAGGAGGGGACATGACAGGTAACCAGGGGAACAGGGGAGGGGTACAATGACTGACAAATAACTGAAACCTGGACTAGACCACAACTCTGAATCAAAGGGGAAAACCAAACAGGCAAATGCAAACCACAACAGTCAAACGCCCGTGAGGGATCGCACAATGGAAGTGCAAAGAATGTCAAATTGTATAACACACTTGGAGGTATGGCTGCCTTTCATATTTTGCTCAATGCCTGTAAGATTTTCAACTTGGTAATAAATTTTGGAAGCATATTCTCAGTACAGGGGATCACTTGTGTTCAGAGATCTTGATAGTGGAGTCCTGGAAAATGTTAAAAATAGTCTTTGAAAATATTAGGCCTTGTATTTTCTCAGATCACTGCACGTGCGTAAGCAGTATGATAAATGATATAATTGTTAGATGTGATGATTGTTTAGTAGTTAATTGTAATTATTATATAACCATAAGAAGAATCGTGAGAAATTATGTTGGAAATTTAAAGGGGGCTATGTTTAGCTGAAATCTGTGTATACAATAGTAAAATATAAGTTTTGATAATTATCATGAAAGTTATATAATGATAGAGTATAAAACACGTTCACCTTGAATGTATGGTTGGAATCAGATTTGGGTGGAAATCACCCCGATTCCCAGAGCTCTTCAATAAAAAGCACCGCATATAATCGCTTCTGTGATTATGTGTTTTTGAACGCTAACAATCTCAACCTGGAGGCTGTTTGGCCTCAGGTCAGCCTTGCAGTCTCATGTCTCAGCATTCAGCCACTGGTTTGTTTTCCCCTAAGAAAGCCTGCCAGTGCTTCCTTGTTCCCATACTGCTTGATGGGTTGGAAGTTGGAGCATGGAGGTCAAGGTTTGGACCACCTTATGCACTTAAATTCACAGTCTTGGTAGCTAAGATTTTGGGTTTGGAACACCTAGGCACAGTCATTACCCATTAAATCTAATTGGGAAATTGAAAGCAAATGACCTTGAGGAAGTGGCTTAGAGAATTTCATAAGGTCAATATGGAAAACCATGCCTGATTTAATTGTTTGTCTTGGTCATTAATAAGTGAATGTTGCCACAATAGTACACTGGGTTCTTTTCAAGGAAAGTGACAGGAAGATATTGATGTCATCTTGCCCATGGATTCCAACATTCCCCTCAAAGCACAATGTGCTTAGGAGGTGCCATTTGTATTAATCTGTTCTGAGTGCTGTTTCCCCCAGGAGCCTGGCTCCAGGCAGACACGAGGTGCCCATTCCCCTTCCAGGCACTCAGTGGTGCTGCCTGCAGCAGTGAGCTGAGCCAGGTCCTGCCAGCTGCCCTGAGCAAAACAGGCTCTCACCTGGCTGTGGCTGCAGTCACCTGCCTGCAGGGACATCCCTGCCCCTGCAAGTGCAGCTCTTGCTCTGCCTTAGCCTAGTGCACAGCATTTTAAGGCAGCATCATGGTGGCTTTTTGGAGAGACAAAACTCAACTTCTAAATTTCTCATTTGAGAGGTTTTGTTTCAAATGTGAGTGATGATTTGTGTGATTCTTGGTGGTGGTCTACATAGATCCTAAGGGAATATTTAAGATTGAGTACCTGGGGTGTGAGGACTGGCAGTAGTGAATCAATTATTGAACTTGGTGGCAATTTTGCTTTGGGCTGGCACAGATAAACTCAGGTGAGACAGGTCTGGTTGCTGGTAGGGTACAGGGTGACTTTGCAACATGCTCCATAAAGGACCAGTTAGGGACTGGGCTTTGTCACAGAATCAGAGAATATGCTGAGTTCAAAGGGATACACCAGGATATTCAAAATCAGCTCTGTCCCCAAGAATACCCATCATCATTTTAAATCAACTCTTTTGCCTTCTGCCAACTTCCCATTTGACACTTCTTTTTCTGCTTTCCCTTCCTTTGGGAAAACAAGCAGATGTGAGAAGAAGAGCCAAACCAAATCCTTCATGTCCTGCCCCTGAGGACAAGAGAACAAAGCCCATGAAGCCTGCAGAGAGGGAACAGAATCCTTGCAGTGCTGTTTATCGGCGACCCTACAGGGACAGGGTGATTCATTTACTTGCTCTGAGGACTTACAAGAAGCCAGAGTTACTTGCTTGCTTGCAGAGAGATGGAATCATGCAAAAGGACAAGGGCACCCTTGCAAAGATCCTTCAGCAGGTGAGATTGTGGAGTTTATGCCGGAATTATTTCCACCATGCTATTCTTTTCTTCCTAATTGTCACTTGTTCCTCCACTCTTTAAATTAGATACAGATGAACAAGTTAGCAAATGCTCCCTGTTAAGTTTTTCCATCAACTTCACCCAGAGGTCTCAAGCTGCAGGTCCATGTCACAAAAAGAAAGAAAACTTCAAAACTCTTGGGGCATTGTTGTTTTCCTGGAATAGCTTTCAATGAGTAACACTTTGTAATGTTGTTGCTCCTCATGCCTAATTCCATTCTCTTTCTTTTCTGTGTAATGTTTAACTGCTTCATGGAGTAACTTCACAGGGCTTCCTTGATTGTGTGAAATGGTTTGTCATGGCACTTAAAATTTCCTGGGAGAAGTTCCAGAGCAGAGGAGATCAGGAACTGCAGAGTGAAGCTGTGGCTGTTTTTAAGGGGGGCCCGGCTGAAGGGATTTAGAGAGTCCAGCCACCTTCAGCTACACCGGCACTCCCCTGGCACGAAGCCAGAAGCATGTGCCGACCGTGGGTGGGGTGAGAGGAAACAGTCACCGATATTGAAGCAACCACGCCGCAGGAGTGAAGAAAAGAGACGGCCCTCCTCTGCTGGGTGAATTAACTTGGTTTAATCCAGGGTAGGGGAAGTACAGGCTGGCCACCCAAAGGTGGCGAGCGGAGGAGGAGCCCCGGGCCCCTCCGGGGACCAGGTTTTACAGGGAAGGGGGTGGGTACACAAGAAACCAATCACAGAACGAAAATTTGCATACATTGAAGACTGATGGGTGGTGTGGATCAATGGGGATAGGTCAGGGGAGGAGCCCAGGCCTACCAGCCAATCACTCGACACCCTAGCTGGAAGATTCTGGAACTTGGGGCGGGGTGCCGGTGATTGGCAGAAGGCCTGGGGAGGGGATACAAGGACAAATAAGGGATAATGAGGGAAAATGAGGAGGGGAAAACCGTGATTGACATAACTGGGGGTTTGAGCCAGACCAACTTGCCAAGCTAGGAGAGGGGGGAACGGAACAAACCAAACACAAACCACAACAGCAGAGGGGCAGTATTTCATTTGAACGGTGTTGGTGGCCTCCCAATGGTACTTGGCTTCTCTGGGATCTGTGGGGATTGCCTTCCCAGGATGTTCCAGGCAAATCCTCCTTGATAAAGATGGTAGCCAAACTTTGAGCGGAGTGTTTCTTTACTGTCATGTGAATTAAATCTCCATCTTCCTTGGAACTCTTTTATTCGGTAACTTCTCCAGTGCTCCTCTCAATTCCACTGGTATTTCCTTATTATAGCCAGCCATAGGATGCACATGCATTGAAAGATGCAGTGGTTCTTTCCTTCCTTTTTCAATCTTCCCTGCTCCTCTAGGCTGTTGCTGCATTATGCCAGCATTATTACATCAAGCAGGAACATTTACTTTTCAGCTAGGAAAACAGTGTCTTGGAACCTGCTCAAGGGAGGAAAATTCAATACAGTTGATCCCACAGTGACTTTTAAGAACTCATTCCCTGAACCTGGGAAGTTTCTTGCTGAGTTTGCCCAGGGCAGTGGCAGGGCTTTTTCACCCTGAAGACATTCCCAATATAATGAGAGCCATGTTCTGCCATCCCAGCCGAATTAGCCCATTTAGATTTCAAGTTGATTATAAATTTTCAAAGCTCTGCTCCTTAGAAGGTAAAGGATGTAAACATTTTTTCCTGTTCCATTGCAATATTTGAGGAGATTTCCCTGGAATCAATGTGCTGCAGGAGGTGTGAAGTGCCTCAGGGTCCAGGTTTGCATTCTGAAAATTCTGTGTGAGCAGCCCTGCAGCCTGAAATGCCTTGCTCAGGCTTTTGTGGACTTCAGAGCAAGTGGGGGTTTCTTTGGTATAAATCTCAAATGGGCAGTGTGAACTTGCTGAGATCTGGTACACAAACACTGGCTTCCCTTCCAACACAACCTGAGTTCTGTTTCCAAGGAGTAAATCCCTGATTCTGGGTATCATTGTCACATTTACATTTCTTATTCAACTGCGGGCAGACAGGCATCAACAGAGACCCATATTATAAATGTTTATCATGTTTTCAAGGAGAAAAGAAAAGTCAAAGTTGTGGCTGCTGTTGGTGGTGTGTTAGATGAGTTATTCCATGTGTTGCAGGGGTCAAATTGATGGAGACTTTTCCAATGGGCTTTACTGTGGAATTCTGAGCAGGTGTCAGATGATGAAGTCTAAACCTGCACTTTAGATATATCAATAAATATATCAATGGTCTCAAGGTTTTACTACCTCAATTTACCTTTGTGAGTAGACTCTGTATTTGTCTTGTGGAAGATATGAACCTCATTTCTTTGCAAAGGAATACAGCAAGGCATGTGCACGGCCTTCTCATGGCAGAACTTTGCTGGAATGAACCCTGGATCTGCCACATAAGGAGGGACTCTGGGCCTGACCCCCTCTCCTTACACATTGTAGCTCTCAATGTTGTTTTCAAAGGAACTCTTGCTAGATATGAATGGAGCTACTGGGTTGTTTTCAATTGGTGAAACATTAATATGGCTGAAAACTCATATGATAGAGGAATAATCAAGCTCTGAACAAAAAGACATTAATTAGTTGAAGCTGGGTGCTCACAAGCAGCTGTGCAGGACCAATCGTATTTCTGTAGTTTGCATGCAGCAAGCATAATAAAGATTTGTTTTCCTACATGTCTGCCTGTAGGTAGCCAAGTGGAATGCAAAGGATAATTCCTTCAGTCTGAAGGAACATCTATTTCAAACCCTTCAGACTGATTGGCCTGGCTACACTGAAATAGACAGACAGAATTTGAAGTTAATACTTTCTGGGTAAGTTCAGTCTTTCAGAGAAAGGAAAAAAGTCCTTGGGAAAAGAAGCTTAGATTGTTAGAATATGCTGAGGTAGCAGGGACCTGCCAGGATCCGGGCCCTGCACAGGACACACCAAGAAGCACACCCTGTGCCCAAGAGTGTTGTCCAAACACTTCTTGAAGCCTCCTGCAGTGACCACTGGCCTGGGGAGACCGTTGCACTGCTCAAGCACCTGCTGGGGCACAAATGTTTTCCAGATATCATGCCTAAAGCTCCCCCAACTCAGCTTCATGCTGTTTCCTTGAGTCCTGACACTGAAGGTCTCTGTTTTCCTTGCAAGGAATGAATTTTGACAGTTGATATTTAGGCCTTGTAACATAAAATATTTGACCATCCATACAGAAAATCTCTGAATGCCACCAACCCTGGCCAAGAGACATCTCCAGGGCCTTCTGAGAGAGATGCTCCAGCAAGACCTGCTCAGGTATTTTGTGCATTTTTAACATTCTGGACTCTCTGGTAAGTTTTAGCAGACTTGCTGGTGGTGTAAAATTGTCATGTGAATGTGCAGGATCTTCCCTTTTGGGGAAGCCTTTGATGGAGCTCCTGAAGGGAATGTCTTTCTCCCAAAGCATTTTAGCTACAGACTTGAAGTAGGACTTGCTAAGTGCTAAGATGGGAAAGTAGGAATGAGACAGAGCCTGCATTTACCTGCAGTCCTTCCTGGTTTGAATGCTCTTTTTAGTGAAGAAAGATGTGCGTTAAAACTCTACCCAATCGGAAACACCACATTTTCAGAATGGGAGCAAAAGCTGATCCTGATCATAGGTTAATGAATGAATTATTTTGTTATTGATGCAGAAACGGCCTCTGGCTTCTGAGGTTTCCAGTCCTGTGACGAGCAAGAAGAGGAGAATTGGCCACCAGACCAGTCATGTCCAGGCAGCAGCTGGTGGCCACTTTTCTTCCTTCCTTCTGCCTTCCACATCTCTTTTCCCTTTGGACATGGCTCCAAGTGCCGGCTCCCTTTCCCCCTGCACCCATGTGGTGCAAGCGACAGAGAAATTTCAGAGTTCCAGGGTCCCAGCACCTGCCAGGGAGCAGAAGGAGATCCCCAGTTCAAACGGGGAGAAAAATGAATTGGGGAGGCTGAAGCAGTGGCACCGCTTGGATTTCGATGAAGGTATTGATGTGCTGGTTTTCCTGACTCCTGTGTGGATAACTGTGGTGTAAAGATTTCCTTATTAAGAGAAGCTTCTGCCCAAATTAAGGTGCAAGCATAACTCTTCTCCACAGTCAATAGTAAAAATGTTATTGAAGAGGAAATGCAAACTAAGGAGATAGGAAGAAATAAGGGAAGAGAGGCAGGGTGAGGGGAAGAGAGAGACTTTAAGTGGGGAGATATCATCACCACATGGACTCTCTGCTGTCCAGCCAGTCCTACCAAACCCTTGGTCTTCTCAGTGGTGGGGATCCCCAAGACTGTCTGGAAGTACCACCTTTATACTCTCCAAGATTGGAGTATCCACGGGGTGGTCACAGCTGTCCCCACATCCCAGGCTAGAAGCCATGCAAGCACTGATTTTCCTTACTCATAGTCTCTACAGTGGAGGTTTTTGTCTGGTGTCCTAATTCCAAACCTTCACCTCTGTTAGGCCAAGGCTTTGTGCTTTTCTTCTTGCCAATTGTACTTCTCTCAAATTCCACTTGTGGTGGCTTGTCTTATGGGAAAATCCTTCTTTGAGAATGCTCTGAAATATTTAATTGTGCTCTTGCACCTGGTGAAAAGGGAGCTTTGAAAGTGGGCACTGGATACACAAAGGCACTGCTCTACATGACGGCTCTACCATTGTCCCTGCGGGATGGTCATGATAAATCAAGACTTTTTTATTTTTTCTGCCATTACATTAGATTGTAACTCTTGGTTTAAAAGACAACAACAAAGCCCAGAATCTGTGCTGCTGGAACCTTTTCTAAAAGTACATTGATTTTTAGAAATTCTCCCTCTAAGTAGTGCAAAACCAATCAAGAACAAAGAAATGTGAAATAGATTGCTGTTGGGAGAATCTGGTTCAAAGAAAGAGCCAGACACTAGAAGCCCAAGGGAATGGATGTTTTCCTTTCCCTCTGATTTCTAGTAAAATGACATGCATTGACTGAGACAGCACTTTTTCCATCAGCAGATTTTCAGGACTGCATGCTGAAGGCAGAAATCTGTCACACATTTATTGCAGACCAGTTTACTGAAACCTGTGGATCAAATCTCAGTGATTCCATGGTTGTTCATTGAACTCAGCCTTTTCATGGAAACTGCAAAAGCTACAAAACCTGGGCTGTGGTTTCCTGGAGTTCTACTTTCAACTGGACTGGGAGTTTCCTCTCCATCCTAGCTGCAGAATTTCATTCTTCAAAAGCTGTGGGAATGGTACAGACTGGAAACAACATTGAAAAGCTAAAAGAAATGCATAAAGAACACTTGATTTCTGATGACGGAGATACACCCAGCAGGGCAGAGTTCAGTTGCTTGGTTAAATCTGTGGGTTCTCCCTTTTGGAGGTTGACCTTGCAAATGACAAGCTGGGCTCAGCCTGGAGGCAGGTTTGGAGCGTGCAGATGCCTCTTGCAAGTGGTGGTGTGCTTGTAGAGACAGGGGCTTTGAGATGGTCTTTCCACATTTCTTCTGGACATACACACGGTACCTGCAAACCTCGGGATGTCTTTGGAAGGATTCCTGCTTGAATCCATAAACACATCAGCACCATTCTTCAGGAGCCAGTTCCCAAATTCTGCCCAGCTGGTGAAGGAAAAATCTGTTCTTTGTTTGAAGTTTGGGACTTAGGCTGAAGCTGTCATGTGGATTGAGAGAGAGCAAATGCACTTCTGGAAATGAAATGCTCACAGCAAAGCTGTTCTTCCAAGTTGTATTGAACATACTGTGACAATTGGTATTTCTGTCCAGTTTCATTACCACAATTACACTAATTTTTATACTTCTGCTATACAACTAAAATCAACAAAAGCAAGTGGAATATCAAAGAACAGCTCTTTCCTCAAGAATTGAAGCTCAGGTAGCTTAAAAATTGACAAGGATGGGCTTTTTATGCTTGAAACAAAACCTGAAATGGAAAGCAGAGAGAGACGACCATGATCTTGATTGTTCCTTCCTGTTTCAGCTGACTTTTCCTTATGGCAGCTCTTTTTAATATCATCATAATTCTTGAACATTTCTTTGGAAAGAGGGCTGCAAGGTTATGCTTCACAAACGCCTTTGAAAAAGGCATTGCCAAATCCCTTTGCCAAGAGGCAAAGGGCAATTCCCAAGTGCAGAGCTGTTTCCAACCCCATCCTGCCACTTCAGTGAGGAGCACTGGGTTTTGGCTGCAGGGTATTGGAGCCTTAGTGCCAGTAAGCCCTAGAGAATGGAATTGGCTTTCCTGCTGACAAGAGTGCAGGCACTCATCGGAACTGTGGGCCCCTGGAATTGGCAGGGAAGTGGGGATAAAAACATGGCATGCAAAGAACTTCTGCTTTCTTCTATATTTCTTTTTGGAACCTTGATGTTGATTTCTCTCCAGCCGTTGTCTTTGGAAGCTGCATCTGTTGCTGCATGACTTGAATGGCTGTGCAGATGCCACCTCATGCCTTCAAATAAGAAAAGCTGAGCTGGGGCTAACACTGTGGGAATGCACAGTCTGTAGAATAAATTGGCCACTCCCTCTCTCTAATTCCCAGGACTGTATAGTGTGGAGGTTGTGTCTATTGTATTATTAAATGATGTTGCTTCTTGTCAGTAATTTACTGTGAGAAGAATGCTCTGAAGGACTTTTTCAAGACTGTCCAATGGGGATCTTTTGGCCTTTTAATGATCTCCTGATGAAGAGTGTCAAAATTCTACTTTTCTGCAGGAACAAGAAAAGATACTTCCATTGCCTCCTCATGCTCTGCAACAAGCAACGAATCTGACTATTTGAGGTGAGTAAAAGAACAATTCAGCCTTGTCCCTGTCAGTGGGGTGCAGTGTCAAGCTCTTTCCTGTGCTGAAAGGATGAGTTTGAGCAGGTTTAGTTGGGCCTGGAAGGCTCAGAGCAGAGATGAACACCGAGGTGGGTTAGGCCCGGACAGGCCTTCAGTCCGGTGCCTCCCAAAATGTTGCAAGGCATCTGCAATTTTCTTTTCAAACTTAACCTGCACGCTAGTCAGGTGTATCTGGCCTGGGATGCATCCTTGGCACAAACTGTTGTCTGTTCTGGGGCTGAACTTCAACTTGTTGAGGATTTACTGCTTGTAAATATTAATCTCAGGATGGTTTGAATTGTTTATCCCCACGTGGAAAGTGTTTTTGTGATCCAAAAAGAACCAAGTCTTAAGGCCCAGAGGAGCAGAAGCATTGGTGTGAGAGTTCTGGGAAGTGGTATCTATTGTTCTCATTGCCACTTCATCTTGGATTTGTATCATGAGCTTAATAAACCTCAGGCCTGTTGATTTGAGGGAGAAGGGAATGAAGAAGATTTGACTCCCATCATCAGTAGGTTTAAGCATTAATGAGTCTTGCCCTTTTTAGGAGCAGATGCTGTTTGGGTAGTAGGTGTAGTTTTAGGCTGATTTAGAGTTTGCTTTTGTGGCTGTTTTCCAAATGCCTCAGTTCCATGGTCAGTGATGTAATTGCTGTCTGCTTGAAGAATCGGATATTGTTATTAACTCTGTTTGCCATTATACAAGAATGTGGCTCAAAAGTCCAGCTCTTTGCAACTCTCAACTGCATAAATGCATTCCATTACAAAAATGTTTCACAGATATAGTTTCACAGGTAAATGTAACAAATTTAAGCTTTTCCTACATAAGAAGAGATTATAATTTAGTAATGTATCTCCTCTTCCTGAAGCTGCTGTGTTTGTCATTTGACATTTGAAATGTTTCTAAATGTTCTCTACTTCCTAATGAACAAAACCTCTACAATGTAAGCTAATAGTAACTAGGAATCAGGCACCTAGAAATGTGGCAGATTCCTAGAGTTACCTGACTGCATTCTCTTCAAGCACATGAGCTTGAAAGTAGAAACTGTCAGTGCCAGAGCAACTGACTCAAAGCTTGGGTGTCTGTGTTTGACATTACCCTGTGCTTGGTGTAAAATTACACCTGTGTTTTATGGACTAGAAACATACTGGAATGTTCTCTTAGAGTTCACTCATGGAAAAATGGCCTCATTTTTTCCATTAGAAAATACCTAGCCATTGTCTCCTTGGAGCAACGGCAGCGCTACAAGGATGACTTCAATGCAGAGTATGAGGAATACCGGAATTTACATTCTCTGATTGACAAGACTACAAAGAAATACAGACAGTTTCAGGAGCAATGGAAGTCTCTGACTCCCGGCTCTGAAGCCTATCAGGTAAAGAAGGATAAAACCATGAAGACTGTGCTTCATCATCACTGCAGTGTTTTGGATTCCCAGGAATGTCACTGCTTAGTGAGTCAGGACGGAACCTGCAGAATTGGCATATATGCTCAGACACTGCTTCAGCTGGGTCTGTTTTTTTCCAGACCCTGCCCAAAAGCCCCTGTTTGAGCTTTCTATGAAGAAACAGTAAGGGGAGAGGAGTCCCAAGCAGAGGGTTAGAGCATGGGCTTTTTCTGTTGCCTATTGAGAGGCCAAATTGCATCTCTTGGGTGATGCTGGGAGATGGAGATTTGTTTTTGCAAACATCCCAGAAGAGACCATTCTTCTGGGCGTGGAAGATGACAGAGAAGAAAATGTCTAGAGTAAGACTGAGTGAACTTTTCGTGTTTTACCAAAATTTGCATTTTATGATGATGGTGAAACATTCCTCATGTTTTTTTTCTTGAAGGTGCTGCATCATCGAATCCTAGCAGAGTATCAGCAGTTACAACAGGTACGTGTGACACCAGAGCTGCAGGGCCATGGTAACTACTGAGTCTGCCTCAAGGCTTTTTTAAAGCAAAGGACATCAGACTCCAGCCTCTGCAGAAGTGTTTGCATGCCCTAATTTTCTTTTGCTTTCTCCTTCCCAGGGTAGCCCCAGCTATTCTGAAATGAAGAGCAGGTGCCTGTACCTCCACAACAAGCTGGCCCATATTCAGAGCCGCATTTCTGAATATGACCAGCAGTGAGTGGAGTCCTAGCACCAGACATCTGCTTCAGCCTGGTGACATCTGCAAACCCTGGATTTTTTATTTCAACTAGAAGATTAGGTTTTTAGGATTTCTTAAGTTAGTGTTGAACAGTAGGTTATGTTAGCACTGAGCCATAGAATATTTCTTTAAAATATAGGATTAGTTCAAAGAAGTTTAATAAGTTTAAGAAGTTGAAAGATGATAGTATTGAACATTAACAATAAAGAAATCTCACTATTTGTAATTCCTTCTCTCATTGTTGCTTGTATCATATTTGGTGTGGGTTTCTTCTGGTCAATTCTGTCCTTCAAGTCCTAAGTTTGTCCACTGAAATAAATTTATCAGTAGAGGCTGGAAGCCCACTGCCTGTACGATGAAGTTGTGCACATTTAAAGAAAATATTGCAGTAAATGGAAATTGTTTAGGATAAGTCTAGGGATGTTTTTTGACCTTTCTTGTTAATGCAAACTCTTTACCTGAGTGGTCAAAGGCTTAGAAGTTTTTACAACACTGTCCTCAAATCACTTTGTTCTGGAGGGTTACAGAGGAGTGCACATGGGCTGCTCTAAGCTGTCAGCTGAAGCAGCTCTCAGGACTGCTTGTAAATCATGGCCTCACCTTGTCAGTGATCCAAGGAATATCAGATCTTTGCAAGTGTCGCTATTGAGCCCGACATGGCGCAAAGCAGCAGGACTCACTCAGAAGGCTGTTTAGATTTATTTATCTAAGGAAGAAGTTGCTTTTACAGTTTTACAAGGTGTTTACATTTACTTAACCAACACATACACTGCCCAGCGGTCATAAAAAAGATACAAAGCTTTCTGCAGGTGACAGGCGCCACGCCACAGTGTAAGGCAATCACAGTCCAGATCATTTTGCCTACACTTTTTTCTCTCTCTTTCTTCACATTGTCATGGTGATAGCCTTGGTGATTCCTCAAGAGAGATATGAGGCTTCCTTATCTTCAAGAAGCCTCTGCCGGCTCAGAAGAACAGCACAGAAATGTCTTTTCCCCGTGCAAGAGTTTTCTAAAACACATGGAGAAGTGTTGGAGGCAAGATATTTCAATGGGTTTTAAAGAGAAATGGGGTTCAAGTGTCCCCAAAGGACCTCTATGAGTTTTTTAGCTTTGTCCAAACTAGTCTGTCACAACCAGCCTTTCTAGAGAGTTCAAGATGCTGATTCCTGCACACACCTATGGGGACTTTAAAGTCTAGTCCTTTTCCTAAATTTCCTGCCATTTATTTATTTAGCTGAAAAGGAAGACATGTTACCAACAAGGTCATAACTTTCTTTTGGGAAAGGATATGAAATTGAAGGAGGGAGGGCAATATTTGGGAACACTCAAAGGTGGCTGTGAATGCCCTTTTCTTCCTTAGAGAGTATTCTGCAAATTTCTCAATGGCCTCCAAGCCAGTGATGTTGAGTCCCCAATCCTGAGAGATCTTGGGGTGTTTTGTGATTGAACAGCTGAGCCATCGTTGCCCTTCTGTTCTCCTTCAAGGGAAGTTCCACAAAATGTCACCTCCTAAACCCTGAGACTTGGGTGCTTTTTTGCCTGGGGCAGGGGTTGCTCCTACAGCTCTGCAGTGCAGCAGCCCCAGGAACGCTGCTGTGGGGGACATGGGGTGAATTGTGCTGGGGAGCCTCCCCTTGGCCTGGGGGCTGCTGCTGGGTGACAGAGCATGCAGGAGTGCTGCTGGTGAGGGTGGGCAGAGACCGAGGATTTTTCATTATTACACCTTCATGGCTCATCTTTCCTTTTATGACATTTCTTCTAACTAATTCTACACTGCATAAAAAGGTTTTATTTTCATGCTTTAACAAATTGAGGCTTCAAATTCCTGTCTATATTTTCCCATCCAGTTCCTTTAGTCTTGGGGCTGGCATTTCTTGGGGGAAGGTGTATCAATGTACTGGTCCCATCCCCTTTAATTGCTGCAGGAGTGCTTGGGAACACTTGAAATGGTTCCTCTCCACTTAAGTGCCTTGTTGCTGTACTTTCTGACATAAGACACAGTCGCCTGGCTGATGAGGATGTACCTGAGCATCCAAAGCAATCATGGATGCTCACACCAGAAACCTGGGCAAAATTGAGAGCACTTTCCACAGAGATGGTAAAAACTGACTTAAATTATCTTTTCCTATCATATGACTTTCTCTAGAAAGGATTGTCATTTGGTATTGTCTTCCATAGAGCATTTCCTAAGGGCTCACGTTTTTCTTTAGAAGCCACTGGAATTCTGATCCTCAGTAGTCCAAGGGGAAGGAAGCACTTGTGGCCACTTCAGTGAGTTTTCCTGGCAACTTTTACTCCTTTCTGGTTTTAGACTCTGATTTGGTCTCTCAGCCTCGCTGCTGGGGATTGACCTCCATGGGCTAAGTAGGTCCCATTTAACTGGGAGTGTTTCACATAAATTTGTTTGTTTATGAAATGAGAATCCCTATCTGATGACATTCCAAAAGGAATCCCTAGTCTTAGTGGTATTTCTTTTATTGTTACTTGAGGTACTTTAGCTTTATTTGGTGTGACAAGAAAAAGCCTCTGGCCATGCAGAAAATGGGTCTACTAAACCTAAGAAGTACTTTTGTCCTTCTTGCTGAGGTAACTCAGAAACATGTCTTTGGCATTAATCTCTGGCACTACAAGCTTATTTTCTGGGATCCCTAAGGGCAGTCTTTTGTAAAACTGTGCATTGATCTGTAAGCCAATTTTACATTTCAGTTGTCAGAGTCCCTATCAGCCTAACACTAAGTAGCTGCCTTTCCAAATTGTCTACTGTACCTTCAACACCCCAATGGGTTTCTTTATGTCTGTCTTCTCTAGTTTGAGTCATTGCTTGAGGCACTCTAACTTGTTGATTTTTTGATACCTACCACCCTTTAGGACTAAATCAGATATTTAAGGATTTTGTGGAATGATTATTTTCATCATGCTGTTCTGGGTCTGATTTGGAAGGGTTCACAGCTTTGGAAAGAATTGCCAAGCAGATGCTTTGTTCTGCCACCTCTCCAGCAGTTTGGTCTGCTCATCAGTCTTCTGGGCTTGTCTGAACTGCTGAGCTTTGCAGTGCATTATTGCTACTTCAGCAGGGAACTGGATGCTCCCAAAGCTTTCCCTGTTTGATTGGAGATGCTGATTCCTTGTAGAAGGGTTGAGGAGCACAGCAGGGTTCAAGACAATGGCTCTTCTTAGCACCATGTCTTTTGTTCCAGGAATGCCAGCTGTTACTTTAGGAAAACCAGTGAGCTCCTTTTTGCTCCACACCAGACATACCCATGTGCAGGACATCAATTGCTTTTTTCTCCCCATTTATTTTCAAGCCGATTCTATCAAATGAATAGCCTCACCTGTGGTGGCTCCTGCTCTGAGGTGTACTGGTCATCCCTCAAGTACAATGTTTAGTTCTTTTTTAAGAAATACACTCTTTTCAACTTGCTTCTCTCATAGATTTCCAGCCCTTGAGCTAACTGTGGAGTTACTGTGCAAGGCAAAGGCACTCATGCATCAACAGTACAAAGGGTTCAGTCAAATCTGGTAACTCCAGGGCAGGGGCTGTCATCAATGTCTTTTTAAGATACGGAACGGCTGTTGGACATTTTGGAGTCCAGTGTAACACCTGATGGGATTCCTTTCATGGTTCATACAAAGGCTTTTCCAATAGTTCATAACTGGGCATCCATAATCAATACCATCCACTCATTCCCCAAAAGAGGCACAGTTCTTTTATACATGTTGCTTCTGGTGTTTTAGAATTTGTTTCCTTCATTGCCCTCCTCAAACTACACTGTCCTTGTGAGTGTGGCAGCCAAGAGATCAGACATAGGCAGATATGGAGATGGTCTTGAAAACAAAGACAAGATTTAATGGGAAAGTATCTTTGGATGGCAATATTCAACCTATTTTCAATTACCTACTTTATTACCTCACCCTGGAATGACTGGACAAGGGTTTTGTTGGTGCCAGCTGACTGAGATGAGGACTAAGGTTGGGTGTGGAGAAAATGAAAATCAAATGATCATAAGCTGAATGTAAAATATTTTTCCAGATGTGTCAGTAATTTCAATGGTCACGTGCAGTCAGCACAACTGTCAGCCTGGAATTGTGTTCATGGTCCTCCCTGGCCTTTCCATGTCAGCTCCTGCTGCAGAGCAGCCAGGGGGCCTGGGCATGCTGCTGGCTTGTTTCCTTTGAGGAGGCTGGGATGAGGAAAGGCCGGGGGGTTGTGTCAAAGAGATGATATTTGAGTGCCCATGTACGTGCTGGAAGCCTCACAGACTGAGGGGCCCATGACAGGATTGCCCTGGTTAGAAGTGCTAAGCTGCTCCTATGTCTCAGAGAGAGCCAAGTGCAGCACTTTTGTGCAGAAACACTTCATTAGCCCTGGTTTGCACAGCTGCAGCTACTGGGCTTGGTGGGATGCCCCTTTCTGCACTTGGGAATGAGCAGAGTCAGTGATGGGACAGGGCAGGGCATTCTCTACCTGTGCCCATTGTGAAATCCCTCTGTCCCCACTGTGTCCTGTCCCGCTCCTCAGTGACATCCCAGCCAGCCTGGCACATGGAACTCCCTATTTCCAAGGACATGTGGCCATTGTCACTGGCACAGGGCAGGACCACTCAGATCCTTCGGCGGCTGCAGCGAGAGCGGAGGTGTCAGAGCCACAGCGAGTGTTGCTCCAGCTTGGCTGGTTCCAGCACCCGCTGTTCAAGAGGCCGATCCACCCAGTGAGTGGAGGTAATTATTTACAGTTCTGTGCAGAAAGGGGGGCTCAGGGACAAATTCACAAAGCCAGCAGCACAAGAACCCAGAGCGTTTGAGTATTTATACATTTGAGCAAAGAAAGGAATTAGTGTTTATTTTATGCAAGTTCCCTAGTTCTCTCCATAATGAGTATTCTGCCTGCCGTTTGTAACGATCCTCTCACTTCTCATGCTCCTTAGGCTGCATGCTCAGTCTGTCCCTTCTTCTTATTGGGAGGTTTCTTGAGTGGGTGGCTGTGGGAAATCGGCAGAAGAAATGCAGCACTCAATCTGAGTGATCAGCAAGTCTTGAACTTTATTGATAGTTCACACATATTTATATTGGTGTTAATGAAGCTTATACATATTGCAAAGCTGAGCTCATTATTGGTTAATAACTTATCAGTCAACCACGCCTACTTCTATATTCTTATGGTTATTTTGTTACTACTTCTACATTCTTGTGGTTATTCTGCTGAAACGATCCTCATAGTTTTGGCAAAAGATCCTCTCCTCTATCCAGTTGTTGCACCAAAGGCATAATGTCCTTTTCAGTGGTTGCACACTGACTGCTGAATCCTAGACTTGTCTCCCTCTAACTTAACCAATGGTATAATGTCAACGTGACCTTTCTCAGCTAGCCAACTCTCCACAAGGCACTCCACATTTTCCCCATTTTTCTGCTGAACAAGCATGGTCTGATTAAATGCAGCAGATATCATCTTTTGCACCATGTTCTGTAGGCATATGCAAAAGCATGGCAAAATTAATACTACTAACAAAGCTATAATGCCCACTATAATGCTGGCCTTAACAATAGAGCGTAACCATGATCCCAGGCCTAAAGATTTGAGCCATTCATCAATACCAAAGCCTGATTCTACCTGTAGGTTTCTAGTTAAACTCCACAACTCAGAGAGTTGGGAGTGAATGGACTGTGAATGGTCAGAAAGATTCATGCAACACATGCCCTCAAATTCTTCACGACCATGGCCTTGTGCAAGTAAAAGAAAATCAATTGCAGCTCTATTTTGAAGCGTTGCATGGCGAATAGAATCAACATCAAGCAAAAGGCTAGGAAGTGCTAAAGAGGTGGCATTGGTTTGCTTAGCCAGCCAACATCCCAACTTGTTTAAAATAGCATGAGCACCTGCTGCTGATACCCCTGGAGTCAAGAAAGATGCTGCAACTATGGCCCCTGGGCACCAGAATTTTACATCGTCCCTGCAGTCTGCAGCAAATGCATGAGCCATTCGTTTATTTCGATGATGGCAGCGGCTCATGTTCAGTATCATGGACGTGTTGGGTGTGAGTAGAGACAGCCGTCCAATTGTACACAGTCCCTCGTGCAGCATTGATGGGGTACCGGGCCAAGCACGGTCCCCACATATCAGGAAGTATCCTGCTGGCAATTGAATAGGGTCATTTGATGAGATTGACACTTTCTTTGTGGTATAATTGCACCAGGCTGTTGCATTACGGTAGACAGCCAGGCTGGAAGTTACAATATTGGAATGGTTCTTGGCTGGCAGCTGGCTTCTATGGTTGAAATTAAGACACGCATCTGCCATCACTGAGCCTAACAGCACCAATTCTTGGGGTTCCTGCGGTGCTATGGGAAAAAAGGAAACCCATTGGTCCCAATTATCCACACTTGCCCTAGCATTGTTGGTCCTACAGGTGGGTACATGTGAGGGGCATGGCCAGGGATCTGCTGGTAACCCAACCAAACAGGTTGTACCAGGAGAAGATAATGACAGGCAAATAGCCTCCTGGTTAGTTAAGTTTGCCAGGGTGACCCAGATGTTAGTCTTGGGCTGAAGTGGGACCTATACTTGATGGTCTGCACTGTCCACCAAATGGGCAAAGATTAGTAAAGTAATAGCATAAGACTGCCACATCACCCTAATTTTTCCAGGCACTACTTTGAACCACTCAGACATTTGGGAAATAAGCATGTTTCTCACAAATTATTAAGAATATCTCTTCTTTCCCTTTCTCTTTTTCCCCCTTGATCTGCCCAGATTTAACCTCTTTAGGTCTCTCAAACAATCATCCCACGCTCGGTTGGGATCTTGATCTCCTGAAATCGGACCTATTATACTTGACTGTGACAGGGCAATACCCCGACCACACTTAGACTGTAAAATACATGACTGAGATTGCCCTAAAGCACGTTTGACTAAGTGCTGGGTTTCCCACCTAAACCGTGCAAGAATTTTCTGTTCTGGGGATTCATACAATTGTAACCCTTGGAGGCCAGGTAGCCCTGTAAACGCTTCAAGTTCTCTTTGCCAGGAGTTGAACTGCCAATAGAAATCACAGCTCCTGCACCACAACTCAGGTAATTGGGACTGATGCACCCACTTAGTTTCCTGCCAACCCCCGCAAAAAAGCAGTATCCATGCAGCACAATGTCTATTTTGACACTTAATACAAGTTAAAATCCTAGGTCCTCTAAATTCAAATGTAGAAAGCGCCAAAAGCAAGCTTAATATATTATCAACAGATTTGCACTGGTCAATGGCAAAATTACACTGTCCTTTCAGTTTAAGAAGTATTGGTCGAAAGATGATCAACAGCCTCGTCTCCACTCACCGACGATCCTCTTCGCTCAGTTGATTGAGGTGTTCCATCTAACACAGCTGCTCGGGTCTATTTAGCAGGTACCCACAAAGATCCTGTAGGGGTAGAAACAAAGACATCCGGGGCCCCAAAATAACACCTTAGCAGGACCTTGCCATTGTCCTGTTTTAGGATCTCTGTATCTTATCCATACATCTTGCTTCACATCATCTTTTTCCTGTACATAGTGGCAAATTGCAGCAGGAACTTTACTTTCTCCAAAAACACACAAGTGATTCAAAACAAATAAACACTTTAACAATCTTTCTTGTGGCTCTCTGACATCTGTGTATTTACCCAGATATCTTTTCAAGGTACCATTTGCTCTTTCTACGATCGCTTGCCCTGTAGGAGAATTAGGGATGCCTGTCATGTGTTCTATCCCCCACATTTGCATGAACTGTTTTATTCTTTTGCTGCAGTAAGCAGGTCCGTTATCTGTCTTGATCTGCTGTGGCACTCCCATTAATGCAAAATAACTACTGAGATGTCTCTCCACCTGCCCTGCTTTCTCACCAGTCTGTGCTGTGGCCCATATAAAATGACTGTAAGTATCTATAGTAACATGCACATACTTCATCCTTCCAAACTCAGCAACATGTGTGACATCCATTTGCCAGGTCTCATTTGTGTTCAGCCCTCTTGGGTTAACTCCCAGACCTAACCCGCAGCCCCCATTATGATGACTACATATAGGACAGGCTTTGACTATTGCCTGTGCCTCCTCCATAGATATCTGAAATTCTCTATGGAGGCCTTTTGCATTTTGGTGAAACATGGAATGTGCCTCTCTGGCCATAGTCTGCCTGGGAATTGGAGTTGCTTGTGGGATTGAGACTAGTTTATCTGCTCGCATGTTACCCTCTCCTAGACCAATATCCCACTTGTGACTTCTGATATGGATAACAGAGAAAGAATGCTTCCTCAACTTAATTACCCTCTGCAATTGTATAAACAGCTCATGTAACCTCCAGTTTTGAACCTCTTTTATAGAGGCATCTTCTATTTGCTCACACACCCCTGCAACATACAAAGAATCTGTCACTATGTTGAGAGGCCCAGAAAAATGCATCATGGCCCATACAACAACCAACAGCTCCATCATTTGAAAGTATCCAACTCGGAAGCCTGGAGAATCTGATGGTGCCATTGTCCCTTTTCCTGCCAGGTCACTGCAGCAGTTCTGGATTTTCTTCCTGCGTCCGTATAGACTGTTATAGCATCCAACAGGGGCTTCTGTGATCTTTGTGGGCATTGAATCCAACCCCATTGCCCTATCCAATTCAACGGTATATTGGGAATATCATCAGTGGCAATCACGCTACCAGCTCCCAACAGAGCCTCTTGTAATTCCATACTGTTTGTCAGGTACCAGGTCAATGTGTCTTTCTTCATTGGTATCACACGTATCTGATCAGGTTCCTTTCCCGTGATCTGTAACACCCGTTCACGACCCTTTTTAAGCAAAGCAGCCAAAATTTCAACTTTTTGAAGAAGGGTTTTATGCTGTTGAGGTGGAGGAGATGTCCATTCCAAGGCCCACACCTCCCCCGTTTTTCTGTCTTGCTCAGTAAGTGCACCCAGTAAAAATATAGTTCCACACCAAACTGTCAGCTGTATGGGGAGGTTAAGATCGCGTCTCTGAACACTGCCTTGTGTCACACAGTCCAGTATCTGTTGCAGTGTCTTAACCTGCTCAGAGGTTATATGAACAGGCTGTGTCAGATCAGATCCTTTCAGTAAAGGTCGAAGTTCATCTAATAGTTCATTAGGGATGCCTACAATAGGGTGCAGCCATTGCAGATCACCAAGTAACTTTTGAGCATCATGCAATGTATGTATTTTAATATTTAATTGCAATTTCTAGGGGGTAACAATTTGATCACTAAGTATCCATCCTAGATATTTCCAAGGCGCAAATAATTGAATTTTTTCAGGAGCTACAGCCAATCCATGCAGTTTCAGGGCATCGTGTATTTTTTGAATTTGTTGACCTGTAAAAGGTTGTGGCTGCGCAAATAAAATATCATCCATATAATGATAAATGATTGTTTCAGGCCAGGCTGGTCGTAAAGGTTGTAAAGCATTGTCAACATACAGTTGACACAAGGTGGCGCGGTTGCGCATCCCCTGCGGAAGAGTAACCCATTCAAACCTCTGGTCTGGCTCTTCCTATTTAAAGCCGGTAAGGTAAAGGCAAACCTCCGAGTGTCTCGAGGGTGAAGAGCAATAGTAAAAAAGCAGTCCTAAAGATCTACAATCAAAAGTGGCCAGTCCCTTGGCAACATAGCCGGGTTAGGTAATCCTGGTTGTAAGGCTCCCATAAGCTCCAATTTTTCATTTACAGCCCACAAATCATGTAGTAAGCAATACTTCCCTGACTTCTTTTTAATAATAAAGATAGGGGTATTCCATGGACTTGTTGACAGCTGTAAATGACCTTGCTTATATTGTTCATGTACTAGTACATGAACTTGTTCCAGACTTTCCCTTTTTAATGGCCACTGCTTAACCCACACTGGAACATCTGTGGTCCAAGTTAATGGGATTGGGAAAGTCCACGCAATGGCCATTAGCCTAAAGGGTGCTCATTTCTCAGCACCACCCCTATTTGAGCCAAAATATCCCAACCAATAAGGCACTGTACAGTAGGGGGCAAAGGTACAAATGAGAAAACACTCCACAAAGTTTTTCCATCAATAGTTACAGATAACATGGGTGATTTTCTTGCAAGTGTTAGGCCTCCAACCCCGGTAATTGTCACTGTGGTTGGCTGTAATGGCCAGTTGTGGGGCAAGAAATCCGGACTAACAATGCTGGAGTCCGCGCCAGTATCCAATAATCCTTCCAAGGTTTGCCTTTCATCCTGATAAACCAGTATTACAGTGGGCTTTGGTCGATCATTCAGGGTCATTGTTAATAAAGTAAGTCCTCCAGTGGAACCAAATCCTCACTCCCTTCTCCACTGTGATTGATGAGGGGGTAAAGTTTTAACCATTTGTTCCAAAGGAATCAATTGAGCTATCCTTTGTCATTTCTCAATTTGTATAGGTAGAAAAAGAGTATGCACCATAACACAAATTTCCCCTGTATAATCAGTGTCTATTACCCCAGGTAAAACAAATAATCCCATCATGGTAGACGATGAACGACCCAGAAGTAAAGCTCCCATAGGTAATCCATCAATGATGATTGGTCCCATTATTCCAGTCGGAACCTTTTGCGGTTGGGTGGTCATCAAGGTTACTGCTGCTGCAGCTGCCACATCCAATCCGAGCCTCCCGGCGGTGGCTGGTTGAAGGGAAGCTGGGCTGAGGTGTTGACGGCAGCTACTTGTGTCTGGGCGCGGCTGCTGGTGGACGCGCTGGCTTTCCCATTTCCCGAGCGGTGTCAGCAAGCTCCGGTGTTGTGGGTGTCCAAGCGACAATTTTGGCACCAGACATTGACTGCTTGACAGGCCTGTGGCGTATGTCCCATGCCTCCACACCGGTAACATTTGAATCGGCCAGTAGATGGAGCCCGTGGAGTATTTATTGCCGCTGCTTGTAGGGGGGCAAGAGCAGCTAACACCTGACTCTGTGAGGCTGCTGCCTGTTTTTGTAATGCTGTTCCTAATTCCTTAATAGCATCTACTACCATTGCTTGATTCCCTAGGGGCACATTTGCCAATCGTTCTAAAGCTTCTTCTATAGACCAATTAGCTCCTAGGGTATTTAATACGTTCATTTAATACGTTGTTTGTAGCCTGATTATTGTTCTGGAGTGCACATTGCTTTAACAAAGTACCCTTCATGAAATCAGGGACTCCTGCCCACTCAATAGCATTGGCTACCTTATCTATAAAAGATCCAAATGATTCATCTCTTCCTTGCTTTATTCCCATATAAGAAGGAATCCCCCCTGGCTCTTTTATCCTTCTATAGCCAACCACACCAGACGCATAGCCTCCCGACACTTATCAGGACCAAGTAATGCTTGTGCTTCTGTTCGAAGAAAAGGCCCTAGACCCATTAGCTCTTCTAGGGTTATTCCGTGTAACGGGTCGCTTGGCTGCCGTATTATTGCTACTCATTCCTGGCAGAGTGATTGCCAGTGTGCATTAAACAAGAGCTGCTGATGCTGCGTGAAGATAAGCTTCGCTATTCCTCTGCAATCAGCTGGCAGCAAAACCTGAGTCCCCCAGATAGAATCAAGCATTTGTTTTGTGGGCTCACCGGTTACCCCAAATTGACTAACTGTGGACCGTAATTGCGACAACAACTTCCAGTCTAAAGCAGTTATTGTTGCTTGAAACTCGCCCCCTGCCACAGGAGAATATATCACCGGACAAGCAACATCCATAGCTGCTTTTATAGCCTCCTCATCCCCCGTATCCATGATATCTTTTGCTACCGCTGCCCATGCCTCCCTTCGCCCCCATGCAATGCCCTTCGCTAGGTCACTCTCTGACCCAGGGATCGGCGCCATTACCAGGAGGAGGAGATGGAGGGTTTGACACAGGCGGTGCGGACGGTGCTGTTGTAGCACACGTGGGGGGTGAGCTGCTGCTTGAAGCAGGAGCTGATGTTGGTGGCAAAATGACTGTAGATGTGGCAGGGGGTAACAGACAATTAAACCAGCCCCCATAACCCTTATTCTTTTCATGCGCCACGCTAGCTTGCTTAGCAGCCTTTTCTTTTGCCTGATATTGTAATAACTCATCATGCACAACTCGCCACAGCTTTCCCAACTTTTTTGCAGTTTTATCATCATCTATGACTGCCTGCCACAGCTTGTCCCCAGATTTACACCACTCTGTTAATTCATGAACTGCATGAGGATTTTGAAAAACTCCCTGTTCATACCCATAAGCTAACAACCCAGGAAGCTCTTTCTGCAAATCTATGCCCTTAACCTGACGCTTTTGTAAAAAGCAAGTAAATAAATCATATGCTGCTTGCCTTTCTCCATCCATTTTAAAAACGTCAGTGCTGTTGCAGCCCCACAAGGTCTTGGCAGCACGTATCGGCCGGGCTCTCCGTTGAGGTCACCCAGGGCCCAGCCTGGTGGACTGATTGCAAAGCCCCTGTATGAAGCTCAGCAGACGTAGCCATTCACCTGGGGCAAACCACAGAAAGAAGCCTTCCTAAAATTAAAGGATGCACTGACAACTGCTCCAGCATTCGGGTTACCTGATTTGTCTAAAGATTTTCAGCTCTTTATACAGGAAAGGCTGCGCCTTGCACTAGGAGTCCTGATCCAACGTCTGGGAAGCTGGAAAAGGCCGGTGGGCTACTTTTCCAAACAACCTGACAACATAAGTGCCGGGTGGCCTCCATGTCTGCAGGCAGTTGCAGCCACTGTGATGCTGATACAAGAAGCCAGGAAGCTTACCATAGGAAGGCACATAGATGTCTATGTACCACACATGGTAACCACTGTCTTAGAGCAGAAGGGGGACCATTGGCTATCCCCAAGCAGCATGATGAAATTCCAGGTAGTCCTGACTGAGCAGGATGATGTCACACTAAAAACAACTAACCTTTTGAATCCAGCTTTGTTCCTAAGTACCACAACTGAAGAAGGCCCATTAGAGCATGACTGTGGAGAGGTAATAGAGTACACCTATTCAGCAAAAGAAGACCTGAAAGATGTCCCGCTAGAACAGCCAGAGTGGGAGCTGTTTACAGATGGGAGCAGCTTGGTGGAAAACGGAACCAGATACGCTGGATATGCGGTAGCAACAGTCAGTACAGTAGTGGAGGCAAAGGCATTACCACCAAATACATCTGCCCAGAAGGCAGAACTGGTTGCTTTAACCAGGGCACTAGAATTAAGTGAAGGGAAAAAGGTAAATATCTGGACTGACTCAAAATATGCTTTTGGAGTGGTGCATGTACACAGAGCACTATGGAAAGAAAGAGGATTACTATCTTCTTGAGGTATGCACATTAAACATCAGGATGCAGTCCTGCAATTGATAAAAGCAGTACAAAAACCTGAACAAGTGGCAATCATACACTGTAAAGCACACCAATCAGGGAACTCCAAAATCTGTGAGGGAAATCAAACGGCAGACTGGGCAGCCCGACAGGTTGCTTGAAGGGTGCAAACAACAATGCATTGATACCTTTAAAGCTTAATGTATCCCAATTCAATTTGCCTCCAGAACCAAAATATTCAGTAGAAGATGAGAGACTGGCACGTTTGCTAAATGCACAAAAGAATTCAGAGGGATGGTATGTGACTGCACAAGGACAAATAGTGGTACCCCCCTTGATAATGAGAGAAGTTCTACAAATTAAACATAACGAATGCCACTGGGGAGCAGAGGCATTGGTAAAATTGCTAAAGAAGAGTTTAATTTCGGTACGGATGTTAACAATGGCAAAATCAGTAGTGTCAAAATGTGATATCTGCTGGAAAAAACCCCAGTGGCTCGGCGACAAGCACAGCTAGGAAGAATTTGGATAGGAATAGAGCCAGGAGACTATTGGCAGGTAGATTTTGTAGAACTGCCAAGAATTCAAGGATACAAATACCCGTTAGTGGGGGTTGACACATTCTCTGGGTGGCCAGAAGCCCTCTCCTGTCGCACGAACCAAGCAAAGGAAACAGTTAAGTGGTTACTACAGGAGATTATTCCCAGGTTCGGGGTACCCCTAGGGGTATCATCAGATAGGGGGCCCCATTTCATAGCTACAGTAGTAAGAGATGTAAGTAGATTGCTGGGGATAACCTGGGACCTCCACACACCATGGAGACCCCAGTCGAGTGGACAGGTAGAGAGGATGAATCAGACACTAAAAAGGCAAATCAGTAAAATAAGCCAAGAAGCCAAATTGCAGTGGCCCCAGGCTTTGCCAATAGCACTACTGAGGATTCGGATAAAGCCTAGGAGTGGGATGTCAGGCAGTCCTTATGAGATATTGTATGGGAAACCATATGAATCTCCTGAGCCTAACCCTAATGTACACGTCACAGGAAAGCAGGAAGTGAATAATTATGTTCTGTCTCTCGGGAAAACTTTAGCTCGGCTCCGGAGCATCCTCGTGTGGGATAGACCACTGACTCTCGAGAACCCAGTTCATAACACACATCCAGGAGACGAGGTGTACATCAAGAACTGGAACGAAGAACCGCTGAAAGAAAAGTGGAGTGGACCCCATCAGGTACTGCTGACCACCTTTACAGCAGTCAAAGGAGCCGGCGTGGACCCCTGGATTCATTACACCTGAGTGAAGAAAATCCATCCTGAATCACGGACTGTGTAAACTGCGGAACCAACAAGGCTGCAGATAAGATGTCTTTAATTACTTTGAGAATGCTATCAGTAATTGTGCCAATGTTATGGTCATTAATGTCTTTGGGATGTGGAATGCAAAATGATCAACTACTCTTCATTCTAGAATGAAGAGAGATACAAACAGAAACACAGGTGATAAAGGTTTCTAATGCAGTTCAGGCTGAGAATGTAATGATTGGATTAGTCAAAGACTTTGCCAAAATGCAAAACACCAGTAGAATAACTGCCTGTTTGCCAATACCAAAGGCAGCAAGAGACCCAGTAAATTGGGGAATCATAACATCAAAACTACCTGAAATACAAAAGAACAAAACAATTACATGTAAACAGGTACCCGAATCGAGGCAAGTAATCAAGGAAACTTGGGAGAAAATAGGAACATGGATGAGATCCATGGGCCAGAAAGACTGTATTCTAAGTGATGGCATACTGGGAACCCCTATGGGAGAATCAGGAGGCATCACACAATGGCAATGCTATTTGCCACACTATCAAAAGATTATAGAAAATGTTACAGAAACCACTCTGGTATGGAAGTGTGAGGCCGAGGATCAGAAAGATCAGATAGAGCCTTGGGACAGTGCGTGGTCTATGAGTATTCCTCAAAGATTCCAATATATGGCAAACATCCCTTGGTGTATTAAGTGGGAAGGCTCCAAGAATGAAACAGATCTAACAGTAACAAACACTGCCACTAGGAGCAGAAGGAGGGCAGACAAAGTAAGTTGGTGGCCATGTAATAAAACTTAGGACTGCACTTCTGATGATGCAGAGATAAAACAGATGCCACCCCTGGCAATAGCCCTACAAATTGGTTGTGCTTGCAGAGGGATCAAACATAAACAAGGCAGAGTGAATTATAAAGCAGTCATAGGATGTACCAGAATTACAGTCCAAGGTCCGGGACAATTTGTATGGGCAGCAAGCAATGGCACCTGGACAACGCATCTGCCTGTAGATGGGAAAGTAAAGGAGATTACTTTAGGCCTTCCAACCTCCTGTCCAATTTGGAAAAAGTCCCCAGTTAACGGAAAACATGAACTTCTGCAGAGAAGAGCAAGATGGGAAGTCCTAGACAGTGAAAATCCAGATGACACTTGGCAAGAACCCTCTAGTGGAGTGAAATTTGGGTGAGACCTAGAGTCCTTACTTGGTCCTATAGCAAACTATCAGAGTAGGGAGATGCTGTACAAACTTACAGGTCAGGTAGATAGACTGGCAAGCGTCACCCGGGAGGGATTTAAAGAATTAAACGTACGATTACAAGCCACCACAAAAATGACTTTACAAAATTGATTAGCCTTAGATTTGTTACTCCTGAAAGAGCATGGAGTATGTGGATTTTAAAGGGACAAGTTGATCATTGCTGCGTTCATATCCCAAATGTAACTGCAGATGTAGAATATGACATCAATCAGTTGAAACAAATAGAGCATGAAGCAAAAAAAAGAGCAAAAGGACTTGACTACAAGCTGGTTAGGAAAAAATCTTTAAAGGGTTAGGGTGGAATATGAGTTCATGGATTAAATCTATCATTGAGAGTGTGATAATCTTACTAATTGTATTCTTAGCAATTTGGTTAGTTTACGGCATCTTAAAGGGAGAGATACAGAAGAAAACGTCCTGGAACCAGAAAATAATAAAGGCACTGACATGAGATCCACGCCCACCATCTTCTGGTTCTCCGGTTTGTGATAGCATCCACATCAACCCTGGATTTGAAGAACCCCAAGTATAAATTGAGGACTAAAGGACTGTATCAAGTGAAAACATTTACACTTATAGTAAAGTGAAAATGCTTTCAAAGGGGGGAGAATGATAGTGGAGCCCTGGAAAATGTTAAAAATAGTCTCTGAAAATATTAGGCTTTGTGTTTTCTCAGATCACCGCACCTGCGTAAGCAGTATGATAAAAGATATAATTGTTGGATGTGATGATTGTTTAGTAATTAAATATAATTATGATATAACCATAAGAAGAATAGTGAGACACTATGTTGGAAATTTAAAGGGGGCTATGTTTAGATGAAATCCGTGTATACAATAGAACAATATAAGTTTGATAATTAACATGAAAGTTACATAATGATAGAGTATAAAACACGTTCACCTCGAATGTATGGTTGGAATCAGATTTGGGTGGAAACTACCCCGATTCCCAGAGCTCTAAAAGAAACAGCACCGCATACAATCGCTTATCTGATTATGTGTTTTTGAACACTAAAAGAGGCACAGGTACATGGGAGACTAAAGTACAGCCCAAAATTATTAAATCTCTAACTACAGTACGCCTGTGGAAATAAGGAATGGAGGGCAATAAGGAATGCAAAGAAGATGCAGTCCTACTATAGAGACCTTCTGTAGCTGCCTAAGAGTGTTTGTTATCAATTTTCATGGTATATGAAATTTTTTCTTTGCATGTCCCAAAGGGCATGTTCTGCAGGTCTTGGGTCATATTGTGGACATTTTGCATTTAAAACAATATTAGACAGCTGTGCTGAGACTACAGATAAATTCTAGATATCTGGTTCTAAATTATAGAATATTTAGATATTCTAAACTATAGATCTCTAAATTCTAGATACGTGGTTATCACAGACTTGATGAGCCTTCAGATACAATCCAGGAGCAGCCAAGAAGAGCAAAGACAAAAACTTAGGCAAAAGTGATTCTTGGTTAAATGTGGAGAATATCAAAGCTTTTTTAGTATCACTTTTCCTAGATGGAAACCATAGAGTCTGTGATCTGAAATGTCTCCTACAATCCATAGCTGCTTACCAAGAGCAGAGATATTAGCCGAAGGAATAAATCATGCTGCACAAGGATAATCAAGAGATTTCATAATGTGGCCTAAACAGTAACAAATCTTTGATATTGAACTGCATTGCTGCTGCCTCAGCAACCTCCAGATGAATGAGTAGACTAATTCACTGATGCTGTTGAGTCAGAGATGGAATGAAAGACTCCAGTCTTCAGAAGCTGAATCAGAAGGCAATTGAATCAAGGGAGCGTGTCTTTTATAATGTGACTCGCTAAGGCGGGACTTGGTTGGTCTCAAAGTAAAAACCTCTCACACTGTTGGTGAACTACAAATAGCACACTCTGGAGAACCATATCTATAAACAAGGGTTACAGAAGGAGAGATAATAATTGTCTTAATTCTTTTCCCAGGCTTGGCCTGGGAGAAATTATCTCTGTTCTTGCTTCAACTGAACTGAGGATATTCACAATTCCCCCTTTTTGTTTAGAGGAGGAGGTGGTGTTTGTTTGATCCTGTGCGATCCCTTGCAGGAAAGAGAATAAACACAGCTCCAGAGCTTTATCAGTTACCAATCAAAACCTCAATCAGACATTGGCTCAGAATGGTCAAAGAGATCTCATACTTATTCTGTTACATTCCATAAACTTTAACTCTTAATTGTAAAAGTCAGCTACCAACTTTTAGTATAGTAACATTGTTAATCTGCTGGTAACACTGGAGTCTAACTCATCAACAATCTCTTTCTGGAAACAAAGAAAAGAGAAAATGTTCATTCCCCACTTGTAGAGGGCTCAGCTTGTTGATGGTCGGTGTCTTGATCATCATTCAAAGACTGATGATTGATGGTCAGCACTTTGGCCACTGCTTGAAGGTTGCCTGCTGGCCACATTCTGTTTCTGATGTTGCAAGTCAGGGTGAACACTCCTTGCAGGTATCCATCGTACCCCGGTACCTGTGGAGACATATGCATACCCGCGGCCTCAGGCCATAAGGTGGCACGGGCCCTCCCACTTCTTGGTGGCAAGGTCCCATATCCAGACCTTGGCTCCAGGCAGGTGCGTCTCATGTGCTGAATTCAATGAGAGAAAATGGTTCAGAGCTACAGGAATCTCTGAATTCTTTGGCACTGTAAGGTGATTAATTGGATATAAAGCTTTTTCTAGTCGACTGTGTGAAGTCTCTCCCGGCATTCCTCTTTTACATTTTTCCAGAACATGCTTCAAGTGCATGAGCGCGTTCAACAATAGCTTGACCCATTGGGGAATGCAGAATACCAAGTTTATGTGAGACTCCCCATAAGCATACAGAATGACGTGTTTTCTTGTGAGACAAGGCAGGGCCATTGTCAGTTTCCACAGAAGAAGGTAGCCCCAAAACTGCAAAAGCCATCCTCCAAGGGGCAATCACGTCGCAACCCCTTTGAGCAGATGCCCACATGGCAGAGTGTCGCAGACATCTTTTCCCTAAAAATCCTTTCTTTAGGATTTTTCCTTCTGAGAAGCTGAGAGGCCTCAGAGACAGAATGTAAACAATGCTGATCTGCTGCTGTGGAATGCAACAGGTCCACCTGGGATTGGCCCATCTTGGCTGTTTATAATTAATGGCCAATCAAGGACCGAGCTATCTCGGACAGAGTCCGAGAGAGCTGCCTTTGTTATCATTCTTTCCTTTTCTATTCTTAGCTTAGCTAGCTTCTGAGAAAACCTGTCCTTCTTTTTCTTTTTAGTATAGTTATAATGTAATATATATATATATAATCAAATAAGAAATCGAGCCTTCTGATCATGGAGTCAACATTCTCATCTCTTCTTTCACCTGAAAACCCCTGTGAGCACGGTCACAGAAGAGGAGAAGGTGTCAACAGACACATGCACATAGGAAACTCGGCAATGTGAGTAACATCTATTTGCCAAAGCTACAAGCCCCTTAAGCCTCTGGGGTTCAGCCCTGCTGGTAAAGGTGCAGCAAGTCCATGACAGTCAGCACAAGAACTGACAATGTCATGAGCTTCAGTCAACATTAACTGAAATTGCTTTTGCAGAGTACGTGCACTTTGATGAAAAAATCATGCGATGCTTTGGCTTGCGCAACCTTGTCAGGCTGAAGCGCTACCCATGCAGGGTTAGCCAACCTGTCAGCCCTGCATTACCTTCTGCTATGAAACCTGGTAAAGTGGTGAGACTCCGCATGTGCAGGATGGAATACAAATGAACCTGGCTTTCAATTGCACACCACAAGGCTTTCAATACTGAAAAAAAGCTGCCTTCTTGATCTCTCTCAGAAGTGAGCAATCCAAATGCTTGGTTATGTCTGCCACATAGGCAGAGTCAGTGACCAAATTCAGAGGCACCTGAGAAAATTTCTGGAATGCCATAGCAACAGCCTTTAGTTCAACCAATTGGGCCGAGCCGGACACGTGGCCTTCCAGCACTTGCCATCCGGACTCATCCTTCCAGGTAACAATAGCCTTCCCTGTTTTTCCTGAGCTGTCAGTGAAGACGGTGGGTTCCTGCACTGGCACTCAACTATTATTTGGCCGTAAGGACAGACTGATTGCTTTTGCCAGCTGCAGTAACTTGTGACTGGGCAGATGATAAGCAATGTAGCAGGCATAGGGCCTGCAAGGGCTCCCTGGCATGCAGAAGCCTAAGACAGGAAATGCCAAGACATGGTAATTGGGCTAGAAGCCCCTCTCTTCTGCCCTCGGACCCCTGCTTATCTCTCTGTAAGACTATAGGTCACTTTCCTTGAACCCTTTCTACTGGACAATTTCTCATACCCCTGTACCCTAGATAAAGAGCTGCTTTTGCCCAGCTTGGGCAGAACAGCTGTCACTGGGAACTCCGCAGAGGAATCAATAAAGACGCTCCTGTGGAACCCCACACAGACTTCTCCTCTCTCTCCCTGTGTCTGCCTGCCTAGGCACCTAGCAAGCTGAAGGGCTGTAATCACAATGAGCTGATAGTCACTAAAGAGCTGATATCACTTAAACTTGCTAAGGTGGTCTGCAGCTAAGAATTGCTTGGGAGCTCAGACAGTCTGTCCTGACCCGGACTGCGCTACCTGGGCCGCTGCAGCCTGCTGGAGACACCCTGAAACCCAGCAAAAGGCCGCAATAAATGGCGCACCGAATAGAAGGAACTCTGGAGCAGCATTTCTTTTGAAATCCTTATTGCCTTCAGATTGCTAGGACCCCCGAAGAAAAGCCTCCATTATAGCAGGCCTCTTCTGCAGGGGGCGGTCAGTCGACCCTCACAGCTGACATCTGAACGAGTGTTCGAGGAGACTGACAACAGCAGACCGCTTCCAGCAGACCCTTGACCCACACCCAGCTGAAGAAGTGTAAGTTTAAAAAGAGCATTTATCACGGACATCTTGGGTCCCCTTTTTGGTTTTTTTTTGTTTTTTTTTTCCTTTTGTCTGCTGGTAGGTTTCCGGTTCAGCTGTCTGTCTCTGTCCGGACACAGGTAGGGTGGTTCTGGGGTGGCCCGTGCTTCAAAGGATGAGTCTGGACTCTTCAGTTTTTCAGTCTTCAGATTGTTTATTATTACTTATCTACAGAATTTTGTTTCTGCCCAGCAGAGGTCTGACCTGCAAGGCAGCCAAGGGCACTCTGACCACCCACGCGGCGGTCGTGTCTTTTTATACTAAAAACTACCTATATCATATTTACCTTTATTTCCCATACCTTTCACCCATATTCGCTGGAACTCTCCTGCACATCAGCACTCGCTGTCCCACATGATGAAGAGAGAGCTGTGTCAGAAGAGCAAAGATTGCATTTTCTTGGTCTTCCTAACAGCCAGAAGAAACATGAGTCCAAAGAACTTTGTTGGTTGTTCCTGGCCTCCTTTTAGACGACTCTTTTCTGCTTTAATGCAGAAGTCTCTTTTCTCACATGGATGGAATGTGGTGGAATTGGCAGTTGCTTCAGGCTGTCAGGCAGCATGGGAGTTTTGTCTTGTCTCTGCTGAGGATTTGGTGAATTTTCCATTGGTCACTTGGTGGTCTCACCATGGGCTGAGCTCAGCGGCTGACTCTGCTGTCTGCAGGGGATGCATTGGGACGCCAAGGCCCTCAGGGCTGGAATTCGGGGGAGGGCAGGCTCGGAGCGCGCGGAGGCTGGGCCCGTCAGGAGCTGCTGCTGCTGGCGCTCGCTGTGCTCAGCAAGCTGGGCCGAGCAGCCGCGGCCATGGAGACACAGGCGGGAGCTGTGGCCGAGGCCGGCAGGCAGCCCGGGCCGGCTCGCAGCTGCGAGGACGGCGGCAGCCCGTGCCCTGAGGCCGAGGCCGTGGCGGGCGCTTTGCGGGCAGGGCTTTTCCGAGCCGGCCGCAATGTGCTGCCTCCCATGCGGGCCCGGCTGCGGCAGAGGCAGGCGGCAGTGCGGCGGGGCCGGCAGCGGCGGGCAGAGGCCGCAGAGAGCAGCAGCCCGGCCGGGCCCGCCGCGGAGCAGCAGGGAGCTGTCGGGCAGCCTTTGGCCGTGTCTGTGCACACAGGGCAGGAGCCGCGGCAGGAGCCGGCCATAGCGGCAGCTGGCCGTGCCCAGGGCCGCAGCCGCAGCTCTCCCCTGCTGGCCACAGCAGCAGCCGCTCGCCTCCGAGGCTCCGGTGCTTGCTGAAGACGAGGGGCCTGGCCCCCAGCGCGCCCTGGAGCCCCGCAGCGAGAGGAGCCGCCGGCGCCGCAATGGGCAGCGCAGAGGGTGCAGGTGGAGGAGGAAGAGCACATGAGGCTCGGGCTGGGGCAGCTTGGGCCTCTCGGCCTTCGCCTTGAGCCCTTTGCTTCTTTTCAATGAGCCCTGATGGCCGTCCTCGGCCAAGGGCCCCTGCAGCTCTTCCCAGGGCTGCAGGAAAAGCTGCCTCAGTCACTGATGCACAGAATCACTGCCTTGGAAGACAGGCACCTTTGAGATGATGGAGTCCAAGCCATGCCCTAACACCTCAACTAAAGCACGGCACCGAGTGCCACATCCAGTCTTGTTTGAAAGGCTTGCAGGGATGGGGAGTCCACCAGCTCCCTGCAGGGCTCTGTCCAGGAAGAACCTAGCTAACACTGGGGCCTTCTACCCCCCAGCGCTTGGAGCTCTGCAAGTTTGTCTTTCTGCTTAGGCAAAGGCCATGGAAAAGTTCTGGGAAAAGTAGTCACAAATAGATTTGCCTACAGAGCTCTAAAGAGATGTGCAAAGAATCCAGAAACCCAACAAGAAAGAAAAAACCGGGGGCAAAAGCCAAATGGCATCAGCAAAGTCTTGGGCATAAACAGCTAGCTGCAGATGGTCTTGTCAACCCTCTTTGTTTGTATTTCTGGGAAGCAGAGGAATCCTGCTTGAGCCTCTGGGGAGATGGGTTTGGGAGGTAAAAGTGACTTCTTTTTTTCTCTTTGGGGCAGCTCCTTTTCCTAATGTCAACTGAAGCTCTCTGCAGCCTGCTGCCTGTTGTGATTGTTGCAGCAAAACAATTGATGGCAGGCAGACAGAAGACACTTGACACTTGCAGAGAGTTGCCTTTGCCAGTGCCAGCTGGGAGTGGGAGTCAGAAGAAAAACTAGAGTAAAGCAGAACTGCATTGGAAGATTGCCTTCCTTTTCATTGGGTAAAGAAGCTCTAGATCCACCTGTCAATGGTCAGTTGTTTGTTAAGGATGGGAAGTTGTCTTTGAGGATTTTTTTCATGTGCTTTGCAAGTGGATCATGGTCTCCTTCATTGACCAACTGCAGACCAAAGTGCCTTTGCAATATGAGCCACGTGGCAGTTTTTGCCCAGCCATGCTACTTGTGGCTAGAAGAAAGCAAGGGCAAAGGGTATTTGCAGCCAAAAGGCAGCAAAGCTTGGCTCAGCCAAAATATCCTGGGGAGATAGAGGCCTCCAGCTGTTGCTAGAAATGAGCAGAGTTCCAGCCCAATGGTTCTAAGTGCAGATCTTTTTGCCTTGCTCAACTGAAGAAGCAGAAAGATGAGCAAGGAGTTCCCAAAGGCCCATGACATAAGGGGTTTTTTTGCTCATCTTGTGGAAGTTTGCAACTGAAGGTGTGTTTGCAGTTGAGCTAGTGAGAGGAAAAAACAAAGAAAGAAGAGGCTTGGGACAGGGCCATAACATTCCACAAGAGGAATCAATGGTGTGCATTTATTTTATGGACCTGTCTCAATGCTCTCAAAAGTATTGTAGCCCTGCTTTAAATAGACTGGTATGAAGCAACTTGGAGAGACAGAGACTCAAATGGCTTCTAGGGGTTTTTTTTAAGAGTGAGGAAAAGCACGCAAAGGGTGTTGTTTTGTGACATTTGAAAAAGAGACTAGTTGAGAATGAGCAACTGCAATAAATCAAGAGTTAAAAAAGAAGTCTTTTGGTATAGGAATAATTAGAAAGACAAACCTGTCAAGATAGGAATGGGTGTTTTGATACAAATGATGAAATGATAGGGAGAAAAATAGATGCCCTGAAGTACAATGCAAAGGCAGATAGAACTGGACTTGAATGATCTCTTTTTCCATTGCTGGAGTTTCTTCCTTGTGAAGAGGAGCTAGGGTATTGCTGAAGAAAAGTGAGACAAGCAGGACGGGGCAGCGAGCCGTGCTCCGTGCAGAGGCTGCCAGGGGCTGCGCGAAGAGCGCCCTGCTGCAGCCGGAGCCCTCCTGGCCTGGGGCCCGGCAGCAAAGGGGCAGGGCAGCCATCTCCTCCTCGTCCTGACCCTGCCACTGCTTCCTGCTGCTGCTGCTGCTGCTGAGGGAAAGAGAAGCAAAGGCCGTCAGTGGAGAACACCAGGCCAGCACTGCCACAGCCTGTCCTGCCCTGCCCGGCCTTCAGTGCCCCGCCAGAGGCATGTGGCATCGTGGGCAAGGAGCAGCAGCTGGCGTGTGCCTGTGGCTCGGAGGCTCCTGAGAGCTGGCATGTAACTGGGAAAAGCTGCCCCAGGCCTGGCCCTGGCCTCTCCAAGCTGTGGCAGCTGTGCAGACTGTCTCTGCACAACCACCTGCAGTGCCCACAGTCCACTTGGTTCCCTTGCCTGCCCAGGGGATGCCCTCCCTCCCTCAGGGTGCCACAGCTCCATGGCTCCACTTGGGGGAAGAAGTGAGCACAGCTTGGCCAGATGAAGAGGTCACCTTTTGTTGCCAAAGTCAGGTGGTGAGAGGTCAGTACTTGGATGTGGCCGGATGGGGCGGGGTCAGGCTCTTGCTTGGGATCAAGGGCACTCTTGACTGCTTGTTCCTTGTCATAACCTCTGTACACGCTTGCAAGCGTGTCAGCAGCTGCCAGCGGGTGTCCCTGCACTGCCACCAGCACCATTTTTGGGGAGCTGGCTGTCACTCCAAGCAGCCCCACAGCCACATGCCCGGAAGACTGCAGCTGACCAAGAATCTACTGAGCCAGCTTGACAGAGCTGTCAGTTCTGAGAAGGATGTTGGCGCTGTAGACATCTTGGTGGATCAGGTGGTTTGAGTGCAGAAAATGCAGTCCTCGCAGGCCCAGCGAGAGAAAACAGAAAGAGGAGGGCAAGAAATTGATGAGACGAGTTCATCACACAAGAAAGGAAAGACTCTGAAAGATTGCCTCTCCAGGGCAATGGGCAGTAATGGCAGAACACGGTGCCATTGAGAGGAAGAGCTGGCTCAGCCACTGCCAATATCTTCCAGTTCAGTGAATTTCATGATGGCATTTTCCTGCTTGACTATTTTCCCGGAGGCAAACAAAATGCAAGATGCCTACTTGAAAGCAGAGATCCCAGCTTGCAGGAGATAGAAAAGGCAGCCCCACTCGCTGGGGCTCTGAGCCCTCTGTGATCAGCTGGGGAACAACAAGCACAAGAACAACAGGACAGGCAGGCCTGCAGCTTTCTTTTCCACCAGATTTCCAGAAGAAGACCAAGCGCATCTACACCACCACTGGACCTTCAGAGGAAGACTCCAGCCTTCTCCAGGATCACTGCTTGAAAAGAAGCACATCTGCCACTCCAAGAAAGCTCCAGCCACCATGTATCTTTGGACTGCTCCCAACACCTCAACCAACAGAGTGGCAGGGCATATGCTGACTCTGTCAGTAGCTTGTTTTCCTACTAGTGCATTTGTATTTTAATTTTCCTAATAAAGAACTACTATTCCTGCTCGCATGTCTTGGCCTGAGAGCCCCTTAATTTCAAACTGATAATTCAGAGAGAGGGAGGTTGCATTTTCCATTTCAAGGGAGGTTCCTTCCTTCCTTAGCAGACACCTGTCTTTTCAAACCGAAAGACAAGGCCATGACATTCCACAAGAGGAATCACTGGTGTAGATCTCATGGACCTCTCCCAATCCTATTAAAGTATTGAAATCCTGGTTTAGAATAAATAGACAGGGATGAAACAACTTTGAGAGACAGAGACTAAAATGGCTTGTGATTGATTTTTTCTTTAGGAATGGGGAAAAGTACCCAAAAGGTGTTGTTTTCTAACGTTTTAAAATATACTACATCAAAATGAAAAACGGCAATAAAAAGAGTTGTACAAAGAAGTGCTTTTGAATTAGAAACACAGAAATGTGGAGATATGAATGACATTTCCCTAAAAATATGAAATTACAAACCAATATATATAGTGAACTACAATACAAAGGTAGGGAAGAGTGTACTTTATTTAGATCTTCTTGTATTTTCCTTCTGGTGTATTTTCCTTCTGAGGAGAAGCTAGTATTTCAATGAAGACGTCTCTCACATCTGATAATTAAATGTGCTTCTTTCTTCTACTGCTGGGTAACACATCCTGGCTGAAAGGAGCACTGAAGGTAAAGAACTGGTTCTGCGTGGTCTGAAACTAAAGGATGGTTCCATTGCTGACACAAAACCTTTTCTTTGTGGCATCGCAGCGGAGGCAATGTTGGTATCAGATGCGCTCTAGGGTCTGGCCGGTAGCACAACGGGAGGTACGTTGGTGTCAGACACAGTATGGACTCTGTGTCCAGGCACTCTCCGCTGTGCTGGGGTTAAGAAAAGGATAAAAAACAAATCAAGAGAGAATCTATGTTTGCTGTCAAATGCTGCTCACAAGGGCACGTATGTGAAGTACTTAGAAATGTTTGCTTCTTAAATGCTTCTTTGAAACACATGGCACCTGATGATGAGATAGAAATATTTAATGGCCAAAGGACATTAGCACAAGTATCCTGCCCCATAAATTGGTGGTATAGCACCTTAAATCAAGTGCTACAAGTACTCACTTCAAGACATCTTTTACCTCTCATCATATTCACTCCAAAGCTGTGGTTTTTTATCAAGGAAACAAACTTATTCTGCATGTTAATGGTTTATAACAGAAAGAAAGGAAAAAGCCTTTGGCTCTTAAAAAGCAAGCAAGAAAGCAAGCAAGAAAGCAAGAAGGCAAGAAAGCAAGACGGAAAGCAAGCAAGAAAGAAAGCATTTAAAATAAGTGAGAAAGAAAAAATTCAAAAAGAAGACTTACCAGCAGGAGCAGAAGTAGCAGGTGTATAGGGAGCTCTGGGTCCAAAGCTCACTTGAAATCTATCTGTTCAGAGAGAATAAATTTACTTCAGAGAAGGTAAATTTTTAAAAGCAAGGAAATGCACAGAACTGAAATGGTTGTGTTTGCAAGAGAAGATGATTAAAACTTGTAAATGGTATATAACGTAATGAAAGGAAGAAGCATTTGACAAAAAAAAAAGAGAAAATAAGAAAGAAAAATGTAAAAAGTCAAAAAACCACCCACCCACTACTGCTACTCTCCAAAAGCAAAAAAATCGTAACAAGCAAACAACTGAAAAAAAAACCCCAACCAAAAATAGGCAAGCAATTGGGCACCAATAGGAGGAAGCACAGTAGTAATTTTAATCCCTGTGTTAGCTTTCACCACCCCTTTCTCTTCTGAGAAATGTTTCAGAATATTTCTGTTAGCAATAGTTTTAATGCTCCATTATGTTTCCAATTAAGGATTGTTGTATTTGCCTGCAGAAGCTGTGCAGCATGAAGGGAGATGCTGGCTAGGAAGCCACAGCCCAGGGACTACAAGTGTTTGACAAGCAGACTTAGCATCATGAGCTTGTGCTGCTGCAGGAGGTGTACGAGCAGCTTGGGCTGAAAGAGGAAACTGAAAAGAGGCTGTTCAGAGAAAATAAAATTACTTCAGAGGAGGTAGATTTTTAAAAGCAAGGAAATGTACAGAATTGAAATGGTTATCGTTGCAAGAAATGGCTCTTTCAAAATGTCTGCAATAGTGTTATTGCTCCATGATGCTTACAATCAAGTATTGTTGTATTTGTCTGTAGAAGTTGTGCAGCATGAAGGAAGATGCTGGCAAAGAACCTACATCTAAGCGACTATAATTTCTTGTCAAGCAGACTTCCCATCAGGATCAGGAGTACGAGGTGAAATGGGTCCTTGGGGTACGAAGACAAGCTGAAATGATTCTGTGTAGAGCAAGTAAATGTACTTCAGGGAAGGTGAATTTTAAAAATATGGACATGCATGGAACTGAAATGGTTATGTTTGCAAGGGCAGGCTATTACAATGATTTATCACATCAAGAAAATAAATGCCTTCAGTAAAAATAAAAAGTTGAAAGTGGAGATAATTTTAAAAAAGAAAAAAATTACAACCTAACCCCAAAGCACCCAGTGGAACCACTCCCCAAAACCAAAGAACCCAACCAACCAACCAACCAAATCCAAACTGGAAAGAAAAATTTTGCCATGCAGTCGAGAACCAAAAGGAAAATGACAGAAGTAATTTTCATCCCTGTGCTAGGTTTCACCATCCCCATTGTCTCCTTTAAAAAATCTCACATTTCTGTTAGCACTCGTTTTACTGCTCCATTATGTTTAAAATCAAGGATTGTTGTATTTACCTACAGGATCTGTTGGGCATGAAGGGAGATGCTGCCTAGAAAGCCACATCCAAGAAACTATCATTTCTTGAAAAGCAGACTTAGCATCAGGAGAAGTAGGAGCAGCAGGTGTACTGGCTGCTTGGGATGAAATTAGAGGCTGAAAATTACCTGTTGAGTAAAAGTAAGTTTGAAAAAACCAGGAAATAGTCAGAACTGAAATGCTTATGGTTGAAAGGAAAGGCTATTAGAAAAATGTTAATGATTTCTAACAGAAAGAAAGGAAAAAGGATTTGGTGAAAAACAATGCAATTCAAAGAAGTCATAAAAGGAAAAAAAATCCAAACTAAAACACCGCCCAGCCACAAGGACCACTTTGAAAAACCAAAAAGAATCCAACCAACCAAGCAGCTAAACCCAGAGTAATAAAAAACTATCTAAGCAAATAAAGGACCCATAGGGAAAAAAAAATCCTCCAGCGTTACTTTTAATCCCTGGGTTAGCCTCCAACATCACCTTCCTCATCTTTAAAAAGTATTACACCATTTCTGTTTGCATTAGGTTTCATGCTCCATTGTGTTTATAATTAAGTGTTGCGGGATTGGCCTGCAGAAGCTGTGCAGCATGAAGGGAGATGCTGGCTAGGAACTCACATCCCAGTGACTAAAATTGCTTGAAAAAGTGACTTAAAAGAAGGAGCAGGAGCAGGACAAACAGGAGGTGTAGGAGCTGCTTGGGGTGAAACATAAGGCTCAATATTATCTCTTGAGGAAAAATAGGATTTACAAAGCAAGGAAATACACCGATTGGAAATGGTTATGGTTCAAAAAAAAAGCCTATTGCAGAATATGATAGGTTTGTAACAGAAATAAAGGAACACCAATTTTGCTATTGAAAAAAAACCAAAAACCAGACGGAAAGAAGCATGCAATTAAAAGAAGTAATAAAAAAAATGAAAATGCAAACACCCACACATCCACATCAACCACTCCCCATGGATGTGGGCTCTGAACCCACATCCAAATGACAATAATTTTTTCACCAGCAGACTTATAATCAATAGCAGGAGCAAGACCATTAGGTGAAATGGGTCCTTGGGAACACTGTGAGGAGTCTGTCCAGAGAAAGTGAATTTACTTCAGAGATGGTAAATTTGAAAAAGCAAGGAGATGTATGGAATGGAAATGGTTCTAGTTGGAAGGAAAGGCAATGTAGGTTCCAACCACAGTAAAAGTTCTGTAGGATGACACACCGGCAAATACGTTGCTTCCAGATGCAGTATAGTATCTGCTGGCTGAGTGGCCTTCAGTCGCAGTATAGTATCTGCTGGGTGAGTGGCCTTCAGTCGCGGTATAGTATCTGCTGGGTGACGTACTGAAGGCTGAGCCGCTTCCAGACACAGAATAGGTTCTGCTGGGTGTCATACTAAGGAGGCCTGAGTCGTTTCCAGATAAAGTATAGGATCTGCTGGGTGACGAAGTGAAGACAGAGTCGCTCCCAGACACAGTATAGGTTCTGTCGGGTGTCATGCTACTGTAGTCCGAGTCCGTTTCAGACAGAGTATAGCTTCTGCATCTCTGACGTCCCCACTATTTAGAAACGCGCCAGGGACAGCCAGGGCTGAAAGTGCTGCTCCGCCCAGCCCGGCCGCCAGCTGGGACCCAGCACAGGGACGGAGGACACAGGGGGCACCAGGGGGAAAGCAAGATGTGAAAAAGGCAGCCGAGGGGGGAAAGAGCTAAAAATGCAGCCTAGGCCTGCACAGCTCAGTCCAGGAATCTAAACTTCCACATAACTCTAACTAAATAACTATGCGCATCACTAAATCTATATCTAAGCATCTAAATGTAAGCATCTAAATGTAGGCGTGTAAATGTAGACGTCTAAATGTAACTCTATTGGAGAGGTGTGGCCGGTAGAATGAGAACGCCCAGGCTAGGAACTGTCCAGCCCATCTCCAGCCAGTGGGGCACTTCCCCAACTCGAAGTCAGGTCGTGTGCCTAAGGCGATGTTGTGCCTTGCGGACGTTGGCCGCAGAGATACTCCAATACTGCAGGAGAGAAGGAAGAGGCGACTCTCAGGTTCTTCGGGGTAGGAGGGTTTATTGGGTGAGGGGAGGAAGAGCCAGGGAGAAGAGACCGAGAGAGCCCCGAGGTGGGGAAAACCTCGGATTATAAAGGGACTAGGAGGGGTAAAGGTTGACAAATCAGAAGAGGGGAATGAAGGATACATTTGGGATTGACATAACAGTGAAACCAATTGAACACAGTTGCGGGAGGGGCCCTGGCCCCGTAACCAATCACCCGACACCCTGACCAGAAGATTCTGGAAAAAGAGGCAGGGGTGCCGAGTGACAGGCAGGCAGCCAGGGTGGAGAACGAAACGATACATTTTGTAACTATGGTAACTGGGGAGGGGTTTGAGGATTGACAGAAACTGGGAACTGGGCAAGACCCTCAACTCGAACAACGGGGGAAAACCGAACAAACATGAAACAAACTACAACATCTCCCCCTTTTTTGTTTAAAAAAGAAAAAGAATGGTAGGGGCAAAACACAGTCTAGATTGAAGTCTGAGCCTGCTCTGTGTCACCAGAGTCCGAGCAGGAGTCTTCAGGGCCGGAGCTCTCTGAAGAGGCTGAACTCCAATTTTCGCCTTCTTCGCCTGGGACTTCCACTCGGCTGATGTCTGGGACATTGGTGGCCTTGGATACAAGTCTTTTGACGAGTCCCCAGACAACGGAGCAGGCAATTAAAACAATAAACAAAACTAAAAGGGTGGAGAGTACAGTCTTTAAAATTGACCCCGCCCAACTTGACAGTCCCCACCCTTGAAAGAGGTCCCCCAGCCAGTCTGATGTTTGTTGCTTTATTTCATGAACAAGGCCCTGCATCTTGTCGATGGCCACCCTCGCGTCCTCGGCTCGGGATGACAAGTTCAGGCAGCAGAGGCCCTCGAACTCTTCACAGTGATGATGGTGGAGCAACAGCAAAAAATCAATCGCTGCGTGGTTTTGAAGTGTCGCCTTCCTTGTAGTTTCCTCGTCTGTGAGGAGGTCTGATAGCGTTGCTGACGTTAAATTTGCTTGCTTAGCCACCCAACACTCCAGGCGGGCCAATTCGCCTAGAGATTTTGCCACAGATACCCAAGGTAAAAACAGGGTGAGGGCTACTGTTTTTGGCTTCGACCAATGTTCAATTTGGGAGTCACAATCCGGGTCGAGATCCTTAAGATCTCTTTTAGGACGGGCCGAATTCGGTTGTGCTCTTCTTAGCTTCCAATCATGGATTTGGGTCATGTTGGGGGTAAGCAGCGACAGCCAGCTGAAAGTACAGGTACCTCTGGCCAGGCGAGCGGGGATGCCTGCCCAAGCTCGGTCTCTGCAAATGAAAAAGATCCCACGGGGCAGGGACACCAGCTTGCTACCCAGGGTGGAAGCAAGTGGTACCTTGATGGCCGTTCGACACCACTGGGCAGCTTGATACTCGGGCTTTGATGGTTTGGTCCACGAGTATCTATTGTCCCAAGGACGAGGGGCAAACTGAAACAGAATACAAAGGGAAGCGTTGGCGGAGCCGAGCAAATCAAGCTCTGGAGGTTCGGAACTCAAAGGGGCCAGCCCTCTGATCCCGTCCCTCCAGGCGTTCTGAGCATTGATTGTTAATGGGGGGGTCTTGGATAAGGCTGAGGTTAAGGTAATATTGAAAGGGGAGGGGAATTCATTAAGGGAGAGAGGGATCCCCACAAGGCAAGATGACATTGGGTCCTCTGCAGAACCCATATCTAAACAGATATGTTCCTGGCCGAGGGCACTCGCGAGGGTGCGCCAGACATTGGCCTTGGGCTGGGGGACAATCCATGGGCCCGCCGGTGGTATCAGGGTCCCGAGAAGGATGGCTGCCAAGAGGGTCGAGATGTTGCTGAGGTCCATGGGGGAGAAACTGAAAACAAACAAAGAGATAAACGTAAGAAATATATCTGAATGTGGTCTTGCCTAAGGCAGAGAGATGGTTAGGGTAAGGATGGCTCCATCCTGTGGAGCTTCCGCCGCCGCCGCCAACATGCCTCTTTAACCTGCTCCATGTTTTCTGTCTTCAGTGTCTTCCCAGGGCGGAAGGGCCTGACCCACTTGGCCGGTATCCATCTCGGCCCGGAGGGGGTGGACACGCAAGCGTATCCCCTCCCCCAGGTGACGAGATCGAAGGGCCCTTCCATTTTCCAGGTCTCCGGATCCTTAATCAGGACCGGAGGCCTGGCCCTGGGCTGCAGCTGCTCGTGCTTCCCGAAGTGTTGCACAATAGGCGGGTTGAGATTTTCAAAAGAGCAATTCAGAAAATTGATGGTGAACAACGCCTTTGCGAGACGGATATGGGGGGACTCCACCTTCACGGCCACTCGTTGTTGTTCTAGAACTCTTTTCAGGCTCTGGTGGGTCCTTTCCACCACAGCTTGGCCTGTCGGGGAATAGGGGATGCTGGTCTTGTGTTCTATTCCCCATAGTTGCAGGAAGCTACGCAGCTCCCTGGATTTGTACGCTGGGCCATTATCTGTTTTTATGACCTTGGGGATGCCCAGGACAGTGAACGCTTGAATTAGATGTTTCTCGCAGTCCGCTGCCCTTTCCCCTGTGTGGGCAGAGGCATAGACGGCGCCGGAGAAAGTGTCTACTGAGACATGTACATATTGTAAATGGCCAAACGAAGAAATGTGGGTAACATCCATCTGCCACACCTCGCAGCTAGACAAACCTCTGGGGTTAGCTCCCAAGGGTATAGCTGGGAGCTGGTGGGACTGGCATTGAGGACATGTAGCCACGATCGCCTTGGCCTGTTCGCGCGTTAAATGGAATTGCCAAACAAGGCCAGGGGCGTTCTGATGGAACTGCTGGTGGCTGATCTTTGCTTGACCAAACAGATCAGGGAGTGGGGCAGTTTGAACTGGAGCGGCAAGAGCGTCAGCACGCCTGTTGCCCTCCGCAATAAACCCAGACAAATCGGTATGTGACCTGACATGCATCACATAAAATGGTTGCTCTCGGTGGGAGACCAAATTTACAAGCTTAGAGAGCAAGTTGAACAGAGGGATGTTTGATACTTCTTGCAAAATCGCATTTTTGGCTCTGGAAACTACACCTGCGACATAAGCCGAATCGGTAACTAAATTAAATGGTTCAGAGAACCTCTCAAATGCTCTGACGACTGCGTCTAACTCAGCTACTTGAGGCGAGCCTTCCACCTTGGTGACATCTGCCTCCCACCGCTGGGTCTGAGGATCCTTCCAAGTCATGACTGACTTGTGGGATGCTCCAGACGCATCTGTAAAAACTGTCAGAGCATTTAGAGGGGTCCTGCTCTGAATCAATTTTGTGGACAGTGTGAATTCCTGATTAAATAGTTTGTGGGCCGGCCGATCTATTGCAATTTGACCGGTGTAGCTATCCAAAGCCAGTGGAGCATTTCATTAGTTTCAAGAAGAGTATCAAACATTTTTCTTTTCAGATGGCCCGTTTCGAATTTTAGGGGAATGTGAATGCACTCAAAGTCACACCCTGCTAACTCTCTGATCCGTGACCTCGCTTTTCTGATCAATTCTGCCACCAGCTCGGCAGGCTGTGTCATCCTTTTGGACCTATGATGGCTGAGGAAAACCCACTCTATGATTAAGAGGGGATCCCCCGAGCCCCGGTCCTTGCTCTTGATGGAATCGTCCCACTGAAAGATCACCCCGTGGAGGTGTGGCAGCTTACCCAAAATGATAAACTTAAATGGCAGGGCTGGGTGACATCTGTGGGCCTGCCTGGCCAAGATGGAATCTTGGATTTTCTCCAGCGCTGTCTGGGCCTCTGGGGTAAGGGACCTTGGAGAACTGAGCTCCTCTCCCCCTTTCAATAAATTGAAAAGGGGGGCTAGGTCTTCTGTTGGAATGCCTAGCCAAGGCCTTACCCAATTCAAGGACCCACACAGCTGGTGGACATCTGCCAGGTTTTTAATGTTAGTTTTTATAGCCAATTTTTGCGGAACAATGGTCCGTTTCGTTATTTCCAGGCCCAGGTACTTCCAGGGTGGCATCCGTTGAATTTTATCTTGCTGAAGCTCGAACCCTGCAACAATCAATGCATCAATTGTCAGGTCAAGCGCGTGGGTAAGTAGGTCGTTGGTCGGAGCACAAACTAAGATGTCGTCCATGTAATGATAAATGATGACATTTTTTGCGGCTGCACGCACTGGGGACAGCAAGGAAGCGACATACCATTGGCAGATCACTGGGCTCTTCTTCATGCCTTGTGGAAGGACCCGCCAATGGTAGCGCTTGCTTGGGGCTTCATGGTTGATGGCAGGAACCATGAAGGCAAAACGCAGAGCATCGTCTGGGTGCAAGGGAATTTGGAAGAAACAATCTTTTATGTCGATTACAGCCAAATTCCAATTTTGGGGGAGCATCGTCGGGGACGGCATCCCTGGTTGGAGAGGCCCCATGTCTACAATGATGTTATTAATTTGGCGGAGGTCGTGAAGGAGCCGCCACTTATCTTTGTTAGGTTTCTTGATGACAAACACTGGGGAGTTCCATTCTGACATGGTCTCCACCAGGTTGCCCTTCTGTAGCTGCTCCTTGACGAGCTCATTGAGCGCTGCTAATTTTTGTTTGTTGAGCGGCCACTGCACTACCTGTACTGGTTTATCTGATTTCCAATTCAGCTTCCAGGTAGGGCGCTCGTCAGTGACCGCTGCCCGAAAAACCTGGGGAGCCACTGGGAGGTCAATTCGGGCTCCCCACTGGGCAAGGAGGTCTCTCCCCCACAGGGGTTCCGTATAGTCTAATACGAATGGGTGTATGGAAGCCAATTGCCCATCCGGCCCCGAAATTTGCACGATGCTCTTTGATTGTCTAGCCAATTGTAAACCCCCAACACCTCGGACATGACCTGACGCGTCTTGCAACTCCCAATGTGACGGCCATTCCCAGGAGGGAATGATTGTCACATCTGCCCCTGTGTCCAACAAGCCCTGAAGAGGCTTCTGCTCCCCCCCTTTTGAAAGTTGACAGGTGATGTGTGGCCTTTCCCGCCCCAGGACTTGGGCCCAGACCACTGCTGGGCTCTGATCATCAGATGGGGGGAACCCCAAGGCCCAAGTCATTTCAGGGACAGGGATTGCTTGCGCAATCAGCTGTCCCTTAGGCAGGAAAGAGAGGGGTTGGACACAGTGCAGCCCCACGGCGAACTGTCCCGAGTCTGATGGTAAGAGACTCGGGATTATGTTCACCTCTAGAGGGGTAAATTTTGTGTCTCCGACGACGATGTACTTACACCTTATCCGTCCCCAGTTTCCTGGGCACTCCGGGCTGACAGACACGAGACGAAAGTTGGAGTTCCGAAGATGTAAAGGCTCCGTCAGCTGCAGCTGGAAGGGACTGAAAACAGAAAAGGTGGTCAGTACAGGTTTTGGCTGGAGACATGAAATTAGTGTCACATCCGGTGAAATATTGTCATTGTTGGCGAGCGGCGGTCCCTTGGTTCTCCCCTCCCTGCATGGTGTTAATTGGCACGCCTCATTTTTGTCTTTGTGCAGGAGGGAGCTGCACTCAGATATTAAGTTTTTTGGCGGGGTTTTCCCCCGAAGTCCTTGCCCCTTCTTAAATTCGTAGAACTCCCTTCGCAGCGGTCAGTCGGGCATCCAATGCCCGACCTTCCCACATAGGTGGCACGGGGAAGGTCTGGCTGCGGAAGGGCCAGGAGCAGACAAGCAGCATGTTGCTTTGGAGAAGGCGTCGTTGGGTTGTTCTTCTGTGGCGGCGGCTTGTTCTTCCTCTCGCTTTCCCCAGATGGTGTAAGCTGAACCTTCATTGACTCGGGGCGGCGGCTTGTTCTTCCTCTCGCTTTCCCCAGATGGTGTAAGCTGAACCTTCCGGGTGCAGACCTCCAGCATGTCGTGCAGCGTGGGGGGCGGGTGCACCGGGAGACTGAGGATGGCGTCCCTGCACGCGGTGTTAGCATTTGTGGACGCCACCTCTTTTAGACATGCTCCTGGGTGATCTCATTCCCCACCTGCTGCTCGACAGCTTTGCGGAGCCGCTCGACGAAATCGAGGAACGACTCCTCGGCGCCCTGGAAGATCTTAGAATAGGAAAGGAGAGGAGCCGCCCCCGGCAACGCCAAGAACGCCTTCTCAGCTGCCCACGCCGACTCCCGGAGAGCCTCCTGGGGGATGGCACTCGCCTGCGAGTGCCCATCTGCCCAGTTCCCAGTCCCTAGGAGCTGATCAATGGCCAGGACGTTGCCTGTGAGGTCCAGCCCCGTATGGGGCTGTTCCCACAGGCTAGGAAGGGCCTCAGTCACCCCCCTCTTCCAGGCTGCCTCCCACATTGCCCGCTCGGTGGGATTGAGTAGGCATGTGAAGAGGCGCCAGATATCAAAGGGGGTGACATCGGCTTCGGTGAGTGTCGCCTGCAACACTCCCCGAAAGTATTCACTGTCCCGGCCATAATCTTTTTGTGCCTTGAACAGCTCCTTTATTTGTGAGTGGTGCAGTGGGACCCATTGCCTACGCACCCCACCATCCCCCTTTGGGTGGTAAACAACCGGGGCTGCGGATGGCATTACAGCAAGCCCCGGCTCCCGGCTCCCGACCACCCCCCCCCCGGACCCTGAAGCGTGGGAACCGGAAGGAGGGGCGTGGGAACCGGAAGAGAGGGAGGTAGAGGCGTGGCTGGGAACTTGGGCAGGGCGGTCCGATGTCAGGGGACCCTCCCAGGAGGCGGAGTCAAGGGGTGGAGCTTTTAGAGACGCAGGGGGTGGAGAAATGGGAGGTTGCATGGGAGGGACCATGGGAGGAGCCATGGTGGGAAATGTGGGAGGAGAAATGGGAGGGAACGTGGGAGGAGGGATGGGGGGGACTGACAAGGGGGAGGAATCGGGAAAGGAGGAGGGACCGGAAGGGAAAAGGGATGAGGGGGTGGAGCATTGGGAGTGACCAAATGGCAGGAAGGGGTTAGAACTTGGAGCGAAGGGATTCTGGGATAGAGAAGGGGGTTTTTCTGCCCTGGCCATGTGGCTGCCTCCATCTTGAGCTCTACGGGAGCCATTTTGTGGAGACGGAGGCAACCGGGGATAAGTTGGGGTTTTTTCAACAGGGGTTTTCGGAACTGGGGAACTTGAAACTAGGGACTTAGGGACTGGGACAGGGGAGGTAGGAGAAGACGAGGAGCCCCTAAGAGTCTGGCCAGGACTCTTAGGGCGGGGGGGCCGAGGATTCTGAAGGGGGCCAAGGGACGGATGGGCACCCTGTGCCGGGCTGGAACGAGCTGCGCCCTTCAGAATTCCGGTTTTAGGTTTGGAATGACGGGACGGGGGTTTAGGGGTAGGGGTAGACGAACTGGGGTATGAACTAAAACTAACTGATGGTTTTTCTGAGCTCCCCCTCACTTTCAGAAGGGACCGAATTTGCTGAATCCAAAACGAAAGTGGGGAAAGCGAGGCGTCCCCCGCCCTAATCAAGTGCGACAACCTAGCGTTCGCTTTCTGCCAAAAGGCAGGATCCTTGATTAGGTCGGGGGGAGACTTCGGGGAACTCAGAAAATAACCATTGAACTAACTTCTTAACTTCCTTTTTGTTAACCGAACAACCCCCCCCAACAAGGATTCCCGCAACTTGGTAATAAAGCCCCTTCTGGGCTGCCGAAAGCTTAGCACCCATAGCTTAAAGATTTTAAAATCGGCAGCCACTGAGAAGCCCTCCCCGTTCCAGCAAAGGCAAAAGAAAAAGGTATAAGGGTGCCACCCACCGGCCCCTGTCTAGAGAAAGGAGAAATAGTGACGGAACACCAGAAAAGGGGGGAAAAGTGACAGCGAGAGTAAAGAAAAACTCACGAAGTCCGGTGGTGACAAACGAAAAGCCGGAAC